>NC_088713.1:22839004-23175976 GCF_963576615.1 Watersipora subatra
CTTTGTATATATGCATACTAGAAAAACTGTCAAAACTTGGAGAATGTCTAGATGGTTGTTGTAAATTACATATCAATTTGAAGGTAAAATAATTCATACCTCAATGAGTAAGCAAAAATAATGATTACCAGTTAGCAGATTGCTACAAATTACACATAAATTAGAATGTTACTATTGTAACTTATGTAATAGTTACAACGGAAACATTACATAGCATGGCATAGCTTACATACCCTTTAGTAAGATGCCGTAACTTATATCATTTAGGAGTTTGCTATAACTTGTTTCTTTTAGAAGCTGCTCTGATTTACATATAATAAAGTATGTTGCTATAACTTATAGATCATTTGAGAAATTTATATAATTTTAATTTCACATAGTTGGTAGCAATTATCTATATATCAGTTAGGAGGCTGCTATGGATTATATACTAATTAGGAGGCAGCTGATATTTATATATCATTTAGGAGGTTGCTATAACTTACATATCATTGCAGAGGCTGCTATGAGTTACATATAATTTAGGATGTTGCTATCACTTATAGATCACCTAAGACCTTGCTATAATTTGAATTTTCCATAGTTGATAGCTATTATTTATATATCAGTTAGGAGGCTGCTATGGATTATATATTAATTAGGAGGCTGCTGATATTTATATATCATTTAGGAGGTTGCTATAACTTACATATCATTGCAGAGGCTGCTATAAGTTACATATAATTTAGGATGATGCTATCACTTATAGATCACCTAAGACCTTGCTATAATTCGAATTTTCCATAGTTGATAGCTATTATTTATATATCAGTTAGGAGGCTGCTATGGATTATATATTAATTAGGAGGCTGCTGATATTTATATATCATTTAGGAGGTTGCTATAACTTACATATCATTGCAGAGGCTGCTATGAGTTACATATAATTTAGGATGTTGCTATCACTTATAGATCACCTAAGACCTTGCTATAATTTGAATTTTTCATAGTTGATAGCTATTATTTATATATCAGTTAGGAGGCTGCTATGGATTATATATTAATTAGGAGGCTGCTGATATTTATATATCATTTAGGAGGTTGCTATAACTTACATATCATTGCAGAGGCTGCTATACGTTACATATAATTTAGGATGATGCTATCACTTATAGATCACCTAAGACCTTGCTATAATTTGAATTTTCCATAGTTGATAGCTATTATTTATATATCAGTTAGGAGGGTGCAATGGATTATATATTAATTAGGAGGCTGCTGATATTTATATATCATTTAGGAGGTTGCTATAACTTACATATCATTGCAAAGGCTGCTATGAGTTTCATATAATTTAGGATGATGCTATCACTTATAGATCACCTAAGACCTTGCTATATTTTGAATTTTCCATCGTTGATAGCCATTATTTCTATATCAGTTAGGAGACTGCTATGAATTACATATTAATTAGGAGGCTGCTGATATTTATATATCATTTAGGAGGTTGCTATAACTTACATATCATTGCAGAGGCTGCTATAAGTTACATAGAATTTAGGATGCTGCTATGACTTATAGATCACATAAGAGTTTACTATAATTTGAATTTCATATAGTTGGTAGCTACTATTTATATATCAGTTAGGAGGCTGCAATGAATTATATATTAATTAGGAGGCTGCTGCTATTTATATATCATTTAAAAGGTTTCTATAACTTCCATATCATTGCAGAGGCTGCTATGGGTTACATATAATTTAGGATGCTGCTATCACTTATAGATCGCCTGAGAGTTTGCTATAATTTGAATTTCATATAGTTGGTAGCTACAGTACTATTTATATATCAGTTAGGAGACTGCTATGAATTATATATTAACTAGGTGGCTGCTGCTATTTATATATCATTTAGGAGGTTGCTATAACTTACATATCATTGCAGTGGTTGCTATGGGTTACATAGAATTTAAGATGTTGCTATGACTTATAGATCACAAAAGAGTTTACTATAATTTGAATTTTATATAGTTGGTAGCTAATGTACTATTTATATATCAGTTAGGAGGCTGCAATAAATTATATAGTAATTAGGAAGCTGCTGTTATTTATATATCATTTAGGAGGTTGCTATAACTTACATATCAATGCAGAGGTGCCATGGCTTACATATAATTTGGGATGTTGCTATCACTTATAGATCAACTAAGAGTCTGCTATAATCTGTACAATAAAACAACAATCTGTATAAAACAACAATAATTGTTGTTAGAACCTACATATTGTATAGTATGTTAAACTTTAACGTAGGAATCAATAAATTTGTATTTAAAACAACAACAGCCACCATGCTTGATACTAAAAAATTCAACTAGTCAAGTACCATAGAATGGTCGTTGCTTAGTCACCAAACGGAGTAAATTTATTCAGACGTCAAGTTTAATGTGATATTACAAAAGCCTCAACAACAAGAAGACCCTGCTGCCAGTTTAATTTTGCAGCTTCTTGAGTAAGTTGTGGGCTTGGGCATAAGTCATCATTATAATTTTTAAACATCAATTTCTTTTAACAGTATACAGCTCTGGCATTTTTGGTAGTTTGCCTCAATCTTCCGATCATGGCTTTTCGAACTCTCAATTTTCATTTAGGCTGCCTAACTTTCTGCTCTCTAATATAAACGAATAATGTAACTCAATATTTGTAAATATGGTCTATGTTATAGTTTCTTATTCAGTCACATATCGCTGCTGCACTGCATACAAAAACTTAAAAAAAAAATTAGTTGGTAACAATGCATGGACGCAACTCAGTTACTGTGATTGCTAAAATGAAACACACACATTTTTGCTTGCTGTGCATATTATCTACAGTAATAATATGAATTACTTGCACAACATACTTAGTTACTCAATCTAACATACAATAACAGCAATGTCTTTCTATTCATCTTAAGCCACTCTTAGAACGTTAAGTAAAAACATTTCCCCACTCGGGAATGGAGTGTCAGGTTGCAAAATCTGCGCAATACCACAGCACCATAAATTGGGTAGATTCCAAACAAGCCCGTTGTGTCTATGTAGAACCCAGGGAAAAGCTTAATGTCACATAGAGAGCCAATAAAAATACAATAACATTTTATCTTGAGGGCATTTTCGCTTTTCAAACCTTCTTTCTTACTGCAATTTATTGTTAGCAATGATCAGTCGGGCTGGACCCAGCACAGTACCAAATTTTTTCTAACTTTAGATCTCTTGACTTTGGGTGGTTTTATTGATCAATAGTAATACTGAGTGCTATTATTCACATTTTACCAGTAATAATAATGCCCTGAACTGTCAAGAAATTGATAGAACATTCTACTCAGACACATTCACTTAAATTTGGAAAATGACCCAAAAAGATATATTTCTCATTGTGTAGTGAATTTCTGATTGTTTTTAGTCAAGCACAGCGTTCTAAGTAATTTTTTGGGCTTGTCGGTTTGACAGTAAATTGTCAGTAGACTGGCTGCTGCGGCATATTTCCTTATATTTAGTTTTTCTTTAAAAGAATTATTATAATTTATCTTAGAGCTTGTTTCTTGAATAATACATCATAGTGTACAGTGCAGTACAACAGATAATATCTATTGTCGGTATTGTATTATCTATCATAGTCATTGTTTTATGCACATTTTCTGTACATAAAATAATAGCTAAGACTGCTTGATACAAAATAACTATACAAGTGCATTACTGCGGAGTTGGTCTCTTTTAGTCTTCAAAAAGAGCACATTTATTGACAAATACAATGCAATGATAATAAGAAGGTTCAACAACATAAAAAATTCAGCTGGTATTTTTTCTCGCAGCCTTCTTTAGCAAGTTGTTGGCTCGAGCCCGAATCACTGTAACACTTCTGTTAGGCAGCGTTGAGTGTTTAGCATCCAACACTGATCTTGTTGGCAGTTTGCCTGATTTTTGAGTCCAGTACTTGTCAAATTCTGCTATTTCCTCTGCACTTTACCGTTTTCTGCTGACTGAAATAGTAAATAATGTGAATTATCATTTATAAAAATTTGATAAGCTATGGCTTTGATGAATCACATATCATTGCTCAGCTCCATTCAAAAGTTAAATAAGCTGGTTTACCTGCTGCAAGTCAAAACAGAATTGATGGTTTCTAAGATACAAGTGAACAATAAGGACATTAATGCTCGTTAGTGTCATTTCTCATTTAGTAATATAATACTTAACCAATGTATTGTTATTCAAAACACACATATACTGTAGAAGGTATTTTGATGACCACTTCTATATACTACTTTAGTAGCTAATTATGAAACTAAATTTTGTGCCACTTGCATGCATGCGATAGAGCAGTTTGGATTTCTATTTGCTTCAAATTATTAGAGAAATGATCACGATTAACATTCATTGAGCAGTCTCAATGGCCAGTGTTCAGAACGATTGCTGCTAAGCTTAGTGTGACCTGACTGGGTAGCTATTTATTGAGTCATTAATTAGGCTAATACTTGACCTAAGGGGTCAAGCAATGTGGTTAAACACCATTGTTCAGGTGTTCATTGAAACCACTAATGCCTAGATTGCTCTAGATACCTAAATGCCTCTGACTAGGAGAGCTATGTTTTGTAACCTGACAGCAGCAGAACACAAAGACTAGTGTCAGCATTTATGTAGGCAACGAATTTGACTGAAATACTAGAAAAGTTAGACACCTTTATTTTTTATACTGCATTTGAGCTACAGCAAAATAATCACGCTTGGTTCCCTAGTACATTGTGTTAGTTTAAAGCCACTTATCATAGCATCACCCACATTTAATCTGATGTCTGAAAATCACTCTTCGGTGTTGATAATCCATGTATGTCACTCTGCACTTAATTAAAATCAATGCATTTTTGATTAGATGCTACTACACAAAGAGAAATATACCCTTGGGTTCTTTTTTTAAATTCATGCATTAGTGATTTGCAAATATATGAAAGCAGAGCCTTATTTAAAACTAAAATCTTGTTGCGTCAATATTTGCAAAGTTATGCTTGCTATTTTAACCTTGACCCAAAACTCCAATATTATAACATTCTGAAATACAGCTAAATTGACATAAGGTAGAATCTTAATTTGAAGGCCATGTTCATTCGAGTGCTATTCTAGAAGTGTTGAAAACTAGAGTGTCACCCTTTAATTGACAACCACATCCAGCTGACTGCGACTTCAACATTCTTTGATCTTTGGATCCGATTTTGGACAGGATGGATAGAAAAATGTTGACAAATTTTTACTAACAATGACTCAGTTACAACAATAGCAATTAATACTTTTGTCAATGCATATTGAAGCGAGTTTTCTAACTTCTAAGCTTTACAGTGTTTTTGTTAAAGCTTTGAAAGCAGCACCGTGGAAATAATTAATAACTCTATCAGGCTGACAATAATTTTATTGTTTAAGCGGCCTTGATAGTTCGGCATATATGAAAAAACGGTTTAGCAAATATGATGAAATCTGTACTACTATTTGAGGCTAAAATTTCTTGCACATGCTACAGCATTAGAATAAGCAGTTAACGATGGCATTTTGCAAGCTCAGCGCCCAGTGTATATGTTATCACTGAATCACAGCTTAGTTTGTGTGTTATATAGTTTTTTATGTGTTTTTTTTCAAAAGAAGTAACGTTCACTTGAATGGCGGCGTTCTATCTTTAACCGTCATCTATTATAGTACAGGTCTAGTAGAGGGGCGTTTAAATGAATGGGGATTCAATTAGAGATTACATAATAGTTTATTAACCCTTTCACCGCTGCATGCGCATTTAGGCGAAATCAATGGACGACCGGCATATGTGCATGTTGCGAATTTCCTGGCAATTGCGTAGTAACTTAATTTTATTATTCGTTGACAACATAACTAACAGTCTTTAAGACTTTTCAGGGTATTGACAGTGTTGTCCAAAAGTTTCCCTGTAAAATTACCCTAAACTCACGAAGCAATTTTAAATTTTTGTTTAGGACTTTTCAACATAAAAAGAAACATTTGTTCTTTCTGATTTTTGAAATATTTAGTGCTATTATAGCTTTCGCAAGTACATCCAGAATTGAAAACAGATAATTACTTATGTTGATAACATTATTGATGATTGTTGATGACTGACGGATTAAGATTTTAGTGATTACACATATAATTAAAGTAGCAGCTCCAATAGTGACTCCAATGGTGGTCAAAGTAATAGTTTTTGTAAGAGTAAGGAACATGGTAGAGCATTGTTTTTTGAGATTCGAAGGGATCGTAGCTTCACATAGCATTAGCAATGCACGAAGTAGGAATGCATTAAGTTTTTTGAATAGTACTATTTTTTAACGTGTTGGAAAAATAAAATCTATAACAAAAAGGTTTTAGATAGAGTTGAAGCTAATAAAGATTGAACATATATTATGAAGCACAATCGACAATTTTTGCCACTATAATTGGAAGGGTCAAAAAATGCAGTGCCATGGCATTCAAACATAGATTTTATAGTAATATTATTTCTTGTAAATTTTTTGAAATAAAACTTTTATTAATGTGGCACGCTCTTGTGGAAACTAACCGTTAATCAGCAACATACCCCCTTCAAGAAAGCGTCCAGCTGTGCTTCGTACCATTTTCCATCTGGTGGATATAGTGCTTGGATGCGGTGACCAGGTTTCTACCAAAATAAGCAAAACAATTTTAATAGCCCAAACAGATGTTATGCAGATTAAAAAGTGATGCAAAAGATGCCTGTTGTTTTTAGGTTTTTCAGCAAATCTGTGACCCTACCTCCCATTACTAAAATTCTATGAAGCTGTAATATTTTATCTCATGCGATATTCTTCTACAAAATTGAAACATAGATTTTAAAGCTTCAACAATTTAAAGGATTTCATTTACTCCAGTCACTTACTTATGACTCAGCCTCTAGTTTAAATCCGTATCAAATTACGACTTAAATGCATCAACTTGTTAATTACAATGAAAATAATACATTATCATAACTTTATACTGCCCTAAGCAAGCTAAACGCCCTATCTGAAAAGTTTTTCAAAATTCACTTTTTTGTGCTTATATGTAATTTAGGTTGAGATCTAACATGTCTCGAAATTTCATATATCTGAGACCACCAGAAATAGCACTTTTCACAATGTGCAAAACGCCCTATCCACATTTACCACACATAAAGTGGCAATCAAAGCACTCTATCTGCAGATACAGCGTTTTGATTGGCCTGAACATACACAAAGTTGGACATTATGAGCAGCATTATGTAATCAAAGAGTATATAAACAAAGGGAAGCGAAACTGAAGCATATATATTTGGTTGTTTCAAGGCAGCTCATACAAGCTAGTGCACTTCTAAGTGCTCAATCTTATTGCTATATTTTTTATCATAATATATTTATTATGACAAGACGATATCTAAGTGACAAAAGTCTCGATTTAAAGATCCGACTCAGAGATTTGATGAAAAATTTGTTTTAATTACATGTCCATTGGAAGGTTTTGCTTTTTTAAAATACTGACATTATTGCACTCAGTTGTTTGCTTTAAATTATTTTTAATAAAAGCGTTTGATCTTTTTTAAACTACTATTTTACTTATTCCTTTCATTTCATGACATCTGGTTTGAAGGATACCTAGATCTTTGATCATCTCTTAACTTTTGAGCTAAATATGGCTATTACAGGGTTTTAATCCATGTGTTGACTGGATGAGTAATAGGAATTGCAACATATATCATTTTGTTGACTAATTGCGGGTTAATATCAGAATTTAAACTTGTAATCCTTTGATAATCCAGTCATGGCAAATGGTCTTGTGGCAAACTAACAATGAGAAACCAGTCCAATTAAGCAATCAAAAGGCCCTATCTGCAGTGATAGGGCGTTTTGATTGCCTAGTGCCAGCTTAGTAAATTGTCAATTTAAGCAAACAAAATGCCCTAAGTGAAATAACTCCTTTGATTTTAAAGTTTCACGAAAAGAAAATTCAGTAAAGATTGTTGGATATCTCACCATAATAAATAAAAAAAAACAACTAAAATACTGCTAATACTGATGCCAGGCTTGACCAAAATGCGTTTGTGCTTGTGCTGAACAATTTACAAATATCAAGATACAGCGTTTTGCTTGCTCAGGGCAGTATAGTATAAGCTACTAATAATTCTGCCTGTTTGGTGCTATCAATCAGCTAACACTACTAATCAGAATAAAAAGCATCCATAATTATTTTAATGCTTTTTAAAAAGTTACAAAAGTTAGGAGCATCGACAGAGTCACAGATATTCATCAATTGCTGGCTACTGTGCTATATGTTACCATAACTATTTTAATGTGTGTCGGTTAATCTCACAAAGCTACCCTTGTGTATAATTACAAAGTTATCATTTTATGAAAATTAGTAATAATTTCATTCTTTTAGCATTATAAAGTTGGGGTTTCTTGACCTTTTTAACTTGACAATTTTACGATCTTGCAATTAAGGCAGTAAAATCCAAATCCAAATTAGCTGCGAAAACCTATGCATTGTTGTTTGCCGTCGCAATTTGATGACATGAGTAAGTTGCTTAGATATAGTATTTAAAATGGCTCGCCCTAAAGGTCAAAAATGGCCACTACCGGTCTAACCTTTTGCATTGGTATTGAGGCGAAGTAAAATACTTTTTCATGATGCCTTTTCACCATAATATGGTACAATTAATTCAATGACAAAATTGGCAAAAGTAATATAAAACAATTGTGACAAACAAATATACCAATTGTGACATGATTAGTCTGTTCTTCTGCTGCTGCAAAACCCTAAATGGCTAGACTCGTGAAAAAAGCAAAATGTTTAGCGGCTACAATCTCGCTAGAAGGTTGAACTTATGTGATAAGTCTTTAGGTTGTGTAGGAATGAGACGTTGGCTTGTTTCTTACAATCTATTTAATCGATTGACTAGCTTGCAAGAAGATAGCAAGCCATGACACATTAGGAGAATGAGTCACTTTAAGCACAAACCACAATTGCATAAGTACATAGGTCATTTCTGCTAGTGAGAAGACCTTGGAGAATAAGACCACATTATGCAATTCTGTGAAGATTTTATTACTGCAGTTATACTTGTGCTGCAATATTTCTAATAGAGTGAAAAGCAAATGAGCTGCCCAACCACAACCTCCTTCATTATAAAGTTACAAAGAATAGGAATAACAACAATAGCTTTCATTCGGAGGCTGAGGCTATTGAGAAGTAGAAAGTGAATTAGCTAAGCAAGCAATAGTAGAACACACATAATAAGAGCATAGGCATCATGATTGATGTGTATGCAGGCAATGAATTTATGTACAATTTCACTACCAAATATTTTAGTAAAGCTAGACACCTTTGGCTAAAGAGTGCTAGATATAGGTCAAAACAAGCCAGTGACAAATCTCATGTTATGCATCCTTGTTTGGACACTTTATTTCTAAAGTGTTTAATGCATTGGAAGTTTAACATAAAAGTGTGCCAAGAATGCACAAAGAACATTGACAGCAATAACTGCATAGTACTGACAGCAATAACTGAATAGAACATGATGTTTAATTAAAATGTAACATAAAAATAAACGTTTTATTTTGTTTTGGTAAGCTTGCAGCAAAAATTTTTGCTGTGCACATAAAATATTGTTTTGCTCCAAATACTTTACAAACAAGTAATAATAACTTTATTGATGCAAATTGTACTGAAATTATATTTGCTACGAGCGCCAATGGAAGTCAAAATAAGTAATACAATTCTTACAGACCTTTTAAAAACAATGGCGTTTGCTGCTACAGAAAAGTGAGTAGACCCATAGGAAGAGAAGTATATGTTCTTATACTGCTAAAACTACCTTTGGTTCAGAAATCAGATTTGAAAAGAGCAATGAATTATTATAAGCATTGGCAAAATGTTTGAGATGGATAGGAAACAAAGCTGGGTAATGCACATGCTGGTAATTTAGCTAATGTAAATAGATTTCCTACACTACCTAATTGAAAACATCAATGCAAAATCTAAATACATGTAAATACTTACTAGCCATAGTACAGAGTGACCTTTTAATGTTTGTCAACATAACATCTGTACCGCTTTGAGCATCTTGAAATTATATTAACGTCGCTTTCATTATGAGCTCCCTTTGACATTTTAAAGTATTAAAATGGGCAAATACAAGTTGCATTTTCAGAGAACTTTTAAATTCAAGTCATATGCCACAAAAAGTTCCTCTGCGTTGTTTGTAGTATATTCTAAAAGTGCTAACACTACATTTGTTTTAAATTTTAAAGTTGACACAAATAATTGAGCAAATTATGTAGCTTATTAGTAAAACTTTTGTTAACATCAGCAAACAAACTGCATACATGCTGCCCGATACCGAAGGCCAAAAATAATAATATATATTGCTATTTATATTTTAACCAATAGTTTTGCAGTTTTGTTATTGTACGGCAATTTGTATAAAACCTACTGTGTTTCAGGTTTGACTAACTATGAGTTTTAGTAGTGTTCTGGCCCTTCCTATCGCGTGTTTTCAACATTTTGAGGTAATAATTAAAAGCCATGAGTTGAATTGCGCAACTTCAGCAGCATCTTATATATATATATCATTCGCCAAACTCATTGTCTTGAATCATCAAAGTTCACTAAATCATTCAAAAGGAAATACATACACTTGTATCTCTAATTCTTTTATAGCTTTACCCTTTTACTGCCACCCATGTACAAACTAAGCTACCGGCCTACCGCCAGCCATTTCACCGAAAATTGCCAATTTAGCTCCATGATATGTACATGAAGCATGTATACTATTTTGTTTCAACTTCAAAGTTTATCTATAAACTTTTTGTAATATATTTTATTTTGCTAAAATGTTAACATATAGTGCTATGCAAAAATCAATGTACCTTCACTTTGTGCATTGCTAAAGCTATGTGAAGCTACAATCGCTACAAAGCTAAAACGATGCTCTACAATGTCCCTTACACTTAAAAAACTATTATTTTCACTATCATCAGAGTCACTGTTGCTAATTTAATTCTCTGTGTAATCACAAAAATCTGAATTTGAATTGACTATAGTGTCATCAACATACATGTAAGTAATTATATGTTTTCTGACTTGCGCGATACTTAACAAAACTTACACAAAAAATGTCCATTTTTATTTTGGAAATTCCCAAAAAAAAATTTGAAACTGCTTGGTTATCTTAGACTAATCTATTAGAGAAATATTCGAACCACACTGACAATAACATCAAAGTTTTAAAATCATCCGTTATGTTTTTAATGGATAATAAAATTAGGTGACCACGCAATTGTTGGAAAATTCGCAAAAATGTGCATACGGCAGTTGCTGATAGATTTAGCATAAATTCGCATACGGTAGGGTAAGAGTAAAAACCAACAAAATATTTGTCAATCTCCTGCCTCTAAACATGATATCTCAAATCTGATAATTACTCTCAGTGTTGACTGAGTAACTAAAAGTGGTAATGAGTAACCATGGAAAACTATTCATTTTATATAATTATGCAATTGCTCAGCAATTGCAACCATGACTCATAAAGACTAAGAAGAGCAATACTAAATCTCTTTGCTACATTCCTTTGATTGGTTTGCGCTATTTATATTATGTAATCTGCCAATAATAGATGAATAGAACACAAAAGTGGCATAATGGTTTATGTAAGCGTTTAAATAATACAATGCCTGTAAAAATTAACAACTTTTCTTACTGAAGCTATGGCTATATCAAATTATTACACTAATTTTTGGCTCGCATGTATAATGTGCTATTTTACAGCAACTTATTGCAATATCGCATACCTTTAATTTGATGTCTGCAAATCAGTCTTTGGTGTGGGCCATCAATGCTTCTCATCCAGCAGTTATCTATAACTAAAGCGTCATTGATTATTTGCAACTATACAAAGAAAAACTACTTTTGGGCATGCTGTCACATTCTTACGCCAGGTATACATTTGCTAGTTACAGTAAAACTTTGTACAGTATATTTTGTGTTGGTGAATTTAAAGTTTTGCTTATCATAGTGACTTTGCCAAAACGTCAAACTTTACTACATTTCAAAATACAACCTTACTGATATAATGTTTTATAGTTTGTAATCTATAATTATGTATATGTTAAAAAATATTATAAATTTCGGTAGATGAAACCTTGATTATTTTGACATATTTTTTATGCAAACCAACGTGTAATTAGCAACATACCTTTTCTAGAAAAGAACATCCAACTTTGTCTAATACTCTCTGCCATCTGATAAATATGCCATCTTGGCAACTATGCTTATACCAAGTTTCTACAAAAATGAAAAGATAATTCAAGTAGTATAAACAGATATACAAACCAAAATGAATGCAAAATACACATTTTAGTTCACTGGTTAGGTTTTTTTTGGCAAACTTGAATGTCTGCCTCCTACTACTGAAGCTCTATAAAACAGCTAAGCTCTTAATTACTACACAATTACTACACAAGATTCAAACTAAATACTAAAAGTTTCGAAATGCAAAGGCTGCATATACCCACTTACTTGCTTATGCCTATGCATGTACTACTATTACTTACAAAATCATAACTGAAATACGCAAACTCTCACTATTCATGATAACAATAATACAATTACTTTATGATCATGTTATTCTAATAACAGTTTTGACTGTTGGTAGAACCACATTAATAACGTTACTTATCATTATAAAAAACAGCAAAAATTATAATAATAATAACTGAAAATAGATTAAAGTTGGAGAATTAACTGATTCACTAAAATAACTATTAATTGTCAGCTGGCGTGTCTGTGTTGATGTTACAAAACTGAACATTCGTGTAACAATAATAAAGTCAAAAATTAGGACTTTACAAAAAGTTTTGATTTTTTCCTTTTTGGTAATATAATGCTGACCTTTCTTGACTTTTCTATGCAGAACAATATCAGCAGTTGGATGACATAAACGGATGTAAAAAATATATCAAACGTGTTCTGTGCTACATTCCTTAAAAATTATAATAATTGAAACATACTTTTTTCACGCTAGTCCTATTTCAATATTAAATAAAATTTATACTGCTTTTCTACAACTGTATGTTTCAAGTAAATAAACTGTGAATTGACTAAAATAACATGAACAACTTACCGAATGTGACTTGCTCCCTTACATGTAGTCATTCTGCTGCTACCAAGCTTTAGTAGACTACATGGGTGAAGAACTAATAGTCCTAACAGCCACAGCAACATTATAACAGCCACATCTCTCTAGCTGTTATATATTGTGGTTATACTTTTGCCACATTACTTCAATAAATTTAAAAAATCAATTCTTCGACTAAAAAACCATCTCTCAGGTATTGCGTTTGGATGCAAAGTTTCAAAAAAATATTTATTTTGTGGCTGGATGCAACGGCATCGAAAATATGAATTGTACTGATTATAGACTTATTTAAACTTTTACTACAGCCATGCTTAAACATCAGTTGAAACCATAATGTGCAATTATTGTGAATTTTCACAAAAAAGAGCAGATCAATGAGAAACCGTGCAAAAAAAGGGAGTGCTTAAATGGCAGTCTTGAAAACTATAAAGAGGGTCAGCAAATAAATTGTAATGTATTGTAGTTTGTTAATATACAACTTTATTTCTAAAATCTAATAAAGCTATCATGAATATTAGCAAAACTGACTGTATCCGACATAGCTGCTAATTCTTTGTATTTGCTGATGCTTAGTCATAAACTTATTGCAATATGTTTTTAAATAGATTGTGCTGTTAACTGAAACGATACCAAAACAGTTAAAAGTAAGAATGTTTTAAAATTGATATATGCCTCCTAGTTCCATATATAAGAGCCTCCTAGGGTTTATAATTTATTGATAGAAAATTACACATTTTTGTTGGAGTTGTCTCCTCTTTTCCATATATATGAATATAGATATATAAGGCGATTATGGGAATCATGTTTAAAATACTTCTATAGGGTTGTTAAGCACTATAAACACTGCTAGAATTAGGAGGCTCCCTGGACGCCTCCTAATTTTTCAGAGCCTCCTAATATGGATTATATATTGATAGAAGCCTCCTAGTTGGGAAATATAGTTCTATATATATATATATATATATATATATATATATATATATATATATATATATATATATATATATATATATATATACACATAACATATATACATATACATGAGTAAACAGTGAGTGCTTGCGAAATATGCTACAGACTCTACAACATATAATCATAGTGACAGCTGAGGAATGAACCAATTATTAATCAACAGGAAACAAATAACCAATGAGAGGAAACCATGTCTTGGTTACACCTACTCTAGTGAGTCCCGATTACTTTTCCAGTTTCAACCAGTCTTAACTGGATTTTGTCCAACCCTGTTTTTTCTCATTGATTTGGGGTCCACATGACTCTTGCAAAACTGATCAGCATCAATAAATGAGGTTGAACTTGAATTATAATTTCAAATGTTAAACCTTACCATCATTGCGCTATGAATTTAGAATAATATTGCCAATCATCATCAAACAGAAGCATTTAGATCAAATGAAAATGTGGAGATAGCAAAAATGTTTATATTGTCTGGGAAGTTTTCTCTACTAAAGGTGAGCATCTTAATAGTGTAACTGTGAAACCATTGATCATTGTTTATACACAGACCACCTTTTGACCAAAGTTTGTGAATAGAAATTCACAGGGTTGGTGAAGGCTCCATCATTTGATCGAAGATCCTATGTAAAACTACCCAAAGAATGGCAATCATCAGACAACAATATACTGCAGACAGCAGCTAAGTTACATGTTAATCCTACATTATGGTTACACCACCAACTTCCTGAAAGTTGTTATCATTTCCATCTTTGCTCCACCATCTAGGAAAGATGCCTTTTCATGACCTTGTCACTAGTAGTAATTGACAAATGTCAACAATCGCTTCTGTTGCTGTAGAAAGGCATACTCTCTCACAATCACTTTTGGTTCTGCAACAAATCACACAATATTAAACAATTTTCTTTGCAATTTGCAATTCATTTCGAAAAGTCTGAGCACATCATTTTTTATTGTGAGTGTTTTAACAGCGATAAGGTTTCGTCGATTTTAATCTTGAAACATCTTAGCAATCAGGTCACCTCAACCATCAACAACAATAGCATATGATGGAATATTTATAATTTCTGATAGAATTGATTAGGATTTGGTTCAACTACATCTTAAAATCATCAGTCACTCAAGCCAGAGGCTGCGAGTTCAAAACACCTACAATGAAATATTTTCTTTTCACGCAACAATAATAAAAGTTTGCACCTACTGTTACTATTATTCAATAGATAATTGTCTGAGAACCATAAAGCTACAATTTGTAAAGCATCAACAAGAAACTCAGCTAAGAATCAGCGGTAAACACGTTTCCTATTGGCACAATGCAGACATATTATTGTTTTATTTCGATTAAGTACTAAAATGCTAGACTATTTAACTAACTATTTGCTAATCAGAAACAATTTGCATGAAACCTACTATAGTCTGGTTCACTAAAGGCCATATGTCATTGTTTTCAGGTTTAGTGCAGGTGTTAGAGCATTGGTCCCTGAGCAAAAGGTTGCGAGTTCGAACCCCCCTACTATTTAGGCTTTTTATATGCGGGTTGTAACCAGTCCGAAGTAAAAACTATTTCCTGGTTGATTAAACTCATCTTTTATAAAAAATATTCATAAAAGCTTCGTAAAAAAACTTCTGCTCTCCTAAAAATTTTGTTTGAGCGCTTATGCAGACTAGCACAGCAGTTAAAGAGAATATTTCAAGATAAAAGACAGTGAAGAAGAAATTGAGAAACAAAATGAAGCTGAAATGTCAAAGCAGAAACAGCAGTCAGATCACAACTGGTAGCTGCTGTCAAGAGCCGGTAAATGAAAAATGATTCTTTCCAGTTCTTTTATTATTATTTCTGTAAAATATAATGAACAATTTTGTTTGTTACAAGTTCGTTACCTTATCTTTGCAGAATTTGGCGGATCATTACATAAATTAGTAATTGGCAAATGTATTTTTTTAAATATTTACTATAATAGGAGTCATGTCCATTTGTGCGTCTGTATGTCCAAAGCCCTGTTAAAATGTTGCAGAAAAAAAATGCTTTCAACAGGATTTGAACTCACACCCTTGAGCATGGCTGCCCAGCGCTCGATTATTTGCACTTTTGACTGCCTTAGCAAAACTAGTTATTAATAAAATTAGCCTTAATGATCCCATATGACAACCAGTAGTCACATTGCAATGATGGTTTGCTGTTCTAGTACTGACAGGTTTGATGGTAAAAGTTGGTTAGTAGGACTTGCTTTCTGTCGCTGGTTTTAAATTGATTTGCATAGATGTGCACACAGCGGAAGTCTTATTAAACGGTTAAACCTTGCGTAGTTTGTTAAAGTATAAATTACCTTTTCAATGAGTTGATACTTCAAATAAATTAAATATGTTAATAATAAAAGCTTAAATAGCTCGGTACTCGACTTATTTTTTAAACAACTTTTACAGCAAATTTATTATAACAAAACTCTGATTGGAAGCTAGTCTGCAATAACAAATTGAACGAAAGCCTCAGCCGCTATGATAACTGCCATGATAGAAATACTCTGTAAGTGTGAGGCTACTTTTGTTGGACTAAAGAATGAGAGGTTAACATACAGTACAGATTAGAACATGATGGTGGTTATTTACAGATATACGGTATGTGAGAACATCCTCTGCATGCGTCTTCAGTTTTTTCAAGTGAAAGGGATGACAACTCTAGGCTGATCATAAGAAATTCCTAAAATTCCCCGTTCTTGAGATTTTGTGCTGCTTGCTAATCTTCCAAACTCCATTCTTAAAGTTGGTTAGTAACGCTTGCCATATGGAGCAGGTTGCGCTGCCTGTGAGAACAGATATTCCAAACTAAATCAAGTGTCAAATTAACTTAAAACACATAAATTATATCAGTACTGTTTTAGCTTACTCAGTTTCTTCAATATCTTGGCTTTTACGTGAACCATTGTTTGACATGGTGAGACAGACATTGGTTGGTGTTTGTAGGATTTCCCCAGAGCCCTACCACAGAAATGTTCAATGGTATAAGCTCGCAAATTATGACATCACAATTTTCATATTCGATATTGTGTGCTCTTACCGCCTATTTATGCACTACGATAATGACACTAGTGGCAGGCAAAGGTAGGAAAGCTCCAGAGTACCAATAGAGAGGACAAAGTAATCAGTGTCATCAGCTCTCCATGTACAGTTGATTTCTATGATAAATAGCTCAGATTCCAAGCACCATACTGTTTTCTCGATAATATAATGCACTAACCCTCTCTTTTTATTGTGATGTTGAGGGGCACAACTGAGGCTAATTAATTTCAAGCATTGTGTGATCTCGCGAGAATGCAAATTACATATAGTCCTAGGGCCATGCCACTGCAGGTTGACAGTTTATCAATGAGAGTATATTTATTGAAGCATAATCATATTTAGAAAGCAACATGGAAAACGATACGAATTCTTCAGATAATAATACTACTACAACAGCAACTACTTTCACAAGAGCCCACACCTGAAGTTGACAAAAGGCGGGTAGAAATTCCTGTCATATACAAAGCAATCCTATCAATAGCTTCATAACTTGAATATTATCCTAGTTTTGTCATCCTCTTTCCAAAGACAGGAAATAATATAAACTAATGCTAACAAGAGCACAAACATCATGCTGAAAGGATGCCTTCTTGACAGGTTGTACAGGTGATGGTTTGGCAAGGGTGTAGCACACAGTTGTTAAGTAGTGTTACTGTTTTCAAGGGTCAAACTCCAGCACCAACAAAGAAGAAGACGACTACCAAGAATAATACTGACACCAACAAGGGGGCTTCAAACCAGACAACTGCTAAGTGGAAAAATAATTGATCCTTTAGTTTCCTGTAGTATTTTAATTATACTTTCATAGTTAGAAGATAATAACAGCTATGTAATAGATTTATTATAGGTATAGGACAATCAGTATATGCCCAACAGTGTCATTCTAGTCGTTCATGATCATCACTATAAGGTAAATTATTATTAGTGTTAGGAAATTTTAAATGTACATAGTGATACATGCAAGCTGGAAGAGGATGATTCTCATTTCTTCGAAGTCCAGGATATAGCCAGAACACCAGGTTTCAATAGCCAATAAACCTCCACTTTAGCCCTTGTGCCACTGGTTCCCCAGTAAGAACATATTTGTCATCTAGAAATAAAATATAATTAGTAATAAATGTAAATGTGCCTATAAACTGTTAATATAATCACTGTTATTATATCAAATCACTGGAGTTGAGAGGTAGCAAGTATAATAACTGCTTACCATAATATACCAGGTATTGGTTCCTAGACATTTCTAGAGGTGCCTCCTGTAGTAGTTGGTCCACCCCAGGGTTCATTGTTATGCAACTAAAGTGAGAAAACAACAAAACATGTCAATCCCGCATAAAAGAGTCACAGTACTGCCAGGGTATACCCAAAAGCAACCGTTATGTTCCAATACCAGTGATGACCATTGAATTGACACTAACCTGTCTCCAGTCGAAATCTTTTCTGATGCTGCAGCATGTTCTTAACAGCATACATTCTGGGCTCCAGTGGGCATCAACACACAATGTCTACAGTGGCACCATCTTCTTACATCTCGATATTCCTCAATCACCTAAGATCAATAAATGATGGTTCGTAATTTTATTGATTAGAGGTTGAACAGCCATGGGTGGTTAACAACCAGGTATGTTGTGGGTAGTCGTTTCTGTTTTTGTTTCTTTTTGTTGTAGAAGTCAATTGAATTAAATCGATCATTGGGGTTGATTCACTGCACTCCGGGATTGTTTAAAACAGAGAAGCCTACAGTAAATAACTTGCTTTGCCTATAAGCTAGTATCATACAAAAAGTGAATTATTTAACTGTCCAATACACCTGTTTTCTATTTACTATATAACTTATTTAAATATATAATAATATAATATAAACATTTCAAGTTTTTTATTCTTTTTTATATTTAATTACTAATTAGTTATTATTCAAGTTCACTTACTCATTATCTCTCTTCAGCCACCTCTTGCATCACAAGCAGCGCGGGGTCGATTTCCTTTACAATTCTGTATGGAACAAACCATGCCATCATATAAAATAATGTGATAATAACTACTGTTTAAAATGAATGAAAGGGTGAAAAAAGCTAACTCTAACAATCACCCAAAATCTATTAACCCAGAGCATGTGTTTGTGTTTGTCAGGCATTAGCACGATCCCCGGGCATTGTTGATTATCTAAAATGCTAGTTTATTGTTAGCGTTTTCTGGGTATAAGAACACCAATGGTCACAGAAAAGCGCAGTTTCAATGGCAACAAAAGGGATTGATGACCTAAGTCTAAATGATAATGATGACGTCACATTTGGAGAAACGACACCAAGTGTTTTTATTGCAGGACATACTTTTGACACCCTGTTTTTCATAGTTCTATTATTCTGTGTGTTTTGAAAATAGGCTCATTCGAAAGCCAAGACTCTGATGTAATGAAATATATAAAAAAATAATGTAATTTATGTGCTTTAAAAGTATTTGTCGCAGAGCCTTCCACCGTAGACCACGTGTTCTGTTGATGATTAAATAGAACAGGAAATAACAGTGTTTATTTACAACATTTCTAACTGGGCAGTTGCTAAGCAAACATAGGGCTGCTGCAGAGAAACATGCTATCTGCCATAATTGAATTTTTTTACACACAAATTTCTATCAAACGTTTCACGATTGCTAAGGATGGAAACGACAAATGCGGACGATGCAAGAGAAATCACTGTGCGAGCTATTCCGTTTTAAACATTTTTCATATTTCAGTCAACCCTATTCAAAAGCTGGCTGCTGAATGAGATATGAGTGGCTGCTATGACCCTCTCGTGTGAAACTCTTTATCTTGTTTAACAAAGCACTGATGTTAATCTGCATGTCTATTGTAACACTTATCTCAAGGTAGTTCCAAGTGCGCACAATTTCAAATCCGCGTCATCATGACGATAGAAACAGTGATAGTTAAGCTGGGTGAACAGGCTAACTAGACTAATCCATTTCATTACATTCCAGTCAGGACAGCATGACAAGACTGCTAGTAGTGCTACTAGTCACACTGACAGCAGTGAAATGATTAAAACAGCCCATTTCCTGTTACTCCTGTGAGTGGAACCAGGTCGAAGGCTGCAAAACAAAAGGTCAAATCGAACAGAAATTACTTGATGAATGACTGTGCAGTGTGCTATAAAAGTGTCAAGTTATACAAAGAGGGCTTGGCAGCGGCTAGCGGTGAATTTGGTAGTTAAAACTGCTTTAATTTCGATGTACAATTTTTAAACAACATCAGTTTTAGACCGAAAGCCTAGATAAAGTCATAAACTTAGGAGTTATTCACACAATACGTTCAACAATAAAATATCGACACTGTAATTATTAGAGCAAGAGCCTTAGACGAACCGAAAACAGTAATACTTTCATGGCTTAAGACAATGCAATCTGGAACATAGCTCATAGGTCACTTTATTCGCATCTCAAATCGATTTTTCCTGCATAAAATAACGAACTACGAATTAATCTGTTTCCACCCTCTAAAAACTACCCAAAGAAGGATATTCTAGTTACTACGATAAAAAAATGTGGAAAGGATAGTATGATGAAAAATGTGATTGTAATTCACTACCTATACTCACAAAGTAACAAATACCTATCTATTAGTTATGACCTACAATTAAACGTAACATTATGTACCATATGGAGTTTCTACCTCTGAGCCAGAGGGATTTTCCCTTGAAAATACATTGGCAATGGAAAGTGATCTATTTTACGAAGACGAAATATTTCCATTAACAATCATCATCTCTCACCCTAAGGGTACTACAATAGTTAAAACTAACAAAGAGTTATAAGAGGTTTTGGAACACCATTGGATCGCTCCATTCTAATGATGGAATATCTGATAAGCTTGCAATATACACTATGTTTCTATTGTGACGAGTATGAGAATTTGGAATTGTGCGCACATGCAAGTTACCACGGAATGCGCATTTCAGTGAGACGTCCGCATGATGAAGATTAACTCAAGCCCATTGATAAAAAAGATACAGAATTCTACACTAGAGGTCATAACTGCACACTTCTGTCTCATACTTTCGAAACAGGAAGAACTGACTTTTGCATGACATTTTCTTGAGCACCATTCAACGGCGTCATTTCTATTTTTTGCAGGTCCTAAAAAATTAAGCGTAACTGAAGTCGCTTGACTTGTGGACTTTTGCCGGTTCCATCTTGTAGATGAGGCAAACTTGCAAGTCAACTGCATCATGGAAACAGTGATAAATACTAGTTAATTGAATAGTGATAGAAGCTAGTTAATAGAATGGCCACTTTTGACAGGATTGAGGTGCCTGAAGGAAGAGGACCTGCCTACTGGCATCGGATACACAGGCAAGGAAGAATGCTGGATGATCGATGGATCATTGCACTGTTACTGTATGGATCATAAATGTAACACAGGGACCCTGCAGCAGCTGACTTTATCCTGCTAACTATGACCAGCTCAGCTGCACTCTTGTATCTCAGAGTCAAATAAGGGAGTCTGAACCAACGGCACCTTTTATATTCAAATTCACACAAACTGATCATGACAGCTGTAATCTCGCTTATACCGAAGAACAACAAAACCAAAAGTATATATTTTTACCACATATTAAAAGGTTTTGTATTATAAGTATGACAGAATTTCCACAATCTTGATTGGATTAATTCTATATTGTATTTGTTTAATGTATTTGTTTAAATGATTCCATTGCTTCATGTCATGTAAGAAAGTATGCATGTTTGGGAAAGCAATCCCTCAAAGATTGGATATGACGTCTGCTTAGCCTACTGCAAGCAGAGGCTGCGCATGTTTATAAAAGTATTGTTGTACAAATATTGCCTCTGTGATCTTGACTGGAAATGTCTGAGTCTAGTGTCAAGGAAACCTTAATGACTGGAGACATGCCCATGGTAGAGAGTAAATTAAGGTTTGATGACATTCCTGTCACCGTCAGTGACCTTTTTAGGAATTGAACCCTAACCTGTGTTTGGTACCAGGAGTTTTAAACCATCAGGCTGCCTCCGGAACAATACTATAGCAAAAAGGGTTTAAACAGATTAAATTTACAAAATCAGTAGTTAAAATGTTTCGTAAGCAGTTCCATTTTATGCTAGTGGTTTCCGTTTATCTGTTACAGTAGAAACCATGATACAGCGGAATCTCTGTTCTCGACCATAATCCGTTCCTGACGGTTGTTCAAACACCGAGTTGTTTGAACACCGAAATGATTTTTCCCATTACAAATAATGTAAATCGTTTTAATCCGTTCCAACACCCTGAATGTTTACCTTGTTAGTAAATGTACATGTATTTTATACATTATTTTATGAATGAAATTGCACATTAAAATGCTGACCAACACATGAAAAGCAATGTATATCTCAGAAAATGTTAAGCAAAATGGCAAAGACACAAATAACATAAACGTAACCCAGGCTAATCGTATGTTCGCGTTTTCGTAATCTTCCATACGAAAGATTACGCTAACATGAACGTGTAAAAATAGAAAAGGACAAAGAAAAGAATTATGAATATGATTTTTTACTCGGCTACAGGATGTTCTTTTCTCTTAAAATATCTATCCAATGACACTTGCTACTGCCCTCTTTTTAGCACTTTTCGGAAGTGTTTCATGATAGCGTCGTTAAAGTCATTGATGACTCTGGTGGCTGCAGCTTTACCGGAGTGGTAGAGTTCGACGAAATCCTGTAACTCGACCCATTTGCTACACATTTGTTTAATCTCGGACAATGCGACAACAGTTGGTCACGGAGAGAGCGATCTACACCTGTACGCCGCTCAGCATCCAACCCTCATGCACGCACTCACGCGTCGTACCAGCCTTCGAACTCTGATTTTTGTTCGAACTACGAAGCGAGAATTTCTCGAATTTTTGTTCGGACTCCGATTTGTTCGAACTGCGAGTCGTTCAAAAACCGAAGTTCAACTGTAATTAGTTATTTAGTAAAACTCTATTGTCATTTTAGTTGGAGAGACAATCTTAGGTGAATCCAATTGAACCCCAAACTGTTGTTTGAGAGACCACTGATCTGTGTATCTTATGTTTACACCTTGCGTATCCCTCACAACTTTAAGAACACTCCGGAAGTTTCAGCCTTGGTTGAAGTTCACAAAGGTACGTAAAAGCCGAGCCGGTTAGAGTCCCTGTATATATGGGCATGTGTGATGATGCGATATTAAATCTTAGAAATATTTTAATGCTTTTAAAGTACAGTTCAGCCAACACATGCCTTAAGACAAAAGCGTGGGTGTATGCTGCAATGTTAGATTCATGCATGAGCCATTGATAGAGTAATTAAAATGCCTGTCGTACATCACTAAGATATGGGAGGTGGAAGACCACTCCAAGTATAGGGATATGCTACCCCATTCCACAATAAAGAGTGTTTGAAACAGTCAATCCTGTATGATAAACATAGCTACCTCAATGTAGCCTTATAAAATCGCCATGACATATCAGCAGCAGGACTCCGCTGCCTCTGCTGCCAGGGTCAGCAAGTCTAGTAAAGCAGTTCCAGTTATAGAAAATTGAAGTCTAAATAGAGGATCTCACGAGGTCTACTATAGAATGGAACCGAATTCCCCAAGATCTATTTTATCAGTGGCGGGTACTTTCAACCCTCTTCCTAACAAAGATAAAATCTCAGGCAAACAGAGTAAAGACAACTTACAGATTCCTTTGAAGAATTCCCACTCGCCTTCATTTCTCTCAGTCTTTTCTCCTGCTTGTCAGAATCCTTTACCTTTTCCTTCCGCTTCTGTTTGAACATCTTCTTGAATGAGCCTACACAACCACATGTATCCTAATAATAATAATGCTATACGACCAAATGTATCCTAATAATAATAATACTAAACAATCACATACAGTGGAACTCGGATAATTCGACCTTCACGGGACCGAGAGAAAGTGTTCGAGTTATCAGAGCGTTCAAGTTATGAGAACACTGTCAAAAGTGCATGTATAACTGTATTTATCAGTACATATACAAACTACATATAAATCAAAAGCATTGATTGCTTGTTGCAAGATAAGGGACCTTTCATGTAATGTTTCAACAATTTTTATCAGAATGTATAAATATTTTCCTTTTATTATTTGAGGTTCGTTTGTTCGTTTTAGGTGATGTGACTGACAGGACGTTTTCAGCTTAAAATAGGCAAAACCTGATCGCAGTTGAAACTTTAAAAACAAAAATTCATATTTTTCTTGTGAGCGTTTTAACAAAAAACAGTATTGCCGATATTTTTTAAAGTTTACCTGAAGGTTACCTCGCCTCTCGTTGCTTGCGGAGGGCTTTCCCCAAAGGGATGTTTAATAAAATTTTATTTTTTGCAAACGTATAGAAAAGTCGGTAACGAAAACATTTTGCCCATAGTGGTAATAATGACGCCTAAGAACTACTAAAAGTTGTTGTTTAGCTCTATGGCTTGAAATAAAGTGATATTCTAAAGCGATAACAACCGTTTCAGTAGTCGTTGGGCAAAAAAACTGTTTGAGTTAACCAGGTTATGGTCGAGTTATCTAAAGCCATTTGTCATTGCGTGGGAACGGACCGAACCAATTCGTTTGAGTTAACCATGCATTCGAGGTGTTCGAGATCTCCGAATGCGAGTTATCCGAGTTTCACTGTATGTCCTAATGCTAATGCTAAACAACCACATATATCCTAATAATAATGCTAAACCACCACATATATCCAAATATTAATGCTACACAACAACATATATCCTAATATTAACGCTACACAACCACATACATCCTAATACTAATGCTACACAACCACAACTATCCTAATACTAATGCTACACAACCACAACTATCCTAATAATAATGCTACACAACCACATATATCCTAATAATAATGCTAAACAACCACATATATCCTAATAATAATGCTAAACAACCAAATATATACTAATACTAATGCTAAACAACTACATATATCCTAATAATACTGCTAAACAACCCCATATAACATAATAATAATGCTAGACCACCAAATATATCCTAATAATACTGCAGAGCAAATACATATATCCTACTAATAACACTAAACAACCAAATACATCCTAATAATAATGCTACACAACCACATATATCCTAATAATAATGCTACACAACCACATATATCATAATAATAATGCTACACAACCACATATAACATAATAATAATGCTAAACAACCACATATATCCTAATAATACTGCTAAACAACCCCATATAACATAATAATAATGCTAGACAACGACATACATCCTAATAATAATGCTACACAACCACATATATCATAATAATAATGCTAAACAACCACATATATCCTAATAATACTGCAGAGCAAATACATATATCCTACTAATAACACTAAACAACCAAATACATCCTAATACTAATGCTACACAACCACAACTATCCTAATACTAATGCTACACAACCACAACTATCCTAATAATAATGCTACGCAACCACATATATCCTAATAATAATGCTAAACAACCACATATATCCTAATAATAATGCTAAACAACCAAATATATACTAATACTAATGCTAAACAACTACATATATCCTAATAATACTGCTAAACAACCCCATATAACATAATAATAATGCTAGACCACCAAATATATCCTAATAATACTGCAGAGCAAATACATATATCCTACTAATAACACTAAACAACCAAATACGTCCTAATAATAATGCTACACAACCACATATATCCTAATAATAATGCTACACAACCACGTATATCCTAATAATAATGCTAAACAACCACATATATCCTAATAATAAAGCTAAACAACCACATATATCCTAATAATAAGGCTAAACAACCAAATATATACTAATACTAATGCTAAACAACTACATATATCCTAATAATACTGCTAAACAACCCCATATAACATAATAATAATGCTAGACCACCAAATATATCCTAATAATACTGCAGAGCAAATACATATATCCTACTAATAACACTAAACAACCAAATACATCCTAATAATAATGCTACACAACCACATATATCCTAATAATAATGCTACACAACCACGTATATCCTAATAATACTGCTAAACAACCACATATATCCTAATAATAAAGCTAAACAACCACATATATCATAATAATAATGCTAAACAACCAAATATATACTAATACTAATGCTAAACAACTACATATATCCTAATAATACTGCTAAACAACCCCAAATAACATAATAATAATGCTAAACAACCAAATATATCCTAATAATACTGCAGAGAAAATACATATATCCTACTAATAACACTAAACAACCAAATACATCCTAATAATAATGCTACACAACCACATATATCCTAATAATAATGCTACACAACCACATATATCCTAATAATAATGCTAAACAACCACATATATCCTAATAATAAAGCTAAACAACCACATATATCCTAATAATACTGCTAAACAACCCCAAATAACATAATAATAATGCTAAACAACCAAATATATCCTAATAATACTGCAGAGAAAATACATATATCCTACTAATAACACTAAACAACCAAATACATCCTAATAATAATGCTACACAACCACATATATCCTAATAATAATGCTACACAACCACATATATCCTAATAATAATGCTAAACAACCACATATATCCTAATAATAAAGCTAAACAACCACATATATCCTAATAATAATGCTAAACAACCACATATGTCCTAATAATAAAGCTAAACAACCACATATATCCTAATAATAATGCTAAACAACCACATATATACTAATAATAATGCTACACAACCACATATATTGTGAACTGGTCCAAATACATCCATACATAAACATCCATACACATACAGCCATGAAGCAGCAATGATGCAAATTCCTCAAACCAAAAGAACTGTTTAATAAAATTTACCCCGGAGAACATGAATATAGCCTAAGTTCTTAATATAATGAAGGTACTCACCATAGTTGCCTCTGTAGAAAAAGAGCTTTTGCATGTCCGAGTGAATGATGTCAGTGCAGACATTGTCGAGGAAAGACTGGTCGTAGGAGATGGTCAGGATGGTCTTTTTTCGATTATGCAAGTAATTGTCTAGTCATATGACAGCATTCAGATCAATGTGATTGGCCGGTTCATCGAGCAGCAAAAGGATTGTCTCAAGGAACGAGGCTCTGAGAAATGTGTAAATTTTATACTATATAACATTTTAATGTGGATTTCAAAATATTTTATTTGGAATCTTGCGTGTAGCAACTGTTGGTCATGCAATCTCTTGCATGTATTTTATCTTTTTCTAAAAACAAATCAGTTTTAGTTGCTTAATGACTGAATTGCATAATTTTGTGTGTTTTTCAAAACCATCAAAGAGGGTATTTCAGTAAGTTTTACAATTTATCAAGGTGGCAGCTCCGCAATAAGTAATCAAAGAAGTTAGGAAATTAAGCTGAAATGCTGTCATGTTTGTCATTCTTTGATCAGCTGCTTTAACAATCTTCCACCTAATGCCCGTTCTCTTAGCAGAAGAAGGCATTTTAAACACTATTTGTCAAACTATTTATTCGATTTTAGTGGCTAACTGTGGCTCTTTTTTCTTTTTCTTTTTGTTTCTTTTATTTTATTTTTTCTAACTTTAAGGTTAGAAAAAAGATCGCTTTAAGAGGATTCGAACTCACAGCTTTTAAGTTCATAGATTGTCACTCCTCCACCTGTGCCAATTGAACGCTTTCCACACAATGGAATAATTGTGCAATTAGTTATTACACCTTACAATTTCTCACAGCCTCCCGTATTGCCCAGTTATTAGTAAATATAAAAGTATAATTGAATAGAATAGATAAATAGTTATCCTACGATATAATTACGAGATGATAACCTTCCCAAGCATGCACCACAATAGACCAATATTTAGACTTCTATAGACCTAGAGGACAGACCTGGCAAGAGAAACTCTCATTCTCCAGCCACCAGAGAAATGTTTGGTTGGTCTCTCCTGCATCTCCTTGGTGAAACCGAGACCAGTTAAGATACGCCTAGCCTTAGGTTCCACTGAATCTACTCCGATAGCTTTTATTTCTCTGTATACCTAACAAATACAATCAGATGTAGTTGTGGTCTCTATCTTAAGTCACAATATTTTAACACAATCATATAACACCTTATAGTACACACAAGGAGAAATAGTTTGTCAACCTCAAATTTTTTAATGAACTCAAGATAAAACCAAAAGATAGAGCATTTATTTGCATACAGTCAAACATGGATAACTCGAACTTCAAGGAACCGAGCAAAAGTGTTCGAATTATCAGAGAATTCAAGTTATCAGAGCACTGTCACAAGTCCATATATTTACTTATTTATTAGTAGATACATGTACATATACAAACTATAATATAAATCAAAAGCACAAATGGCTTGTTTCAAATTAAATGCTTCTAATGTAAAGTTTAAAACGTTTTCATGAAAAAGTATAGAGATTTTTTTATCACTTGAGATTGGTTTGTTGTTTGAGGTGATGTTATTGCCAGGACGTTTTTCAGATTGACATTGGCAAAACTTGATCATTGTTGAAATGCTCAAAAGAAAAGACATTTTTTTCTTTTGGGGTTTTACCCACGATCAATTTTGTCGTTTTTTCTTGAAGTTTATGCAGATAACCTTACTTTACCTGGGATTCGTTAAGAGCAACACTCCGAGGCAGTTCAATTAGAAGTTTTACGAGGTTTTGCGGTACATTCTATATCACTCACGCTTTTTTAATAGATACTTAGTGAATGTACACACGTATTCTGTGTTTAGGTCAAACGATGAATAGTTTTTTGTAGCTCAGACAACGTATACGTTTAATTACAACATTTTTTAAGATGTTTTAAACATTCAACATTCCGACGTTGATTCAACACGGAATCAACGTCGGAAAACTATTCATCACGGGCTAGCCAAGTCACGCACTCAAGGATTTTCGCCACGCACATACAAAACAACCTGCGATTTTTGTTTTGTATGTGCGTGGCGAAAATTCTTGCGCGCGTGACCCGGCTAGCCCGTGCTATTCATCGTATCGCAGTATAAATCAAATTTCATCAAACTTTTAGAAAAGTCGTTGACAAAAATATTTTGCCGATGGTGGTAATAACGACGCTTATGAATTACGAAAAGATGAAGTTTACCTCTATGGCTTGAATAAAGTGATTTTCTAAAGCGAAAACAACCGTTTCGGTAGCTGATGGGCAAAAAACAGTTCGAATTAACAGTGTTGAGTTCGAGTTATCTATAGCAATTTATCATTACGTGGGAATGGACCAAAGGAAATGTTCAAATTAACCATGTGTTCGAGCTATCCGTGGACGAGTTATCCATGTTTGACTGTACGAGGGGCGATCGTAAAGTTCCAGGAATTGTCTCAGTACACAAAAACCGTTAATCATATTCACTTAATTTAAACTGTCCCCTTCAAAGTAATCGCCTGAGCTTGGTATGCACTTGTCCCATCTGTGTTTCCACTGATCCATGCAATGCTGGATGGAAATCACTTTCCGTAAGGCTTCGGAGTTGTCTCGTCACATTTTCTTGAATAGTTGGTATGTCGTCAAATCTTTCACCTTTCATTGTCAATTTGACTTTGGGGAATAGGTAGAAGTCACATGGTGCTAAATCAGGTGAATAAGGGGGATGGTTAAGCACAGTCACCTTGTTTTTTGCCAAATACTGACGTACCATCAATGAGGTGTGAGCCGGAGCATTGTCATGGTGTAGGTACCAGTCACCTGAGAGCCACAAATCTCGACGTTTCCTTCTGATACTGTCTCTAAGTCTTATCAGAATGTCTTTGTACACATGCTGATTCACAGTTGGACCATGTGGCAGAAATTAAGAGTGTACCACACCTCTAATGTCGAAAAATGTTATCAGCAGCGTTTTTACATTTGAGCGAGAAATTCTAGCTTTTTTAGGCCTAGGAGAGCCAGGGGATTTCCATTGAGAACTTTGTGATTTGGTCTCTGGGTCATAACCATAGACCCAACTTTCATCCCCAGTCACAACTTTTGAAATAAAGTCAGGATCGTGTGTTAAAGCATCTTTTAGTTCGATACAACAGCTAACTCTTTTTTCTTTTTGGTCGTCAGTGAGCAGTTTGGGTACCATCTTTGCAGAGATCCTTCTCATGCCTAAATCTTCAGTGAGAATAAGATGACATGTACCATAAGAAAGCTCACTTTCTGCTGATATTTCCCGTATAGTCAATCGCCTATATCCCATCACCTGCTGCCTCACAAGGTCTGTGGCAGTTGTGGTCCTTGAAGTTGCCGGTCTGCCCATGCGATCATCATCTTTAGTACTTGTTCTTCCCTCTCTAAATCTTTTGTGCCATTCATAACAGGCTGTTTTCTTAAGGGCAGAGTCTCCATAAGCTGTCTGTAACATTTGGAGCATCTCAGCACCGGACTTTCCAAGTTTTACACAAATTTTTACACAAACGCGTTGCTCTTCTACTTCATTAATTTTCGAAAAATCCGACGAACGATAAAAAATGACCTTGACATTACCTACTATAACTTCATTGCGGGTGCTCTGACAAGCGTAAAACTTTGGCTATGGGGAAATCCCGTGCTGCTTAGCAACATGGAACAATCAAAACAACTGCACATGGTCTTATATTTGACTAGGAAAACGATTCCGGGAACTTTATGATCACCCCTCGTATATGTTTATAGATATACACTTAAAAGTATATTTATATAATTAAATATAAATTTAAATATATAAATACATATATGTTTATACATAAGTATGTTTATATATGTATTTATATAAAAAGAAATATTTGAATGCAAATATATCTTCATATATAAATATAATTATATATTCAAAAAAAATTTAAATATATTTATATATATATATATATTTATATATACATTATAGTATTAGTTTTTATCAAAAATTTTCAGTGATGTTCTATCACTTGCGATGTTTTTGACGTTTGAAGGAATTTGACTATGTTCACAATGTTCCAAGATTAAAATCAAGTAAACTTGATCATGGTTAAAATGTCAAGGATAAAAATACTTGCTGAAATAACGCCACTAGTTGCTCAGCTGACCAGTCTCTCTCTTTATTGATATCAGCTATTATGTTAAAGTGGGCTCTATTCTGTCTCTTAGCAACTATAGATGCCATATTCACACTTTCTTCAATCTGAGTGTTTTAATTGTGATCAATTTATGAAGATTTTAATCTTGAAACATCCTGGGAGTCAGATCATCTTCAACATCATAAACAATCACAAATGATAGAAGATACTGATATTCTCTGATACGTACTACTAGCATTTAGTGTAAGTTTATCTTTAACTGTAATGAAACAATCCCAAGTTTTAAAGAGAAGGCAACTCCACCTTGAACAGGCGATCAAATACACACTGTCGGGAGGCAGGAGATTCCCAGATGAGCTCAGATAAGCAACAAAATGTAAAAAGCCACTCAATGTTACTGATGATACTTGGTTACGGCAGTCTAGTTACTTTCTATGAAAACTAGTGCTGTTGATCTATGCAGTCAGATCTATCAGTAAGCAAATATGTATCTATACATATGTTATGCCTATGATTTTACACATAAATATTGAAATGCCTCGACAAGTTCCTATATCATTCACTCTCCTAGCCTCAGGAAAAGTTGAGGGATATTCTCACCTCCTCGAGGCGGGTGCCCGCGTCAGCCTGCCTGTTTTCAACGTTAGCGGACAACTTCTTCTCTAGCTCTATCAACTCCAGACGCTTCTTGTCAGCATTTAGGACAGCGAGTATAGCGGGTGTATCGTCTGCCTTCACCTCTATGAACAGCATAGGTACAATGTGAGACAAAATTGTTGTGATGTGCAACAATTTATTTTGTGTAGGTCAAATAAATTAAGAAACAAAATAAAACAACTATAAAAGTGTTTAAATGTAAATGTGAAATAATGAGGAAGTAATAGCTAAATTAAGTCTGTTTTGTTAGGATTACAATAAAAAAGACTTGGTAATAATACAATTATTACAAACTGAAAAAAATAAAGTAAAAATCTTGAATATGTCGAATTATTAATAATAATTCGTGCATATAAGTGTGTGTGTGTATAAACAATGTTAGTGTTCCAGCAGAAGCTATGCACCAAAGCTTTGAATATGACGATACTGGTACCTCTTGATGCTGGTAAAATGAGATATCAGACTGTCTTTGTCTGACTGAACAGAGAGAGAACGGAGAGGCTATTCCTACTCGAGATAATAACTTTACTGTTTTAGCAATTGAACTTTATAAGAAATCGAAAACATAAGTTTACGAAAACGCATCGTGTTTCATAGAGTTAATAGAGTTTCAATTAATACGATATTTAGCGTGTGAAATCGGAACAACTATGTATACAGTAAATAGTAAAAGCTGTCAATCGTAAAAGCCTTCGTAGACTCGTGGTTAGACAACTGGATTACAAAACCTGCAGTTGCAATTTTTGTGAGTTCAACTCGCAAACGATGCGAGATTTAATCCTAGGATTTTAATAGCCATAGCTGGACATACTGAAAGACATACAGACAGACACAAACTTTGAGATTTATATAGATTCTTAAATACAGTACACCCTCAAATTACGATTTTGATCCATTCCAGGGTTAGCATCAATCATGCTACAGTAAATTCAATGCATTTGGTGTATTTAGTGGTTATGATCTGTATAGAAACCATAGTAATTATATACTGCAAACATCCCCTGCTTAAAACTGTCAAACTTTTTATAAGTAGTGTACATATTAAAAATTGTTAGCACAATTGTGTGTTAACCTTACTAACTATAGTTACCCACAGTAACTTCAATGCATTTTGTGTGCAGTGTTATGGTCTGTAATCAAATATAAAGGGATCGCAACTTCAACTTTGCTACTGACTTTTATTGGAAAATATTACTGTTTTACAGACGAGGGTTGCTGAGCTGAAAGAAATTGGTCATCGTGTCTCGTTCACATGTTGTGAAAAGAGACACGATGCGCTGTGGAGACACGAAAAGAAAAAAGGAAAGAGACAAGACAGCGTTGTGCTTTTTACTTTCAGTAAAAAGCACAGCATTTCGGCAAATTACTTATTTCTGATAATACTGAATTTCATTGGCCGTTTGCGAGCGTGCCTGCATTAGTGAATAGTTTGAGTATGCTTAGGCACACGCCATCGATATCTCCGAGGTCCTAATATGGCAAGGGATAAAGTCGCCTAGTATGTTTGTGCCTTGAACATGCCTGACATGATTGCTCTGTTATGAACCAAGCAAGAACTCAAAAACAAACAGGAAAATCTGGATTCAGCATTCTAACACAAGCTATTAGAAACATGAAATTCCCAATTTATTTTTAGTGACTGAGTTTTTTTAGTTTGCGAGTGACTGAATGTCATCACAGTATAGAGAGCAGCCTTGTCCTAATAGATCTAGTCATCTAGAACTCCTGACCTACAACAGCAGGTTAGGGTTCAATTTCCAGAAAGGCCACGGGTGGTGTCAGAATGACACCCGACCTTAATCTGCTCTCTGTAACTCGGCATGTATCCAATAATTCCCCAATAATTCCTCTGTCACCAGACTATGAAATGTCCAGCCAAGATCAAAGAGCCAAAGTTTGTACAACAAACTTTTCAAGTCCATATTGTATATCTGTTTTTATATCCATATCAAAAACTTTATAAAATGTAACAAAGTTAGGACCTTGCGATAACGACGAGTTTATTCTTTACTGCTTCCAATTTGCCGTTCTGAAGGAACACAGGTAACAAAAACTCACCTTGTTCACAGAGCAAGATATCAATGTTAGGTGGAATATTCAGTTTAGGCTGGGTCATGTGGTTTGAGTAGAGTTATCTTCCCATACCCATTGAGCCCAACAAGACCATACCTCCTTTGGTTGGCTATGGTGAGAGACTCATTCACAAACAAGTCTTTTCCTTTGTGCGCTTATTAAAAAGTTCTCTACCTGCAACATTCCCTGTCTGTCATAGAATTATGTGAGGAACACGCAGCCACCACTTTCACTTGACACATCTGACAGCCATCGCATCGCCAATCCAATACGTCATTGGCGAAGGATTTAGCAGACATTAGCAACGGTCTGAACGGCTTTTACTATCACTTGCCAGCTATTGACAACCACCTGACAGCCAATGTCAATCACTGTCGCCAGGCAATAATCAACAACCATTTGAAATCATTAACATATTTCTCACATATTTATCACACGTAGTTGAAAATTCATTGAAAGGGTTGTCACTGTATCCAAAGAACTTGTCAACTTTTAACAATAACACAAAAATTACAAACAACCTTTTCTTAATTATAATTGTGATGAAATAACAGAGTAAACAATTATTTATGTTGTAAAAGTAATAAAGATCATTAGTTAGCCTAAATATTATCACTATATATTAAATATATTATTATTAATCAAAACAAAGAAATTTGTTTGGTTTGAGCGCTGATAAATTTATAGTGATTGTGTCACAGTTGCCTAATAAAGCACTAGTGATAATAGAATTAGCGAAACTGAACTCTGGCTACTGTTGTGTCACCACCTATTTACAAACTGGAACTGAGCACATGATTTGATGGAAGGCTTGCTGACGAGCATACAGTGATGACCATAACTATGGGGCTACCTAGTAGTTTTTTCGTTTTTCATGCGAACTATCATAAAAACTTTCTTTATTATCTCAAACCATGCATACTACTCCACTGGCAGTCGAGTGTGCCATGAGAGATCATCAGGTGTAATAAATATGCACACAATTATTCTAACTTGTTGCAATTTGATAGAGCAGTACAGTCAGTAGTGTACCTGCCTGCAGATTCAAATATTCAAGTTAAATTTCAGCTGTGACGCTTTTTACCCTTAAGCCTGGTTCCTATATCGATTGCGAGACCCTGGCAGTAATTTCGTGCAGCCAGACACTTGCGGTGCTAAGCTCAGCGGCGGCTGTTCACATAAAACTGCATCACAAATAATTGCACAAAATGTTCGTTAGCCATGCCATTTCAAAAATGCTGACCTTAACCTTTGCAGTGAATTTTGTGAAGGTTTTGCCTGCGACTCGTAGCGAAAGTTGAACAGCGCGCAGGTTCACATTTCACCGCTGATAGCCTGGCAGTGATGTCGCCGGTGCTTGTGGCGCACACGGGAACCAGGCTTTACCTCTTAGTTGGGCTTTGAACAGACGGATGGACACGGTTTGTACAACAGTAAATATTTGAAAAGCAAGTTTTGCAGCCACTTTGTATGCTACTGAATATTCTCAAAAAATGTAGTCTATTTATTGGGCACACCTTTTATCCTTTCCTGTGATTAACAATAAAGTCTTGGCAACTAAATATTAAGACTCCTACCCAGAAGCCCCAAATTTACTCTCATATAGTATTTACGCAATTCACTCGCATATTTATGCATGTTTAACAATCATGCTAACATTAGGCAAATTTTGTAGATAAAATACACTCGGTTTTTATTGAATTTGTAGTAATGCACAGATAGTGCCATTGTAAAATGACACTATCTGTAACAGACACATCTATACTGTTTACAGTGTCAGTGTCTATCTACAGACACTGACACTGTAAAATCTCTGAGGTCGTGATAAAAATGACGCATCTGTGATTGGCTAAAACAGGCAAGCATGACAACCTCAGTCCAATTTTATTAATTTTCAATGCAAGCTATTTGTGACTAAGATTGACTTTTGAGTGATGAAGACAACAAAGCTTCCCCCAGTTAGCAACTTATAAATATTGACAAATATAATCTCACTAGCAACATAAAGATGAAAGCCATGAGGATAAAGAGAAATGGTTCATCAAGGGTTTTAGACGATTGTTTCAAATACGTAAGAAAACAAGATAAGGTCAGGTTGGCACACTTTGACCTTTGATACAAAGGCGATACTTTGATGACCTTTGACCATTGACCTACTTGTGTTTTGATGCCTATCAACTTTTTAGTCCTCTCAAATTAGCAACACGAGGTCAAGCTATTTTAGTGAAAAACCTCTATCATCTAGTACAATAACTGATTGAAAACTAACCACTTCAACAACGCTGTCATTGGTCACCTCTCTCTCCTCAGGGTCAAGATACGGGTTATAATCATCATTCACTTCTTCCTCATCATACTCAACCTTAGGAGCTTTCTTTAGTGACTCAAGATCTAGAGAAAGTGGGTGTGATACAAAATGAAATAAGCACATGGAATAATACAACAGTTGAACATGGTTACTACCATATAAGGCATGGGGAAGGAGACAGGGGCAGGTCAGCAGAGATGGTCTGATAGCAACATTGTCTTGAAGACTAGTGTCCTGCCACCTACGCTGTTTGACATCAGTGAGAACCATGAATTACTATATTATAATAGAACTTTCAATACTACTATAACACAATCTTCACTATTACTATTGCCCAGCGCTTCGACTAGCTGCAGTGCTACTGAGCATGCGTGCATCCTAATGCCTTAAAGATGTGGTTGCGTCAAATGGTCGATTTAATGAAATTAAAACTAATAAAAGACTAAAACATCAGCTGCAATTTGATGTCACTTTTGTCTTTCTAGACTAATCCTGTCCAGAGATATATGCGTTTGAATGAGGCCATGTTTTAAAAAGCTCAGATTCCAGCAGGTGCTTCATTCATGACGTAACAAGTGATACATGTGAAAAGAGTCCAAGAGCAATAAATATTTGATATCTTCTATAGCCAATCATTAAAACAAAACTTTTATACAGGTCATATTAAGTGTTATCGCTCGTAAAACAGTTTGTCTATGACGTTCAAGATCCTCGTTGTTAGGGAGATTACTAGATTACTAGTTAGTTAAGCGCATCGACTACTAGTAGATTATAGTAGCTACATGCATCGACATATTTATTTTACCTTATTCATCAGACAGGTTATGGTTAGAACTGACAGGCGTCAGCAGTGTTATGCTGCAGAGAAAAATAGGAGAATGGAGGTAAATTTATCTTCCACTTTGAGTATCCTATACATATATTCTAAGCTAACGGTAATAATTCTAGCACTCATGAATACATCTAATAAGTAAAATTATAACTTTTTGCTATCAGGAATCATCGTTGGATAACTTTTTAATTGTTTCACAAATATTTATCATTTCACCTAGCTATAGCTTTTTCTTTGGCATTTTTAGCTAGTAAATTAGATTTATGATTAGATATTTTGTTCAGTATGTAAGTCAAATTGTATTTATGCTTTTGTTAAACATTTATTCATTTTGAAAATTAGACTCGCAATCTATCCAACTCTCAAATTAAAAGCTTTCAGTAGATATGTGTTAGAATGAAATAAATATATGACATTTATTACATTTGTTTATTTGTTAAAGGATGTTTATGTGGTTCACTAAAGAAGCAGTCGTGTCGGTCTAGAAACTGCCATAAATGGGAAAGAGAGACACGAATGTGTGCTGCACAAACCATAATATGTTTTGTTTGAGTTTGCTGCAGTAGATTAATTTGCCCTATTATTTGTGAATTGCCTGACTTGGATATATTATATTGTGAATACTATGTGACTTGCCATGGCTTGTATAGATGTTTTTAATAAAAACTTCATGATGCGATGAAAATTTTTCGGCTTGTGAAAATTATATAATAAAATAACATTGTTGAAGAGAATGCAAAACATGATTTGTAAAACATATTGAATAAATCATAGCCATGTTGCAATCTGCACTGAAATCCTTTCTGATAGATGGATTTAGGAAGTGCAATCAGAGCTGTATTGGCAGGTACCTCTGCATAGCTCGGCTCGACACATTTCCAATGGACAAAATATTGGGTTTAAAAAACTTTATACTCAACATAACTAAGTGAAAACAGGTGAGTCCACAAACCACTAACCAGGTGCAAGAATGGCTTTAGTAATCCTTTGCCAGAATTGGTGGGTTAATTGATTTCCGTAAAATTGACGTTGTTGTGCGTTCACTATTTCGGTCAACTCATCAAACCATTTGTTTTGTACTTGAATTAACTAATCAGATGTGACCAATAAATTTTTTCTACAAACTGATACTGATAATGACTACATAACGTTGACTGTACATAAATTTTTGGGATGCGGTTGGTTTCGCCATTTATTTGAACATATTATTTTCAAAGGTGACGGAGTGCTTTTTTGTTTAGTAGCTAGTTTTCTGTGTGGGTTGCAACTGAGAACTTAGCTGATACAAAGGCTGTGATGAAATAAGTTAATTCGACAATCTAATTACCGTAGACCGGCAGAATCTTTGTCAGTACTCAGATGTTTACACAGCATTTACCGGAAGCTAATATGACAAGTTCTTAGTTTCTCTTATTTGAGGCATTCAAGACATTCATAATAATGTATCTGTAGCTGGATTTAAAATTTTATTTCTAGGGAACATGACCAAATACAAAAAATATACACAAATAGGACGAGCAGGACTAGAATTTTATCGCAATAGCCGGTGTTAATACGAGAGATAGAGACAGGTTGTATCACTCGTTTCATCATTTTGGGCAAGTCTAGGCATGGTTTTTTTGCCTGCGCGTATTTACCGCGATCAATATTTTTTGATTTTATTCTTGAAATATCTTGACAATGAGATCGCCTAACACAACAAACAACATATCACATGATAGACAAAAAAATTTTTTTCTTTTAAAATCAACTAAAACTTGACTTAACCACATCTTCAAGTCAGACTACCTAATAGATGGTTAGCAGCATACTAAAAAATACTACAGACAGCAGCAAAGCTACATGCTAATCCTACACCATGGTTACACCTGTGGCCAACTTACTGAAAGTTGTTACTATTTCTTCCCCAACCACCAAAGGAAATCTCATAACATTCCATCACTGCTCCACCAACTAAGAAAGATGCCTTTGCATGACCCTGTCACTAGTGGCAATTGACAACAAATGCTTCTGTTGCTGTAGGAATGCATGTTCTCTCACAATCACTTATGATTCTGCAACAAATCGTACCATATTAACAATTCTCTTTGCAAGTTGTGATTATCTGAGATCAAAGAGATGTTTGTCAATATATTTCAATCGTGTGGATGATGTAGATTTGGAATTGTGTTCCCATGTGATAAATGATTCAATGAACATTCACATGTTGTAGATTATCAAAAAAAATTGAGCCACTGAAGCATGGAAAATGTTTATAATAAAATAGTTTGCCGAGCAGTTTTTTCCACATCAGTCGCAGAGACAAATTTCCGCTGTCATGAGCGTGAAACATTTCATAATTATCGTGAGTAGCATAACACCCCTGACCTGCCAAATCTTTCTTGGTTCCGTCTTGTGGCAAGAGACAAATTCTCAGTTTCGTTAAAAGTATTCGTGAAAGCTTTGTAAAAATTTTGTTTGAGCGCTTATGCTGACTAGCACAGCAGTGAAAGAGAATATTTCAGGATAAAAGACAGTGAAGAAGAAATTGAGAAACAAAATGAAGCTGGAAGGTCAAAGCAGAAACAGCAGTCAGATCACAACTGATAGCTGCTGTCAAGAGCCGGTAAATGCCAAATAATTATTTCCAGTTATTTTATTATTGCATTTGTAAAATATAATGAACAATTTTGTTTGATACAAGTTTTGATCATTCTCACCTTGACTTTAAAAATCAAGGTGCCTTCCGGGCTGAAAAATGTGCAAAATTTGATGAATTATAATATATACCTAAAAATTTCCAGATTTATAACATACCATTATATAACACAATGGTCATTATCTAAACTGAGCTAGCTGTGAATGAAGGATCAAGGAATGGCTACGCAAGTCGATTTTCTCGTTGGTTCTGACTGAAATCACGAAATGAACGCAAAGCATGCAATTATTTAACCAAAATTCACAGAATTGTCACAGCTGTGCATGCGCACAAGAATCGTTGACAAAACGCTATGAATTGGTTGACCAAATCAGCAGCGAGTGCGATTATAGCAGCTTTCGCGATTGGTATAGTCCAAGATACGTATTAGGATACAATAAAAGTACTGGTGCAATTCAACATAGTAAATACGATGCACCTGCCTAGATTGCGATATTGTGGGTTCTTAATCGTTTGGACAACATGGCTATGAATCGTTACTATTCTAATAATACAGTGCAACCTCGGTTTTCGAACGACTCGCAGTTCGAACAAATCGGAGTTCGAACAAAAATATCGATGAATTCTTGCTTTGCAGTTCGAACAAAAATCGGAGTTCGAACGCCGGTACAACGCGTGAGTGCGTGATTGTGGGATGTTGAGCGGCGTACAGGTGTAGATCGCTCTCTCCGTGATCAACTGTTGTCGCATTGTCCGAAATTAAACAAATGTGTAGCAAATGGGCCGAGTTACAGAATTTCGTCGAACTCTACCACTCCGATAAAGCTGCAGCCACCAGAGTCATCGATGACTTTAACGGCACTATCATGAAACACTTCCGAAAAGTGCTAAAAAGAAGGCAGAAGCAAGTGTCATTGGATAGACATTTTAAGAGAGAAGAACATCCTGTAGCCGAGTAAAAAATCCTATTCATAATTCTTTTCTTTATTCTTTTTTTATTTTTACACGTTCATGTTAGCGTAATCTTTCGTATGGAAGATTACGAAAACGCGAACATACGATTAGCCTGGGTTACATTTATGTTTATGTTATTTGTGTCTTTGACATTTTGCTGAACATTTCCTGAGATATACATTGCTTTTCATGTGTTGGTCAGCATTTTAATGTGCAATGTCATGCATAAGATAATGTATAAAATACATGTACATGTACTAACAAGGTAAACACTCAGGGAGTTGGAACGGATTAAAACAATTTACATTATTTGTAATGGGAAAAATGATTTCGGCGTTCGAACAACTCGGAGTTTGAACAACCTTCAGGAACGGATTATGGTTGAGAACAGAGGTTGCACTGTAATTTTTTTGGCCGCAAAAGTTCCTTTGTGGAAAAAGTTGCCATCTCTAGCGCAGTCAAGTCAGTTGCTTCATAAATACTATGGCGAATCGCGTTAGTATTTGGCTTGTTTGTCCTTGAACTATGTAAACCGCGAAAGGTGTTAGAATCGTGCTCGCTAATAAACTGTTTAGCTAATTAAAAAGCGTTCAGTCGTCAATTTTGGTGTTTTACAGCTCTGACAAATCTGAGAATTTATGTCGAATTGTTTTGTGATTTCATTCATTTCGTGTTTCCGATTGAAACCAGTGAAAAAATTGGCACATATGATTATACCTGTATAGTTCTTCTATTGCACCTAAACAGCCATATTTTGCTACAAATTTTGCAACATCAAAAATATGGGCAAAGAGCTTTCATACAACATTTTTAAATATATTAAATATCATTTTCTATTTGTTTGATATGAGCCAATAACCAATACAGTATTACATATATATCATATCTTGTGCTGATCAGGACCACCTGTCAAATTTTAAAAATCGATGTGGCCTCCGGGAAGAAATGTGCGCCCATCAGTGCCCTAGACTCTAAACGCTGCCTTAGATGACCCTAATTTTGAGGCAGAGGCGACTCATTCCTGTTGGTAAAATAAATCTACATGAATACATGTATTTAAAAATATTTAATATGATACGAGTAATTTTACAGAAAAAAATGCTTTCAACAAGATTTGAACTCGCAACTTTCAGACTGGCTGCCGGGTGCACTATTACCTGCACTAACTGACTGCCTTACCATAACTAGTTATTAATAGAATTAGCAGTGATGAACTCATATGACAGCCACTAGTAACATTGCTATCAGGGTGCAATCTTCTAGTACCAACAGACCTGATGGTAAAAGTTTGTTAGTAAAAGGAGTTACCTTCCGTCACATGTTTTAAACTGATTTACATAGATGTGCCCACTGTAGAAGTCATATTAAACAGCCAACCTTTGGACAGTTTGATAAAGTAGAAATTGTCTTTTCATTGAGTTGAAAAATTAAATAAAATATAATAATGATAAATAACAAAGAGCTTAAACAACTTTGTACTCGATTAAATTTTTAAATTAACTTTTATAGAACATTTGTGATAACACAACTCCGATTGAAATAAGAATAATTACTATAACTTTACACAATTATTGAAAAGAAGAATTTAAAGGCTTGCTAATAGTTTGGAATATAAAAGCAACACTGGAAACTAATTTGCAACAACAAAATGAATAAAAGCCTCAGCTCCTATGATAACTGCTATGATAGGAATGTTCTGTAAGAAACTGTTTTTGTTAGACTAAAGAATGTAAGGTTAGCACAGAGTACAGAATGGAACATGATGGTGGTAATTTACAGACATAAGGTATGTGAAAACTTACATCGTCATATGTCTTCAGTTTGTCAAGTAAAAGGGATGACAACTCTAGACTTTTAATGACAAATGCCTAAACTTCCTCTGTTCTCGAGAGTTTGTGTTGTCTGCTAGTCTTCCAAACTCCATTCTTAAAGTTGGTTAGCAATGGTTGCCGTATGGAGCAGGTTGCGCTGCCTGTAAGAACAGAATTTCTAAACTATTATTATTACAAACAATTATCTATTATTATCAATTATTATCTAAACAATTGTGTAAAATTAACTTCATAAAACAATCAACTAAACGTTTTTTTATCATTGCTATACAGCAGTAGCTCCTATAATGTATATCTCCTATAACCTAAATTCCAGATAACGTAAAAAATTTATGTGAAGTTTTTGCATCCTGCTACATAAAAAATTCCATATAATGTAAAGTGTCAAGTCAAGTGAGTTTTTAAAATCGATTTGAATGTTAGTTTATGTCGTCGAACTTGCAGAGGAAAAACAACGTGCGTGTAGCGTTATACAGTGCACCCTCGAGATACGATGTTAATTCGTTCCAGCGTTGGCATCGAATGGTGAAAAATTCGTATATCGGGGTATAAAGACCATTGTAATTGTACAATGCAAACACCCCCTGGTAAAAATCGTCAATTTTGTTTATAAAAATGTGTACATATTGACAATTAGCAACAGAATAGTATGTTAACTTTAGTAATTATAGTGACCTACAGTAACTGTATTGTATTTAGTGTATTTTAATGGTTATGATCTGCAATAAAACGCAAAATTATAATGTGTGTACCAAATGTAGTACGTACGGTAAGGAGTTCTTGCCTTCAAAAGGTACGCATAACATAAACTTTGAATTCACTTCAAGTAAGTTTAGCTTGCTAAGCCTACACTTAGAACTAAGTTTTAGTATGTAATTTGAACTATTTTACTGAATTTCAACTTTTTATTACGAAATTTTATCCTTCAGCAGTTCCTATCTTCACTTTCACTATAAACTTTAGCCTATCTGGTTGAAATCTTTTTCGACCTAAATCAATAAGGCCGAGCGATGCAGTTATAGAAAGCGGCCTCTCGCACACTTGACCATTTAATGGCTACCGAAAAGAAAAATAAAGTTATATTTTCTATACTGGACGTACATACCTTTGGAGTAACGTAGCTGGTACATGTAGTGGGTAAAGCAGAGAGGAGGCAAAAACGTATCAATGTTATTTATGGTGCTGTACACTTGAAAATAAATTTAAAACGTAATGAATTGGAATTTTTTAGCACACTAAGAGAAGTTGTCCATTCCTATCCAATTTTTCTACGAAAAAATTGATAGTGCAATGCAGAAAATTGCTAGCTAGCACTTGTAAAAAGATCCAGAGAATTTGGTACAGTAGTTTGTCTTGTATGAAATGTGCACAAGAATCAATGTAACCATACATACAAAGTTTGTATGTATTTATACCCTATGGGGGGCAGGGCTTTAGCAAGTTTCAGAAAGTAATGTGGATGCGTCAACTATCTTGAGTAGCTAGTTATATGAGTTACATACATACCTACATACGATGAATTGTATTCACGTAGAAGATAACAAGCCCATATGCAAAGACATGGTTAAACAAGAAAATATAACATAAAATCAAAAGGAAACAAATAAAATGAAGAAAATATGAAAAACATGCCACACAAAAGATAAATAATATATATTATACATGCATTGTTTTAATGTACCAGTCCACATCAGTAAATTAAACACTTGAAACATTTCTGCGAATGTGGGATTTTCTGTATTTTCTAAATCCTCGCCTTTACAAAATGGTTGCTCATTTTGAATGCTGATCGCGTGCATGACCTAGCTCATTCAAATCTTCAGTCGGAAGCTCTTTCTTGTGCTTGCTTTATTAGAGTTCTTGTTTTAATAATAATTGCAAATGCTGATTGGTTGCGATCATATTCCTTGACAATGTTAATAATACGGGTCCCTTCTTCTTATTTACGACATCCAACTTTGTTGACATAGAAATCATTTTTCCTTCGTTTTGCAACGTTTGTATCGGTCTCAGATTCCATAGATAACGAATTAAATGTAGATAGTTGTAGTTATATACGTATGCTGACTTGAATGTTTATAGTAAAAGCTATAATAACGCTACAAATGAATATTTGCTCTCGCTTGTGTATTTTACACGAAATTTTCCACGCGGACATGAGAGAAGTCGATCATCGTGTCTCTTCTAAACGTTCTAAGAATGTTTTCGGCAAACTTTATTTCGGTGTCTTTTTTATTTCGACGTGTGTTATGAGCACACCGACGGCCAAATTTTAACTTGGGCGAAACCTTTTTCAAAATCGTATGGTGAAATAAAATTCGTATAGCGAGGTGAAGATATCACAATATTTGACTTCGTAAGGTGAAAAAATCGTATATCAGGGTAATCGTATCTCGAGGGTGCACTGTATCTATTATATATAACTTTTGCAACATTCTGGTTTGTTGTAATAAATCGTCAAATGTGTCCACAAAACAGAGAATAGGATAACTGTGCAATTGTTAACAACTACTTAAAAGTGATCGATTGGTGCAGGTGTTACAGCGTCAGTCTACCAATCTGAATATCACTACCACAAGTTAACATATTTTCAAAAGTTGTCTTTTATCCTATTCTGACCACTGGATATAGATAGATGACAAACAAGTAGAAGAAGTTTTGTCTTATTTTCAACCAACCAAATTTGCTATTAATTTTACTTTGAATAATATACTTTGCTGCTTAGAAAGAAAAAGCAAATTGTTGTTAACGAATGTTTAAAATGTGCAGTTCCCCCCAACCTGTTGTAGAATTACTACAACCATGGTCTATAAAACCAGTGATATTGACCATAAAAGGAGAAAAGTTGTTGATACAAACGGATAATACTGCAGATACGGTACAGGCCACAAATTGAAAGAGTTATGTCAAGCTTTACCTTTTTGCATGGCCAAAGGGTTGAGTTTGGAAAGATCTTGGAACGAATTAGGCAATTAACATGTACTTTACTGTTCCTGTAACATAAACGTTTCTAAAACGGATTATTTACGTTGTAGGAGCACCTACTGTACTTTTTAGAAAATTGGAAATAAGTGAAGGTTTGGCAATGAGCAGGTTGAGTGTAGAGTGAGTGATAGAAACATGGTATAACTTACTCTAACTAACAAGGAGATGGAATAGACTATAAACCAAGCACACCTGCAAATTTGTAAGTTCTACCACCAACTGAGAACACCAGTGCACTTCATCTTGTCAATATTGGTAATTTTGATGTAATATTTAGTTTTTGCTAAGCAAATGAATAGATCAGCTTAAAAAACTTTTCCAAAGTAATCTAAATAAGACTGGAACTATGAGAGTTGATAGTAGAAACTGGCCACACTAAAGAACTAGAGAATTAAATAGATGAAGTGGGTGCATCTGAAAAGTATGACAACCTTAGACAACCAATGAGGATATCTGGGTCATTATATGGTTAGAGTGAAAATTAATTACAGAGTGATCTAACCTTATTTATTATAGCTTCCAATTGAATGAAATATACACAGACTTACTATTCAACCAATGGTGCAATTATTAAATTTAAATAGCTTAAAATAATCCACAACTTACCAATAGCTGGTCAGCTAGTGAGTAGCAGAGAGCCAGGCCTGACAATCAAAGGCTCTTAGAAGAATAGAATAGAGAAGAATAGAACAGGAGTGAAGACACGCACAATGTAGATGGTACTAGAGAGGAATATAACAGGAGTGGAAACATGTACAGTGTAGATGATACTAGAGAAGAATAGAACAGGAGTGAAGACAAGTACAATGTAGATGGTACTAGAGAGGAATATAACAGGAGTGGAGACAAATACAATGTAGATGGTACTAGAGAGGAATATAACAGGAGTGGAGACATGTACAGTGTAGATGATACTAGAGAAGAATAGAACAGGAGTGAAGACACGTACAATGTAGATGGTACTAGAGAGGAATAGAACAGGAGTGAAGACACATACAGTGTAGATGATACTAGAGAGGAATAGAACAGGAGTGGAGACGTGTACAGTGTAGATGATGCTAGAGAAGAATAGAAGACAATATACAACTCAACAGGAAGAATAACTATGGAGATGGAAGGTGTACAAGTGCTTGAACTGACAACAGGATCATATAACTATGAGAGAACTGAATGATACCTATGGACATATACAGCATTCTCTAATCATTATGTAGACTGTCACGTTTGTATGTAATGAGATTGTATTATTATCATACGATTGTGTTGCTTAAATATTGAGCTTCAGGGTCATATTGCTTCCAATTTGAAAAAAAAAACGTTGGTCATAATGCCTAATACAACACTTTAAAAGTCAATATTTTTTTGTTTTTTGTGTACAAGATAGGTAAATCACTGAGCAAGAACTTCAAAAATGTTAAAGAGCTATTCTAATTGCTTTATTTATCACAACTGCCAAGGCATAACTATATCATTTGTAATCATCATGCTAATATGACAAAGTCCTCCATCATAGATGGAACATGGCGGCATCTAAAAAGGCAACCAAAAAGCCACAAAAATTCTAAAATTAATAACACTGCTTGCAATTATGTAATGTTACTGAGCCAGGCCCGTACTACCTGGGGCGGCTGAGCTGCCCCAACTTTTTAGGAAATTTTTTGCAGGTAAGTACACTGGAACCTCGGTTCTCGAACGCTCCGGGTCTTGACCAACTCGATTTCCGACCAAAAAATTTAAGATTTGTTCGTCTCGGATCTCGACCATAAATTCAGTTCTCGACCAAATCGGAACATGCGCATTTGAATTAAACATTCGGAAACAGCTCCGGAAACAGCATGTTTATACGTTTAACGACGTTGTTATGAGCCCCTTTTGGAATGTTCTCAAAAAGGTGAGAAGTTTTGCGTCATAAATTCTTTGCAAAAAGTAGCCATCAGGGACAGCGTCGCCTCTACTGAAAAGACTTTCTAGAGACGCAACTCCTCCAATCGAGTTGCCCTAAAATGTTTTGGAGAAGGATTCTTCTTCAAAGATGTGAAGTAAACGTGCCATTGCTGTTTCTATTTTCTTTTTCACACGATTTTTGATGTAACAGATCTGTTGCATTTATTTGCTGTTTCCTTATCAATTTCTGCGATATCTGGTATTGTATCGTAACCTTTAATATTTTCAATGTTTTAAGAACAAAGCATACAAAATATTTACTTTTTGTTTTCTTTTTTCATGATCATAGATAGAAAATATTTTATCAAAGTTAAACACGATCTATATCTACCCATTTTTATTTATATTTTGCCGTACACAATACAGTTTATGGTGTAAAATGTGAAAAAATACTTTACCGAAGTTGTTGACTCGACTAGGAACGAATTAAAACTTATATACATTTACTCTAATGGAAAAACTTGTTTCGGATCTCGAACAACTCGGTTTTTGACCAACCTTCTGAAACAGACTGTGTTCGAGGTTCCACTGTACAGTCGAACTCGTATGACTCGCCCTCAAATAAAATGTAAAATTTCATTTTGAACACCAGGTTAACTCGATCGGATTTGTTTGGTCCATTCCACGCAATGATAAATTGCTTCAGATAACTCGACCCCAACATCATTTACTCGAACAGTTATTTGCCCGACGGCTATAGAGATGTTTTTTATCGCTGTAGAATATCACTATTTCAAACCATAAAGATAAACATCTACTTTTAATAGTTGTTATGCGTCATTATTATCATCAGCACCAAAATATTCCTGTTAACGACTTTTATAAAGGTTTGCAAAAAGTCAAGTTTTACCAAACATCCGCTTGGCCATGTCCCATCGAAAGCGTGGAAACCTCCGGATGAACTTAAAAATAAAATCGGCAAAATTGATCTTTGTTAAAACGCTCAAAAGAAAAAGATGTCTTTTTTAGCGTTTTAACTGCGGTCAAGTTCTGCCTATTTTAATCTAAAAATGTCCTGGCGGTCACATCACCTAAAACCAAATTAATCTCAAAACATAAAAAAAATGTTGATACTTGGATACTGATAATAAACTTTTAAAACTTCACATGATAGGCCCGGCTGAGACCCTACATGAGAGAAACCTGTCGGGGCTTACACCGCCTTTTTCCACATCCCCAGGTGTTCATAACTACATGTAGTCACCTAAAATTAGCCGCCCTAACTAGCAACCAGTGAATACAGGCTTGTACTGAGCCACATGAGATTCTTAGGAATCAAGGATATGCTGACTTTAATAATGAGAAGTATAAATGAAGCAATCAAATGAGGAGCAGTAATCAGCAAGAAGAGGTGAAACAGCACTGAAGAGGTGATAAAAGAACTTATTATGCAGCTGATGTCTCCTTAAAGATGTAATTGCGTCAAAAGTTAAGTTGATCTTAAAAGAAAGCATTTTTTTTTCTTTATCAGTTGATATGTTGTTTGTTGTGTTACGCGATCGCATTGCCAAGATATTTGAAGATTAAAACCGAAAAAATCTGATCGCCGTAAAAACCCTCAGGCCACAAAAACGTGCCCAGCCTCGCCAAAAATGATGTCACGCGTTTGGCAACCTGTCTCTATCTCTCGTATTCACATTGGCTATTTGCGATAAAAGTCTAGTCTTACGCGGCTCTATTGGCATATATCTTATTTTGTATTTGCTCATGCTGGCTAGAATAAAATTTTAAATCCTGCTACAGATGCATTATTATGAATGTTTAAAAGGCCTCAAATAACGAAAAATGAAAATTTGTTCTACTCACATTCTCCAAATGTTGTGTAAACATTTGGGTACCGACTACCAATTCTACCGGTCTACGGTAATTCTGTCGAGTCACTTTTGTAGAACGCGGTCTTTGTATCAGCACAGTTCTGCATCTACCCATACAAACGATATACAGCCTCCCATAAGCCCCGCCCACATTATGTCGCCTATTACCTATTGCCTACGTACTCGTTTCTTGCTAGTAGGATTCTTACCGAATACTAGATAAGTGAAATAAGCAAGCCACCTCTTTGAAAAGAATATAGACAGGGATAGAGTTTTAAGAATGAGAAGTCTGCTGCAAACTGGATTTGAACTCACATTCTCCAGTTCTGCGGACACCCATATACCATATCCGATACACTACAATATTCTGCAAATCATGTTTTGCATTATCTTCAACAATATTATTTTATTATATTATTTTTACAAGCAAAAATATTTTCATCTCGGCATAAAACTTTTATTAAAAATATTCATCAAGTCGTGGCCACTCAGATAGTATTAGCTGATACAATAAGACAAATTCATCTACTGCAACAAACTCAAACAAAACATCATGGCTTATGCAGCACGCATTCAAGTCTCTTTTTCCACTTTATGGCAGTTTCCACACTGACAAAGCTTCTTCGGCTGGTGGGACGACATAAACATTCTGTAATCAGTAAAAAAAATGCAATAAATATATGTCATTCTAAAGCGTATCTAATGACAGCTTCCAAATTGGGAGTTAAATAGATTGCGAGTGTAATTTTAAAAACGAATAAACATTTAATAAAGGCACAAGTACGCCAAGCCAACGATTCGAAGCTTTGGTTCTGGAAATTAAAGATTTGCAATGATCAATCGATTTTACCCACTTCCTACGAGTGAAAATAATTTGTAATCATGACTCTAATTTACCAAAGAAAATTCGAAAAAAATATTACAGCTAGGTAAAACGGCAGATAAGCTATGAAACGATGATTGGAGATAGCAAAGAATTATCATTTTATTAATTAGTATATGTATTTATGACTATAAAAAATATTACATTTACTAAAGTATAGAAGACTTCAAGTTAATTTACCTCCATTCTGTCTTCTTCTGCAGCAAAACGCTGCTGACGCCTGTCAGCTTTGGCCACAGGCTGTCTACTCAAATCTTTTACTAAAAGTTGCTCAGACAACTCTGAGTAGCGGTCGCTCGAACTTGAAGCCATTTTAAAACTATGTATAACTTAGTAATTGTTGAAACGCGTTGAATCAGTAACGAGTAATGAGATCTAATTTGGAGAATCTTCGAGATCACAGACAATGCGTTTTACGAGTGATAACATTTATTACGGCCTATATAAAAATTTCGCACGCATGATTGGCTAACGAATCGACCTCATATTTATCGCTTGTGGTTTCGTTTCAGATAACAAGCTTGTGACGTCACGAAATAGCCACCCGCTGGAACGTGAGCTTTTTAAAAGAGGGCCTCATTCAAACGCATATATCTCTGGACAGGGTTGGTCTACAAAGACAAAAATGGCATCAAATTGTAGCTGATGTTTTAGCCTTTTATGGGTCCTAATTTCATTTTTGACGCAACTACATCTTTAATTGCCCATAGAATCACATATGTTGCAAGCGGCATTACGTGGATTAGACATAAGAAGTAATTAAAATTCACCTGTACGATAAGGCAGTGTCCCACAGCCATCTGTGAAAAATGGCAATGCATAGAAGCGATAAAGAGCCTAATCAAGACAGAAAGTAGACAGCTTGCACTGAGGGAAATCCTCTTCTTCCATGTCATCATAAATGTTCAGCTGCAATTAAAAAAATATTGCGTGACATTGGCAATTCAAAAATTGACTCAATATCTTTGGAAACAAACTATAAATTTCTCAGACAAGCATTTGGAGTACTTAAAGTGAAATCATAAATTGATGGGTACCATGGTACATAGAATCTGACACATAAAACAATATACCACTCATCTACTATATAAACGGCAATCGTTGTCTGTCTGATTGATTGTCCGCCTTATGGAGCGGTCTTTCCTTTTATCGTCGTACGAATTTCGGTCGTACGAAGCGAACTGAATTAATATGTGTAGTAACGGTAAATAAATTATATAGCGGTCTTTCTTTTTCCATTCGGTCGAACGAAGCCAACTGAATTAATATGAGTACTAATTATCGTAATTTCGTAATATCGTAATTTCGTAATATGGACTATTAACCGCTACTTTTCTCTGACGATTTGAGCCAAAGGGCTTATATAAAGGCGTGGCAATTCTGTTGTTTTTCTTTCACCGCTCGGGCGCATTAACCGAAATCCCCGGTTAGCACGCTTTTTAAACAGCAAATTTTATGCCGTGTTAAAAAGCACCTTTCCTGGGTTCTGCGGCCTATACAAAGGTGTCTATACAGCTATACAAATGTACTATTCATTAAATAAAATAAATTAACGAGTAGTTATTTACATGCAATTAATATTTACTGCCAACGTGTACCGAGAAGGTCACGTAAACGTTTGTTTCTTGGAGCCACTGGAAAAACGCATTTCTCACCTACTAAATTTCCACATCAAAAAGGTAAGTGTTTCTTATACGATGTTGTATTGTCTATGAATTGCCACATCTCCATTTCTTAATAAGGTTGGATTTGCCGCTGTTTGTGATAGTGGGTCATGTTCATTTCCTTCAGCAGCCGAGTTACTAATTTTTCCAGCTACGAGTAGGCCTATTGTAACTTACTATTACAGAACTTTCACGAGTACTCCGAGGGTTGCGATACGCTATTGTGAAAAGAAAGAGAGCAGCTGCTATCGACTTACTGTCACTCTGCATCAGCCATGACCAGCTATACGTTGCCTGCTCAAAAGTAGGCACATGCCGAAAACTGTTTCTTCATACGCCCGACAGAAAAACCAAAAATGCTGTCTATCCGCAAGTGTTGCGTTGAACTAAGGGAGAGAGAGAGAAAGGGAGAGAGAGGGAGAGCGAGGAGGAGAGGGGGGAGAGAGGGAGAGAAGGGGAGAGAGAGGGAGGAGGAGAGGGGGGGGAGAGAGAGAGAAAGAGGGAGAGAGAGAGGGAGAGGGGGAAGAGGGAGGGCGAGGGGAGAGAGGGGGAGAGAGGGGAAAGAGGAGAGGAGAGTGAGAGGAGAAGAGAGAGGGAGAGAGAGAGGGGGGAGAGAGGGAGAGGGGAGAGAGGGGAGAGACGGAGAGAGGGAGATGTAACTGCATATTTGGAGTTGTTTTACAGTATGAAAGCCGACTCTCAATAAACCTTATGCTGCACGTGAATCTGTTACTGTAGGCGGGTAATGCAGCTAGTCTTTAATATACCAAAATACTACTAATCAGCAACAAGCATCATGAAAATAAAAAGTGAACACACTTATGTATGAAGGTCTTTATTTAGCCTGCAAAATGACTATAGGCTACAGTGCGGCATGTTTACTTGTTCAATAGCCGACTGCGCAAGAAATAGTACTTTAAAAAGAACTTTGCATCAAATAATTGTTTCATAGGTAAACTAGAGTCTGAATAAAAGATTGCATACGAACGAAAGATACAGACTTTGCACACAAATTCAACGCTATGCACGTTTTATTTTTTAGAGGCAGATTCTACAAACGTATCCAAATACACGGCAATAGCGCTTTCCCAATTTATCATAATAATTATACTACCTAACGATAATTATAGGCGTTATATAATCCGCGCAGGCTACATACATTGAGCGTGATCTCGATTGAGGCGGAATGTAACAGTCGTAGGTTCGTATCAAACAGCTACTAAAAGTAGCCCGTGAAGACGGGTTGAATTTGCTAATACACGTTTGCTATTTGAGTTGACTCGAAGACGGGCGTAGCTACCGGAACTACTTCTAAAGTTTTTGTTACGCCTCGTTTCCCTTATCAAACATTATTAAAATAGTTTGTCGCAATATGCCGGGGCGGAGCGGAATGCGCTCACAAAAGGGATACGGATACGCCTACCGGAGACTTCCTCGTTCATGAGCTGGGTTTCCCTGCAGTTATCTCGAATTCAAGGTATTATTAGTAAGTATTACGTTTCATTACGTTGTTGGACTACGTAACTTAATTATAATAAGATGACAAAGCTTAAAACACATTAATACCAATCAGTTAGGATATTCTTTTTGGCCTCGGACGGTGAGGGAAGTTCGTGCCGAGGTTGAATAGCTAGCTTGCTCTTTTAAGCTGAGTTCCGCTATTTTGTTTTTTACCTCCATTGGAGGGTCTTTTGCGGAAAACTTTTATCTGATCTGATCTGAAAGCTTGTTGTCGCAATCGATCATGTTTTTCAGCTCATCTCGTTACACCTTCACATGATGTTTGTCCACGGTTGCCATATAGCTGAGAATTTGGTTTGGCGCATGTATTGTTTTTGCTCCCTGACCATGCTGGCATGATTTTGTCGGTTTTGGAGCATGTTATTTTTATAATACGTTTCTAGTGACAAGCATAACAAAATAATTTGTCTCACATTCAGACGTTGCCAGTCCTTAACATTTGAATCAGTAGTTCGCACATCTTTTTTAACTTGGAAATTCAATTTTAATGTTTTTTTCTGACTTGCTTTCCAGTCTCTGAAGCAGTATTTTTATAAAGCATCCAGCTGTATGATATAATGAAATTCTTTGCTTGTTATTAAAAGTAGGCGTACAAATAATATTAAAATGATGCCAGTCAATTATTAAGAAACCAGTAGGAACTTGTTGTATGGATATACTGCAAAAACAAGATACCGACGAGAATGTAGCCAAATCGCAGTTCAAGCATGCGACACCCACAATCAGCAATGCCTCAAGAAACATCAAAAGACTCGACAATTAGAAATGTCAAAAGAAGATTGTGAACCATAGACAATCAATCATATTAACTACGTCAACGGAAACCACCAAAGAAATGTAGAAACAATCAAATCTACCAACCACCAGCAAGCACCACTGAAAATAACTAAACTTATCGTCACCGCAACCCAGTACTTTTCCCTGACAGGTGTGCAGTGCCAGCGGAAGTAATGTTACACCATCATTAAATCCAACCCACAAGTTCAGCGCTTTTCTGACGACGTACCCAAGGACAGTGTTCCCTCCAAGAGACTTACTCCTACAACACAAAGATATAATACGAACATTACACGTACCCGTCCTCAGGCTATCCCTAATGCCTATAAAAGCGAACAATTTTAGTAGCTCATCCTCTTTTGACAGTGACACTTGTAGACGTACAAGACGAGCTTAAGAGCATATACAGCTGTTGGCGTAAGAGACTATTTTACTTAGCTTTACTACTCGTTATCTACCTTATATATTCTAGAATTTTGCTTGTGTATTAGGTTTTGGTTCATAAGAATAAAAGGTATTTTGATTGATACACCAAACATCTGTGGTTCAACCTAGTTAGAGTTGCACTAAAGATCTGGGTCAAGTTCCATAATTTGAACTCATACTCTTAGCACTTAGCAACCGTTGAACAAACAAGGCAGCTTGCCTTAGCCTAATTAACCACAACAAGCATAGTTTAGAGTGAAGTGGAACTAGGTGGTAGATAGTAATCATTGATGTTATTGGGTTGTTCAAGTGAAGCAAATTCCTTAAATAACCATATAACAAACTGTTCCCATTTTGGCATCCTTTTGTGAAACAATATGTTTTTTTCATGAAAATAAGTAGAAACTTTTGAATACATTCAAACAATAGCCTTGATGCGTGCCAGTAGTCAGTGTAGGTCTTACACCTATTTGTATAGCCTTGATGCGTGCCAGTAGTCAGTGTAGGTCTTACACCTATTTGTATAGCCTTGATGCGTGCCAGTAGTCAGTGTAGGTCTTACACCTATTTGTATAGCCTTGATGCGTGCCAGTAGTCAGTGTAGGTCTTACACCTATTTGTATAGCCTTGATGCGTGCCAGTAGTCAGTGTAGGTCTTACACCTATTTGTGCTAATTTCCTTTTTATAATGCAATACTGTAGATTTTCAAAAAATAAAAATTAGCAATTTTTGAAATTGTCTTGTATTCTTGTTATTTTATTCAAGCAATGGCTTCTGCATTAGAGGACATCGAATGCGAGTTTTGCGGTCTAAAAAATGATAAAATAGTTGATCCAAAGAAGTTGCCATGTGGGCACATAAACTGCATGCCTTGCCTTACATCACACTACAAAGAGAATGAGATTTTCTGGTGTGGTTTGCAAAGTTGCGGGTAAGTAATATTCAACAGTACTGCCACACAAACAGTAAAAATATTAAACATGTGAGAGTAAACTGGAGGAAAATAAACATTATTCTGTTGGCTCTGTTAACACTTCAAATAGCTATTTTAGTTGAACTTTCTCTTCTAATCATTTCACTCTACAGGAAAATTGACTGGTAGGACATGTTGTTAGTTACTTCACATAATTTTGGCCAGTCAGTTTCTGTTAGGTTTGAATAGGCCCTAACAATTGACAATATAAACAAACGTGATGTATTGAAAATCGATAAACACAAGCTGAAGATAGATTTTATGCTTTCCATTTTTACACTTTTTTTTTGACAAATGAAAAAGAATTTATGCAATTTTTGTTTGTTCAGAATTATGAGTTTTTTCGTAACTTGTCACAACAGACTAGATTTTCTATTGTAACTTTAATCTGAAATCAGCTTTATTTGAAATTAGTTTTTTTTGTTATACAGCTGTTTTAAATATGCCAACTTTCAGTCAATCTCAAAATTATGTACAAGTTATGAGTTGACTGAAATGTTGGTTAATGGGGAACTTGAGTACTTGACATTCAGATTATCAGGCTGACACTCTAACTAACTGAGATAATCAACTGTCTACTAAATTTTTTAATACTTGTACCAATAAGGGAAAAAATATTGCTTCGTGACAGTAATAGTCAACAAATGGATGGAAGATGGTTAGTGATATTATAGATAATTGAGAGGGTTTAATTAGCAAACTGATCTAAATTGAAGAGAATGAGCTGCCCATTTTATTTTTATTATATTAGCATATCTGTTGGATTGAGCACCTACAGCATATAGCATAACACAAAACAATCTACTGTTGTTATAGTCTTCATAATGTTATTTTATTACATTGTTCTAGGAATGTTGAGTTATATGCTGTCTCTGACTTTTAGAAAAGTGTATAAAATGTCCCCTGAAATGCTCCCAGATTTTGATGATGCGCAGTTATGTGACACTTGTGTCAAGAAGGGTCAAAACAAGCGTCAGGCTGTGTCATATTGCACAGATTGCTCCAGAAAGTTTTGCACCAAGCACCTTGAGGTATGTAACATATACATATGTAGTATATTAGGATCTTTGTCATTACAATTCATACCTTAAGATTTCAGCTGGTCACACGAAGTCACTTTACAGAGCAGCATACTTACTGTTGTTAGCTCTGTTATATCTTAGATATCAATATAATAGGCCAGTTATTTACCTGTATTAACCTGCTGCAATGTCTCTTTCTGTAAATATTTACTATAGCCACCAGCTCATATACAGCATTAGATTATTAGGGGGTTACCCGCTTGACACTTATTATTTAGTGAGATAAACTTTGCACTTAGGCTATGCAGTTTCAACTAAGTCATATAGTTGATCACTAGAGGTTCACTATGAAAGAGCCTTTTCTACTTTGTGGTTATTTTACAAATCAAAGTTACTTCTAATGATTATCCTGATAGTAGAGCAGGAGATTCACTAGTAAAGCCTGGTTTCCATATGACAGCGCAAGGCGCGCAACAAGGCGCACGACGTTGTGCGTAGGCCAGTTGTGATATGGAAACGTCAACGTACGACGGTCGCGCGACGTGCGTACGCTGATCGCAAGTATCCAACAGAATGGATCCTTGCGATGGGTGCGTGCGATTATATATGCCACAATACACCGCTAGACCTTTTCAACCTATCCCACAATTCCAGCGAAAGGCTTTGTTCCGAAGAAATCGGTCTCCCGTACGAAAGAGTAAGCCTGATTTTTGTATGACAGCGTAATTTCGCAACGGAGGTCAGTTTTTCCGAAGAAATATGTCTCTCCTACAAAAAAGTAAGGAAAATATCCACCCTGTCCAATGCAAGCATGGAGCTTACGCGCGATATGGAAACACTGCCTCGCGGCCCAAGAAATGCATTGCGCACGATCACTGGGCCGCGCGCGATCAATGCGTCGTCATATGGAAACCAGGCTTTAGCGCTTGTTCTACCATTCCATTTAAACATGATTGTAATAGGCAGTGGGTATACTAGATGTGATAAAATTTTATTTATTATTATGTGTAACTTCAGCTGCAATACAAATTATGCACGATAGTCTTTTGTATGTTTTTGTTTTTTGTATTTTTTTTTTTGTATTTTTCTTCTCATTATTCATTGATACAAAAGTGGATATTATACATGTAGCTATCAAAGCTATGAATAGTGAATATACTTAACTATAGTTTAGAAATAGATATCACATTGTCATTGTCTTATCTGAGTCGCAACTGTTTCGCTACTTTGCCCAGAGAATCCAAAATTATCCTTAAATATTCTCAGATGTTAATTTATATTAATAAAAGCCTGTCACCAATATATTGAATATTTTTATTTGCCGGACAAATTACAATGATAGGGATTCTATGGCAACAACATATTACTTTATTACAGCAACTTGATTGGTTAGTTGATGACCATCACACCAGTGTCTATAGCCTGGTATTATGTTGTAACATATTTGGCTTTATTTCAGCAACATGATGATGTACTTGAAGACCATCATACAATTCCCCTGGCTCAGTATTTATCGAAGGAAAGCCCTCATCTGCCAGATATCTGTACAAAGCATGAGAATCAGCCGCTAGTGGTGGGATGTAAGGTCTGCCATACCATCAGCTGTATGAAGTGTGTAGCAGATTCAACCATATGTGATAATGGTAAGCTCATTGAGTTAACACTGTAACCTATCAGTGAACTCATTAGCATAGAGGGTGTTGCTGCTGCTGATGCTATTGGTGAACACTAGTATTATTCTGACGTAATAAGCACAACCGACTGCCAAATTTAAATTTCGAGACAAATTTTGTTAATAGCATATGGCGAAAAATATGTGTATGGAAAGAGCAAAAAATCGTTGTGTTCCGCATCGCTGGGCAAAAAAATCAAAGACCAATGTCATCGTAACCCAAGGGCACTCTGTAGTAGGCAAATTTGTATGAGGTTTTTGCTGTATCTGATGCTAGTGGAGAACACCAATCTATTAGCATATGTAAGGATTATTTCATATTGACATCTGATGTCTTGTCATGATTGGCAGGCTGATCTTCAGTTAGTATATTTTATAAAGAAACACAATTTGCTCTGAATACAAAAAGTTCAACTTTTAATTAAAACTCGGCTGTTTTAAACTTATTATTCTCACAAAACGTTTGTAATTAATAAAATTAATAGAAACAGTTGTTAAAATATTCATTTTATAATGTAACTGCCTTGATGAGATTTGACTACAATAAAGGTCAAAGAAAAATATCGCGCACTCGTCTGACAAATTAATATAATTTTGCAGTTACTTCCATTTTCCTCACAGTCTGTTCCTTCCTTTCTCCTTATTTAAGTAGTTTAATGGACCCACTTTTTCCAGTTACTACAATGTTAGTGAGCTTTGATTGGTCATATAAAATTTATTATACAGAAAGAGGTGAAACATTAAGCTATCTGTACTGCTTCAAGTTTCTGGATTAGCACAGGAAAACACATTATATATATACATTCTTTAGCTGAACTTGTTTCAACACAAATATAGCCAACAAGACCAGATCAACGTTTGATATAGATGATGCTATGCAAATCACTGCTGTTTGTTTAACATCATGAGGTTTGTATCAAATTCACACTTCCAGTTTGATTTGTTTCTTACTAACAGTTAAGATAATATTATACAGGTGTACCGCATGACTTCCAGTTGCTGGAAGATCTGGCTGCCTCCCTCCTGAGTACTATGATAACAGTGGAGAGTGCAAAAAAGGATGAGGAATACGAAAAACTTTTTAAGGACGTTTCCAAAGTTCAGTCGGACTATGATGCTAAAACAGAAAACATTCTTCAGCTTATTTGTGAGACAAGAGAGAGTCAGGTTTGTAAATATTATTCTTGTTACAAGGTTTCATGCTGGTAAAATCAGTACCTAAAATTTATCAGTTACTCTATTAAGGTAACTAATATGAACTCTATTGACTGCATATTTTTAGAGGTTTGTTAATAACTATGTTGAGAAGCTGCGAAAATAGCATATAGTAGGAGTAATTTTTCTGGTATTCACTGAAACAACCTGGTGTTTTATGAAGCCATCGGTGGAATGAGTTGTTGCAGCAAGAGCAGACACACTGAGTAGTGGTTGCTGTGATACTGAAGGATCTGTGTTAGAATGAGCAGTAGGCTACAACTCCACATTATTAGCTTTTCTATTATTTTCATTTACTATTTCCTGTTACAGCTGAATGCGGTTAAACTTAAATATGACACACTTGAGAGACAGGTGCTGGAAAACCGACAGAAATCACAGACTAAAATTGCGGACTTCATAGAAGATATCCTGCTCAAGCAGTGGAATAGCCTGAGAATCCAACAAGAGTTGCTTGAAACTGGGACCAAGAGTCATTCCCCAGTAAGTTATTGATCGGTTTTCTTATTCAGGACTGTGGTACTGTTCCTGATTTTTATGTACTTGCTGTGTGTGAGTGTTTGTGAATATGTTGATATACATTTATGTACCAGTGCTTGTGTGGTAAAGTACTTGAGGTCTATGAAGTTGTTGTATTATATGGATAGCTGTGTTTGTACATTATTTATACTTATTTCTGCTCTTGTCTGTTTCATGCGGTGGATCCATGTCTATGTGTCAGCATATCTGCTGCATATGCTCAATTGATCTACTCAGTCAGATTGATCCAATTCATAAGACTACTGCACTGATGTCTCATAACCTACTTCCCTTATACTATCAATTGCCAGCTCCATCCATTACTTCAATGTATCTGAGTCTATGAACTTGCTATTACTAATGTACCATACATTGTGAACTGTCTACTAGCTCTCCTTACTTGTATGTTTCCATTGTTTAGTCTACACTCTCAGTCTTTCTATCCCTGCTTTACCTACCATCAGTCCTGTTCCTCAGGCACCGCTCGTCAGGGCTTATATTCAGCATTGGCAGTTCTCCCGTAGATACACTGACTGTAAGTATATCAACTTACAGATAACATTTCTTTCTCTTCTATTGATTGTATTAGGATAACTCTATGTTTAGGCGGCAATTGTGAGAGGATTCAAGGAGTTAAAGGCCCAGCTTGACAAAATCACCCAAGAGCATTCGCCAAAGCTCAAACTCACAGACCAGCTACAGTTAAAGCAGTTAGGTATGAATAACTGAAAATAGATGTATACATTTTCTATCATCATTGAGGGATGACCACACTGTGCTGCATGTACTGTAGTACATGTTTGCTTTGCACATTTTTAGTATTTCAAATATAATGTATGTTTGGTTATTTCTTGTAGAACTGTATTTAAAATCTAAAATTGTTGGCTATAACAAAAAACTAACTTTTTATCTCACACAAAAGACATGTTGGTTCACTGAAATTCGTGAAAGCCTTAATTTTGACACATGTGTCCTGGAGGGTTTGTTGGCGAATATAAAAAGGACATAAATAATTACAGGTAATCATTAAGTTCTAATCATATCTTTGATCTTGGAGTTATCTCCTGCTTGTCACTTCCTACTGTATTAAAATAAAGAGAGGATTACTCTATTGATGACTCATGAATGAATCTAATAAACTATTATTAACAAATACCCAGTTTTTGACTAAGTATAAAGATGTAAAAAATATAAAACTACAACTTTTATTGTCTTTATAACGATTAAGACTGTTACTGAGCAGAACTGTTAGGTTCATAGCCTCAGAGTTACTGTATATGATGGCCCAGCCCCTTTATTTCTGATGTTTGAAATTTTTTCAGCCTTTTATCATTTTAGATTTCTAATATATTGATAACTGAGATATTTTTTTATAAAAACAGCTAGAAAATTTCTTGTAGTTGTCAGAATGGCTCATTAGCCTTATGTTCAATGTTAAAAATATATCTTATATCAATGATATATATAATTATCATAGCCTCATTGTCATTCATGTGCAGCCTCAGGTTATTTTATACTTTGTGCTGCCAAACCAGCTCTTACAGGATGAGCTGCCATCACTGTATATCAACATATTCACATAATAATTACCTTTGTTACATGGAATACTAGAGAACCTTTAATCATACTAATAGTTAATAGTCTGGTGTTTAGGTGAGAAATAGCTAGGTAAATAGAGCCAGGTTGGCATACCTCCAAGTCATCAGTAACAATGGTTAATATAGGATGCTGCTGATTGCAGTTGATATTAGTATTATATAACTAATTGTTAGTTTATAGTTTTACAGTATGGAAGCGCTGTCACGCAGGCTGACTGTTGAGTTATTTTTAATTTGGTGATGTATTCTCTCCTTCTTCTACTTGTCACGCAAGGAAGAGGAAAATTCATGAACATTATGTTATAACTGCATACATAGCAATCTGAAGTTTGTGATAAAACTGGAATCTTGACTACTATGAGCTAATATCTTTCTCTCAAGTACAATATTGTATAACTAATTATTTGTTTATAGTTATGCAGTATGGCAGCGCTGTCACATGGGCTGACTGTTGAGTTATTTTTAATTGGATAAAATATCCTTTCCTTACTCTACTTGTCATGCAAGGAAGAGGAAAATTCATGAACATAATTATATAGTTGCATACAGAGATGGGTGAAGATGGAGATAAAACAGGAATCCTGACTACTATGAGCTAATATCTTTCTCTCAAGTACAATATTTTTGTGTATAATATTTAATAACTACTTCAAGTCAAATATGCACTCTATATACTACAGGTGAGAGGAGAGATATCGAATTAGAAGTTACCTCCTCTCATGATATCATCATTGAAGGACAAAAAGCTTCACCAGTTCAACTCCCCAAGTCCCTCTCCAAACTGTCCTCCATACAACTACCATCCTGTCCCCTCTCCATCTGCCACTATAAGGGTAATACTTATATTGGACTAGATGATAACACAGTCAGCAGAGTAGATATTGATAATAAGATCACCAACAAGTTCATCTCTACCTCCGGTCCAGTAGATTCTGTCACTTGCTACAAGGAAAGAATTTACACCTTGTCTGGTACCAGTCCTCGTACAGTTGGTGTCTACAGAATGTCAGGGGAGTTGATCACCAGCTGGAAGCATCCTTCTCATGACTACTTCTCTGACATGCTGGTGATAACTGAAGACAAGGTTCTTATCGCAGACCCATCCAGCACTAGAATCACTACCTACTCCTTAGATGGTCAAGTTCTACATCATACTCCCTGTCCTCTTCTCACTGATAGCTGGAGTGTCAGAAGGTGTGCCCCTGATAACAACTCTCTCATCATATCATCATTCAGCCATTCCAAAGTGTTTAAAATAGACCGGACCACCCAGGGAGTCCTGTGGACCCTCACTGAAGTGGAGAACCCTAAAGGGCTGGTTAGCTATGGAGAGTATATTGTACTGGCTGCATACAACAACAAGACTATTTACATCATTAATTCTACTACTGGTTAGTTATTAGTATGATGCAGGGTCATTATAATATATATTGTTATATTATAGGGATATATTTTAATTAAATTATACTTATGGTTACACAGAAGCCATATATCTGTAGCATATTGAATATTTCATGATAGATTTGGCTCTTGCTTATGGTACTTATGGTAGACTGAGCTTCTGTTATAGCTACTAATAAGCAATAATACTTTATGATAGACTGAGCTCTTATTTTTCCACACATAAAAAACACGTTAAAAGAGCTTTTAAAGTGTTTTTTGTGGAAAAGATAAGAGCTCTATGTACATCAACAAAGATGCGTGCCATACATTTGTGAAATATGTATTTTAATATGATAGACTGTGCTCCTTTGTTTTAAAACAAAAATGATTTAAAAGGTATGTATGGCTACAAAGAGGTGAGCCATATAATAGTGTAATATGTAATTTAATACTACATGATAAGTTGAGCTTACACTGAATGTACCATATATAATACCATATAGTAGACCGAGCTCAAATTGCAGGATGTTGTTGAAACAAAAGTATTTTGTAATTAGTTAATGAAAGACCTTGACTTACATTTTATTCTATTATAGACTGAGCTCCAAAAATCATTATCATTTAGCTACAAAAGGGCTGGTCATATATAGTGTATATTGTATTTTAAATGGAGTAATGAATAGTAGTCTGTGCCTCTGCTGAAGGTAGACTGAGATCCTATTGCAGGACAATATCTGTGTTAAAATTTATGTCTTACAAATGAATGAAAGACTCATAACAAGGGGCTGATAGACTTAATTTTTTTTTTCTAAAAAAGAAAATATAAAAATAAAGAAAAAGACAAATAAATCAGTGTGTTATATTAACAACAAGAAAGTGTGTATCAGTACCTTACCAATATGTAATATAGCAGTGATAAATATCATTATTTTGTCTTAAAAATATGTCCTAAAATGAAATAGAGTATTGGTCACAGCATGTAAGGGAGGGACCTGCTGAACCCCCTTCTTTCAGCATTCCGTGTAATAATGGCTATTATTGCGCTATGAGAAAGCCAATCATTTGTAGCTTTGAAATATATCATGTAATTTCATGTCAAATTGTATGCTGCCTCCATGTTTCTTCTATTTTAACTAGAAAACCTGGCTGACAGCAGTGTCCATGTGTAGCTAATATACATCTGTGAAAATCCGACTGTGTATTAATTATTATATATTGTAGGGAATATAGTCTCTCAGATGGTACATGATGATATAGCTGGAGATTATGTGTTCTCCTTGGAGGTGTGTGACTCCACTCTCCTTGTAACTAAATGTGACAGCAGGAATCTCTCTTTCTATAAAATTGTATAACTGATAACTAGAGAGAGAGTTGATTATAAACATGCTGATTCCTTCTATTATTACTAGTTATTATTATATTACTAGATGTTCTTGATGACTGTCTGTAATCCTTGCTATATGTACATATGTCTGCATGCATCTGAATATGTGGGAGCATAAAATGTGTGTTTCTACTTGTATATGACTCTCTGCATGCTAAGCAATCTGAGTACATTCACCATAGTGTTGGAGTGTATGAGTATATATACATGCATGTGTGTACATATCATGATATTTGTATCCATGTTGACAAATACATGCATCCTCATAGTGCCTAAATAAGTATGTTTGATTTCATGTGTTGGTCTGTTTGAATGCTGATATATTTGAGGCTGGGTTCAAGTATTTGTAGACCAGAATGTCTCATTGTTATACTTGTTTGGATATTTTACTCTGTGTTTTTGAATTTAAAGGTTTGTAATAAATTATATTGTCTTTGTGCAGAAAATGTGAGACTATCATAGCGGGGCAGTAGAATTTGTCAATATGTGAAAGGTCAGAGAGCTCTTCAAACTTTCCTTGATAAACATCCATGAAATAAAATCCAACGAAACCTGGACGCTTGCCAAACCTTCTAGAAGAAAGCTGGTAATAAGCAATTAGAAAGGTTATAAAGCATCTAATAGAATTGCCCTGCTATACTGAACGTTGTGAATGTTTGCAGGTAGATAAGGAAAACTGCAGGTTACAGAAAACAGACATAAGTGCATATGATTATTAGCACATGTAGTATGTTATAATATAGTCTTCATCATGAACAATCAGTATGAGAATAGATACACTCATTTACTGTAATCTGTTTACTGGAGACTATTATCTGTCTGTAGAAAAGGTTAAAAGGTCGGTTCCCGGAGCTAGTCAATTTTAAATATTTTTCCAATTCCTAAATATTAACCCAGAATAATGAAGAAAACGAACTATTAATCAGGACACAATTGTTCTTCGCAGCGATTTGATTTTTTGGAAGTTTGCCAACTCTAATAGAAGCAATTTTGTTGATTGACCCCCTGTGTATAACGAGACCGAGACCGCTTGTATAGAGCTGAATTTATTATGGCATTGCCGTCTGGAAGCTTGCCAAGTCTGCTAAAGAAAGTCAATATGCAGTGTAAAAATCCAGCCAGTGTGTAACAACCATATTTGTGCAGTGTTAAAATGTTATGTTAATTTACACGCTTGTCTTCTTCTGATAGATATGGTAATAAAATAGTATAATCGAATAATTACTGCGTTAGCTCAACATAGATATATACCATTAAAAAATAACTCCGAATTATCCTCATACTTCCTCGCGTTAAATAATATTAGTGTTACAGAGAGAGCATTTGGTCTCTAGTTTGTCAAACAGTGTTACACCCGGTTCAACAAACTAGAGACTTTACCAATAGATTATAGTAGCATCTATCAGTAACTACATTGACTAATATACAGCAAGACAGACATTGTTAACTGGTCAGAATGTAGCCACTGTATGATTTTCATGAAGTCTCTAGCATATTATCAGAGACCTTAAACATCAACCAGTGTATCTATCCATTTATTATGGAGAGAAATGTGTTAATTAGTTTGTTGCTGGAGACAAGAGTAAAGGTACCATCACCTTTATTATATGTCGGTTGATAAACTTGTTTCACAGTGAAGTCTGCTAATCAGCTTGAAAAACACGATAATTATATTTTACAGAAAGTAGAGTTTAACACAAACAGTTACTCTTATTTTATAACATCTTCTTCATCACAAACTAGATTAGAACATGAGTAAAAGATAATGGGATCGCAAAACATATTATGGAAATGTTTACTTTTCCATACTCGTTTCCATAAACATAAATATTGCCATAATTTTATGGAAATAGAAATTTTATTTCTATAGTAAAATGTCCATTTCCATAGTTTTATGGAAATTGAAATATTATTATAGAAACATGGAAATGTTATGGAAATGGAAATAATAGGGAAATGAATTATGGAAATGTTATGGAAATAGTATGGAAATGTTATGGAAATGGGAATAATATGGAAATGAATTATGGAAATGAATTATTGAAATGAATTATGGAAATGATGGTGGAAAAATATTCTCAGGTGTATGCTGACTAACTGATTTATTTGCAATTCTACCAGAATATATATAAACATCGGATGTAAAAACAATGGTTGGACAATAACAGATTAACCTGGGTTCAACTAAAGTCAAGAAACCATATTGATGACTTGTTGCTCATGTAAACAATGTTCTCATATATGAGTCAGTTAATGTCCATTGAACTACTTCCTGTCCACAAAATGAATTATGGAAATGGAAATAATATGAAAATGAATTATGGAAATGTTATGGAAATGGAAATAATATGGAAATAAATTATGCAAATGTTATGGAAATTGTGACTACTTGTAACCCCTTGTAAGAGAATGGGGAGAACTTGGTTATTACTTGAGAGCAGTAGTGAAGAGATAGCGTAGAGATTATTTCCTTGTTAGTTCTTGATACCAGTACTAGAGTCAGTTTCAGAAATGCAGGAAATGGTTAATAGCAGTTGCCTCCCCAATCAGTGCTATCAGTAAAGTGCATAACAAGGCTCATGATTATAGAGACATTCCTACATTACATAGTAACCTAAAAACTGAGAGCTAGCAATAAGGGACGAGCTAGGGACCTTCCTTAACCAGGGGTTTGGGCATCTTGCTTTTGATATATCTCGTGTATCTACTTATGAAATGATCAAAACAAACAGAAGCATATTTGATAAATTGGTTTCTACAGTCTATGTTTGACCTTAAATTACCAAAGTAAAGAAAGTATACAATTATACATGTACATTAATAACACAAGTTAATATTCATCAAATGTACAAAAGTGTTAATTTGTTAAATAACAACAAGCTATTTGAAGTAGTAATTAAACACATTTGATTGAACGCTAGTCAGTCATTTCTCCTTTGGGAATCAATTGCCTCATTCATCGGTTTTGACAGTTATTTTCACATGACTTTAGTGTCCTATAAATGAAAGAAGTATAAAATTATATGTCCTCTATGTTCCGTATGTGGGTTCTAGACACACTTGTGGTATTTATTTTCCCTTTGTTTATTCTCCCTATGACCAGCTAAACCACATTCTGAATGTCAAGTAACTGCAATTATCCTAATCACATTGTTAAATAAATACAAATAGTATAGTAACTCATTTACTTGAGTAATTATAGAATAATTATAATTTCATAACAGGTCTGCAATATCTACAATGATTCACGCTGTTTAGTTTAAATGCCTCAAAGTAAAATATATATTTATAACTACATGTACATCAGCTCTAATAAAAAGTAAACTCATATTTCCCTTGATTCTAATAATTTTGACCCAACACACACAATCTTGCTATGGCTTGTATTGACTACAGAAAGGTATATGACTCAATTCCTATAGTTGGACCCTTCAGGGCATAAGGTTGTACAATGTTCACCCTGCCCTTGTGGAGTTCATAAAGATGTTGATGACCCACCGAAAACGGAACTGACAGCTAATAGCAAAAAGTTGACTAGTATCAGAATCAATTAAGGCATCTATCAAGGCCTATAGGTGGACCCTTCAGTGCATAAGGTTGTACAATGTTCACCCTGCCCTTGTGGAGTTCATAAAGATGTTGATGACCCACCGAAAACGGAACTGACAGCTAATAGCAAAAAGTTGACTAGTGTCAGAATCAATTAAGGCATCTATCAAGGTGAAATCTTGTCACCGCTGCTCTTCTGCTTATACTTAAACCCTCTAAGTCATATGCTGGTGGAGGAACTTTTGCAAGATCAACTTGCAAAAACTTTTTGAGGACTTTAACAGAAAATATCAGTATTTTCTTACCATTGGAGATTATTTTTGGCGTTTGAGGTGACCTGACTTCAACAGTATTTCATAATTAAAATCGACAATACTTGATTGCGGTTAAAACGTTCCGATCATTTGAAAGTGTCAGTATAATATCTATAGTAGTAATGAGATCAACAACATAGAAACAGGTAGCGCCGCTACTTCAATGCAAAAGCTGACATAAATTATCTTAAAGGTTGACTTGCAACAAAATTCACATTACAGTTATTAGGTATGAAAACATTTACAATGTCTTACTCTGTTGTGTTGTAGGTGCAAAATATGTGGAAAGGTGATCACAAGCTCTTAAAAGCTCAAAAACGAACAGAAAATCGCAGCCACACGAGACCGCCGTAGTTTGGATTCCCTTTCCAAAACGGCTCAAATGTGATGTGGTTGTGAGAGATGGGTTTCTGTTTACACTTTCTTGCAACCTTATTCTTTGAATTATTTTCACAAACATACTTCACGCATTCAATAAAACTATGTCTATTGTTCTTACGTGTCTATTTTATCATCATCGTAATGCTGTCACTTTTAGCAGTGATATCTTATAAATTACCGTAAAAAATTGTTAAACTTTTTAACCTTTCCTCGAAGGAGTACATATCATTGTCTGATGATCATGACGAGCCTGTTGGTTACTTGTGATAATCGAAAAGTGCTGCAAAAATTATCTGCGATGTATTGTGTCACGTGAACAGATAACGACATGACGATTGAATGATGCCGAAACTAAACTGTAAAGTAGCGGGGTATCTACATTTGATACGGGGACTTCGGTAAAACCCGAAGTGTTTGTCATAAACTAGTACTACAATAGGTTTTATATTGAGCTTTGTATTGACCGTTCAATTCATGTGAGAACATACGTGACAAGACGATAAACAAATTAAGTGGTTACGTCAGAGAAATAAAGAGATTCCAATCCATGGCTGCTTTTCATTTTTGAGCTTTTAAGAGCTTGTAATCATTTTTTCCACACATTTGGCGCCTACAACACAACATAGTAAGACATTGTAAATGTTTTCATACCAAATAACTGTAATGTGAACTTCGTTGCAAGTCAACCTTTAACAATTGCGCTTAGGGATGTCATTCAGCATGTATTTTTTGTGGTTATTTTAGCCGCGATCAAGTTTGGTATATTTTAATTTTAAAACATTTTTTAAGTCAGGACGCATCAAGCGTGAAAAATAATCACAAATACTTGAAAAATACAGAAGGTTTATATTAAAACCTAGTGATATTTAGTGGAAGTTCACCTTTGAGAGCATTGGTGAACAAACCTGCTTGGCTGAACATGTATGAACCCAGCAGCAAGAAAACCTCTAATACTGGAGACCTACCAAGTTGCAGTAATTTAAAGTAAAATTACCATTGTTGTTACCAGCTGTGACACTTTTAGATCACTTTTTGACATCACAATCTGTTGTTTGTAGGTCAAGCATGCTAGACCACAAGGCCACAGCTGCTATCTATTGACTATATATGCTTAATTTGGTGATTTTCCTGTGATTCTATGGCTGTATTTGAATTTACCAAACTACAGCAATAAAAATAGAATTATTGTTATAGTTATTGTAACTATACTAAGTTTCATACAAAATCAATAATTGTGCCAACAAGACTACCTGTTACCACATTGTACTGGTGGATCTCTGTTTCTAGCCATGCTAAGAGCATTATTACAATAGTTTTACAGTCTTCAACAAGATAATTTAGAGGTATTGGTCAACCAGACGCAATGTCACAAGTTCGAACCCCGCATGAAGCAATCTTTTATCTAAACTTCTTAACCGTAGTTAAATTTAAATATATAGTTCACTCCTCCATTTGCATTGCATAAACCAGCCCAAGCAATTAACAAGGTCAGTAATATATACAAGACAAATGCAACTACTGTTCATACTGGAAGGGTGAATAGCCATGAATCATAATTTTGTTGAGAATTGGCTATGAAATCAGAAACAAATATGAAGTGATGATCACAAACTGTTACACCGTCAGTCCCATGTACCACAAGAGGTTGTTCACATGTAATAAGTATACACACAATTATTCCAAAATGCAACCAAGTGGTCGAGTGGGACAGACGGTAGTGAGCTTAATTGGGAAGCTGAATGTCTGGTTTCGAATGCCGTGTGAGGAATCCTTTTTTTAACGTTCTTAACATGGCTTCAGACAGACAAAAACAACTCCTATTATAGTAAGGATTGAATTGTTTACAATACTAAACAGTGCTAATTTCAATAACTTTAATCCCTAGAATCTATTTTCATTCCCTTCACAACCTCAGTATATCCGTATATTAATACTATGTATTATCTGACTGTATTTCCCCATGATCTCAAGTTATTCATGCACGACCTTGCCACTAGTGGCAGCTGACAAGTATCAACTAGTACATATACTGTAGTAATCACTGTAAGTAGGCAGGCCACCTCACATGCGGCTTTACTCTACAAACAAAAGAACACGTGAAAATCCCTAGCGAAGTTTGATTCAACAGAAGTTGTCAGCTCATGACTTAGCTTTGGAAGACAACTCCTTTTCATCAGTGTTAAAAACTTGAGATGAACTTGCACAAAATGTTGGTAGATTTGATCAGAAAGTGTTGAGAGTGTCTGATGCTGTCAAACTATCCTGATAGTGCGCCAGGCACCCACGAGACTATATGCAATGTGAACCACTTCGGTGATGGTGTTAGACATCACTGATTGCTGGATCTACAATTATATTTAAACCCTCTAAATAACATTTAGAGGGTTTAAATATATGAGGTCCCAATGAGGCTGCCAGTTTAAAGTTGAACTTGTGCAAAAATTTAGTAGATTTTATCATAAAGTATTGATATTTTTCTATCATTTGCGACTGATTTTGATGTTTCAGGTGATCCGACTGCCAGGATATTTCACAATTAAAATAGACAAAACCTATCGTGGTTAAAATGTGCATGGCTCATCGCTCATTGGTTATTAGCAGCTGCTAGCTTGTACTGGCTCGGAAGATACAATCACACTTGATCTGCTCGGATTGGTTGTCTCAATTGTACAATCAGTTGTAATTTAATTTCAATTTGTTAATTTAACAAACTCAAACTGAATTTTACTTGTTTTCATTAAAAAATCTCAGTCAGGCGTAAAATTATTTTTGATTACCGGTTGGATTCAAGCAAAACAATCAATGTCTATAAGTTATTGTTAGAATAAAATCTTCTAGGTCTATGCTATAATTTTAATTTTCTAAAATATATAAACTAGTAATTGTTACTGTTAATAATTAGTGAGTATTAGTGAAGAGCTGGTAAATTAGAATAAATAATAAACTATTATAAAAGGAAACTAGCTGAGGTTATCTCAATGGTGAATATTGTGGGCAAAATCTTACAATGTTATCAGACACTGCATGCACTCTTTACTTCCTGTTCTTTAATAAAATAAGTAGCTAATATTTTATATTATTTATTGTTACTCCTTGTGTGTACAGTCACTATGTCGACAATTTAATTCACAGTTATTTTCTGACTTGCAAAAGTCAACTTTTCAGCGATAGTTGAATCTTTTATAGGAAAACTATTCACCAACAACTCAAAATAAAAAGTTTCTCAACAATTACCTAAGCATAAGCAATATTTTTAACATAAAATGACTTAAATTTCTCAAAGTTTCACAGCTTTCCTGATAAAAGTACAAAAGTTAATAGAAATTAGAAAACATAAAAACAATAAAAGCATTAACCATATGTTATAGCAAACAGTGCTCAGTATATCTATCACTCACTTAGACACCAAGCTTGTTGAAATATGTACTGGTTATAATCAGCAGACGTCACATGACCTTGGTATAACTGCTCAACGTACTGATACTTGGTGTAACTAAAGCTACTTGAAATGAATAAAATAATCACACTTACATAAAAGTGTTTGGCAATGGTTAATGTTGAGCCATTTTTTATGAGTGGACCTTTTAAAAAAGCTGTGATATCGGTAGTTGTAGAGATAACAGAATAGAAACTCATAACACTGAGACTTGAACGTAACAGCAGATATCAACTGTAGCAATGATAGCGATCAGTGATGTCATTTTGCACACATTTCCCTTCTCAATTGAACAGCATTTTATTTGCATTGTAAATTTTAATATATGTTTGATGTTTAGAAGTTTTATACATAAAACCCGTATCAACAAACTCGATACCCGAAAAACTCATTAGCCAAGAAGTACTCGTGCACAGCCCTAGTACGTAGTGAAGACATGATCAGAGGCAGCATTGATTGTCTTTTGAACTGCCTTCTAAATACATTCATCAGATATAGCTTAAACTCAAGAATATAAAACATTGGAACTGTTTATCATAATGCTTACTGTAATGAGAGTTGTGTCTCTCTGTAGCCACGGTTGGAGCGTTATTATTAAAAAGACTGCTTTGGGTGGGAATTGAACTTACATATTCAGATTTCAAGCTAACCACCATCTGCAACTCACGTCAATCTTTTTCTATTCAAGAATATTTATGCACACAATCATTACGCATGACTATCTCTCACGTCGTACAGAACTGCTGGGGTACTGATGTTTACAATAGCAAGAGTCATGTCAGTTTTCTGTCTGTCCGAAGCCACGGTTACAGATTGGAAAAGTATTGCACTGTACAAGAATTGAACCTGAACCTTTCATCTAGGTAGATCGACACTATAATAACTGCTCCAAGTCACTGCCTATTGGTTTACCAGAGTAATGCAAAATAATATAGTTATTGCACCTGAAAATCTCTGTAGGCATACCAGATTGCCAGGGTACTCATAGATATAATTTTATTAATATTAAGTTGTTTACATTAATCTTCCAACATTTAATCATGGCTTTAAACAAAAAAATAAAGCCTTAGATCAATCTGCCTGCTAAAAGAAAACATAAGCTATGCACAAAACTCACCCCATACACCCATATTGTCCATAGACTCAGATCCAACATATTTCAGTTCTCCTTGATAAGACAAGAGAAAAAAATAGAAGCCAGATCCACTTTGCCTAATAACCTTCCATGCACCACTAAATCTCACAGTAAGTAATCTAAAATCCTCATGACCATCTTCCGCTGCGTGAACCAGCCCAAACAGTTAACATTAATTAACAAGACAAGTAATGTGAACGAGGGAGGCAAATGCAATTAATGTTCATACTAGAAAAGTGATTTCTATAAAGCATGATTTTTTGAGAATTGACTGCAAAATCAGAAACAGATATAAAGCGATGATCACAAACTGGTACACCGGCAGTCTTGTGCACATGTAATAAGTATGTGAGCAGTTATTCCAGAATACAACCAAATGGTTGAGTTTAATAGATGCTAGCAAGCTTAGTTGGGAAGCTGAATATCTTGTTTCGAATGCTGTCTGAGGAGTCGTTTTTCCTAACATTTATAGCACAGTTTTAGACAGACAACTCCCATTACAGTAAATATTGAACTGTTTACAATACTAAACAGTTTTCATCTCAATCACTTTACTCACTGGAATCTATTCTCATTCCTTTCACAACATTCCTATAAAAATAGTACATATTTTATAACATATTTGTTCCAAACGTTCTTAGCATGGCTTCAAACAGACAAAGACAACTCCTATTATAGTAAAGACCCGATTGTTTACAATACTAAACAGTTCTCATCTCAATCACTTAACACACTAGAATCTATTATCATTCCTTTCACAACCTTGGTATATAAATACTACATATTTTCTGTCTATTTTTGTCATGATCTTTGGTTATTCTTGCATAGTCCTGTCTCCAGTGGTAGCTGACAAGTATCAACAGGTACATATGCTATAGTAATCACTGTAGCATATGTACCTGCCGGCCGGCCTCCTCACAAGTGACTTTACTCTATAAACAAAAGAACACTTGAAAAGTTCTAACCAAGTTTGATTCAACAGAAGTTGTCAGCTCATGATTTATTTCTAGCAAAGAGAGATATTTCCATTTGTATTAAAAATCAGAAAAGAACTTGCACAACATTTTAATATATTTATCAAAAAGTATTGATAATCTTCTATCATTTGTGATTGATTTGGATGCTTTAGGTAATCTGACAGCTAAGATATTTCACACAATTAAAATTGAAAACGCTTCATCACAGTTAAAAACTTAAAATGTGCAGTGCTCATCTCTCATTGGTCGTATTGCAGCTGCTAGCTTGTAGGCCTAATGCCTTAAAAAATGCAACCGCACTCAATTTGCTCTGGTTGGTTGCCTCAATCGCACAACCATTTGCAAATTGAACAAATTTAAACTGTGTTTTACCCACTTTCTTCAACAATTTTTTAGCAAGGCAAAGATAGTTTTTTGATATTTATTGACCAATCAAGATTTGGGTAAAACATTTCTTCTTATTGTTTGGGTACAAGCAAAACAACATACGGCAGTGGATTATCATTAGGATGAAATTTTCTGGATCTACACTATAATTTTAATTTACTAAAATATACCAACTAGTAGTTGTTACTGTTAATAATTAGTGAGTATCAGTGAAGAGCTGGTAAATTAGAATAAAGAATAAACCATTATAAAAGGAAACTAGCTGAGGTTATCTCAATGGTGAATATTGTGGGTAAAATCTTACAGAGTTATCAGAGACTGTATATGTTACTCTTTACTTCCTGTTCTTTAATAAAATAAGTAGGTAATATTTCATATTATTTACTGTTAGTCCTTGTGTCTAAATACAGTAAGTTGATAATTTAAGTTCTACAAGAGTTCTCAGCAAGCGAAGAGAAAAAGATGAATACCAAAAAGTTTTTTAAAGCTTATTAAAATATGCACAAAATAAATCTATAAGCCGTGCGCTATCAAGGAGATAATTTCAGCTACTCATGTCCTCATAATTTATCTATCAGGTAGACTATGCTCTGTGCACACCTTAATGTATCTACTGGTAATTTAAAGAGAGCAGTCGTGGTAAGAATGGCTGACCTGAAAAAAAAACAGATGAGGGTTAAATTCTCAAAAAATGTCAAAGCATCCAGCATTACTCATACTATTTTATTACTCTAAGATGGCCCTTCAAGTTCTAGAAAAGGAGGAAAAAAGACTGACAGAAAACTAAAGCTAGTTGAAAGATACATATCAAACATAAGGATTTGAGAACATCATATTAATATCAGAATATATGGTAGAAATTCAATGACACACATTAACCATAAATTTTCTAGTTGAACACCAGGGCGCCACACTTTTTAACACTTTTTTTATATTGACACTTTATTAAAGGTAATGCTTAAATGACGCTGTGTTTCTAGATCAGAATGTCAGAATTTTAGAAAGATAACTCCCGAATGAAAAATAAGTGAAGAGATGCTAATTAATGGACACTAATTCTCAGCATTTCTGCCAGATCATCTTTCTCAGGCTCTCTAAATAACGGATTGAGTTGAAAAACCAAACACTTTAAATAAAAATATATTAGCGAGATACAGTTATTAATTATTTCAAAAGTGTCGCTTTAAAAGTTTAAGAAAAGCAGTAAATACTTTTGAGCTGCAGTACGAACTTTGATACGCCATAGCAATAGTGGCTATTACATAATATGGGGTTCCGCAAGAGAATTCCCATCGTTCATCAAACTGCTTCAAAATCTTCAGGTCAGTCTCTAAACAACATTGCATATGTTTCTGAAAACAATGGATCAGATTTAGTTCTTAGTTACGCTGAAATTGTTACAGTTGAATCAGAGGGCGATTCTAATCATCGTAATGAACGATCTACTCAAGTACACTGTCACTAAAACCATGAAAACAATGAAATAGTTAGTTATTATTGATGTCAGCGAGTCAGTATTAGTTTATTAGTACTAGTTTGTGGACAGTTTTCTACTGATCACCTTTCATTATGGGTTCGTAAATATCAAAGAAGTTAAAAGTGGTGGTCAAATAAAAGAGACTTTCAATTAAACGGTAGCACTGTTTTTTTCAACCCTTATTCTACAATGGCAACCAAATGGAGGTTTTACAGTAGGTAGTAAAATGCAATTTTTTTCTGCATTAGATCAGGATTAAATTAAGAGTTTTGCAAAACTTAGCAGAAATTCCAACATAGCTGAACGATAGCAATAAAAGTATTATCAATACATAGGCAGGTAGCACACTGTAGGGAGATAACTTATTAACAGTAATGAATGTCTGTTTACGAAACCAGTCTGAGCGACCAACAGTCGATGTATTGATGAATTGATGTAAGTATCTGGCATCGACTGAGTAAAGATTGACAGACTTTGTCTACTTTCAAATCAGTATAAATAAATATATATATACATAGAGTCAGACATGGATAACTCGAACTTCACGGGACCGAGCAAAAGTGTTCCAATTATCAGAGCGTCCAAGTTATCAGAGCACTGTCACAAGTCCATGTATTTACTTACTTATTGGTAGATACATTTACATATACAAACTATATTGTAAATTAAAAGCACAAATGCCTTGTTTTAAATTAAATGCTTCTAATGTAAAGTTTAAAACGTTTTTATCAAAAAGTATAGAGGTTTTCTATCACTTGAGATTGGTTCGTTGTTTGAGGTGATGTTATTACCAGGACGTTTTTTAGATTGACATTGGCAAAACTTGATCATTGTTGAAATGCTCAAAAAGAAAACATCTTTTTCTTTTGAGCGTTTTACCCACGATCAATTTTGCCGATTTTTCTGGAAGTTTATGCAAAGATTACCTCATTTTACCTCGCTTCCGAAGGGCGATCGCTAAGCGGATGTTTGGTATAAATCAAATTTCACCAAACCTTTAGAAAAGTCGTTGACAAAAATATTTTGCCGATGATAGTAATAACGGCGCATATGAATTACGAAAAGTTGAGGTTTACCTCTATGGCTTGGAATAAAGTGATTTCTAAAGTGATAACAACCGTTTCGGTAGTCGTTGGGCAAAAAACAGTTCGAGTTAACAGTGTTGAGTTTGAGTTATCTATAGCAATTTATCATTACGTGGGAACGGGACAATAAAACCGTTCGAAGTAACCATGTGTTCGAGCTATCCGTGGGCGAGTTATCCATGTTTGACTGTAAATATGTAAATAATTTTATATAAATATATTTATAAATATATAGATATATATTTATAAATAAATGTATATCTACAAATATATATGTAAATAAATGTTCTATCATTTGGTTTTATCTCGAGTTCATTAAAAAGATTGAGGTTGACAAACAATTTCTCCTTGTGTGTACTACAAGCTGTTATATGAGTGTGTTAAAATGTTGTGAATTAAAATAAAGACCACAACTACATCTGATTGTATTTGTTAGGTATACAAGGAAATGAAAGCTATCAGAGTAGATTCAGCGGAACCTAAGGCCAGGCATACATTAGCCAGTCTCGGTTTCACCAAGGTGATGCAGGAGAGACCAATCAAACTTTTCTCTGGTGGCTGGAGGATGAGGGTTTCTCGTGCCAGGTCTGTCCTCTAAGACTATAGAAGTCAGAATATTGGTCTATTGTGGTGCATGCATGGGAAGTTTATCACCTCGTTGTTATATTGTAAGATGACTATTTAAATATTTCTTTGTATATAATTACATATATGAATGTATTTATGTATAAATATATATGTATTTATATATTTAAATTTATATTAAAATATATAAATATAATTATAAATAAATATGTGTCTATAAATATATATGTAAATAAATGTTCTATCATTTGGTTTTATCTCGAGTTCATTAAAAAGATTGAGGCTGACAAACTATTTCTCCTTGTGTGTACTACAAGGTGTTCTATGATTGTGTTAAAATTTTGTGAATTAAAATAGAGACCACAACCACAACGGAAATTAGTTGGAAGATTGTTAAAGCAGCTGATCGAAGAATGACAAACATGACAGAATTTCAGCGTAATTTCCTAACTTCTTTGATTACTTATTGCGGAACTGCCACAATGATAAAATGTAAATTTTACTTAAAGGTTGACTTGCAACAAAATTCACATTACAGTTATTTGGTACCAAAAGATTCACCATGTCTTACTTAGTTGTGTTGTAGGTGCAAAATATGTGGAAAGATGATCATAAGCTCTTAAAAGCTCAAAAACGAACACGAAATCGCAGCCTCACGAGACCACCAAAGTTTGGATTCTCTTTCCAAAACGGCTAAAATGTGATGTAGTTGTGAGAGATGGTTTTTGTTTACACTTTCATGCAACCTTATTCGTCAAAATATTTTCACAAATATACTTCACGCATTCAATAAAACTATGTATATTGTTCTTACGCGTCTGTTTTATCGTCATTGTAATCCTGTCAATTTTAGCAGTGCTATCCTATAACTTACCGTAAAAACTTGTTTAATTTTTCAGCCTTACCTTAAACGAGTACATACATGTATCATTGTCTGATAATCATGACGCGCCTGTTGGCCACTTGTGATAATCGAAAAGTGCTGCAGAAATTATTTGCGAAGTATCGGGGCACATGATCAGATTACGTCTTGACGATTAGACCAAACTGAAACAAACCTGTAAAGTAGCGAGCATCTATATTTGATACGGGGTATTCGGTAAAACCCAAAGGGTTTGTCATAAACTAGTGCTACGATAAGTTTTATATTGAGCGTTTTATTGGCCTTTCAATTCACGTGAGAACATCACGTGGCTAGACAATAACCAAACTGTCATGACAACGTCAGAGAAATAAAGAGATTCCAATCTATGGCTGGCTTTTCGTTTTTGAGCTTTTAAGAGCCTGTAATCACATTTCCACATATTTGGCACTTACAAGCCAACAGAGTAAGACATGGTGAATCTTTTGATATCAAATAACTGTAATGTTAATTTTGTTGCAAGTCAACCTTAAAATACCCAATATTTGATGATGGTTTTGAAAAACACACAGAATTATGTAAAACTGACGTTATTCACCTTGACATGCAAAAGCTCATTTTCTACAAGGGCAACTATTAGTCAAGTCAAATCAATTAATCGCATTCGCCCCATAATGGGGCATTAGAGCGATATCTTTATTAGGTAACATGAGTAAATTACTCTTAGTTTGAGTTTCTTCCTTCCAATTCTTTCTTTTTATTTTATCTTAATTCTTAACCTTTTTATTTATTTTTTATTGTGTTTTTTAAGTTTGGTTGGGGCAATGTTGTTATTAAAGTGGAGGGTAAGGATTAGGCAGAGGCAAGAACTTTTAATAAATATTGAAGGTTCTTAGTAGGGTTGCGCAAAAAAAAGAAAAAGAAAAAAGGGGGCTAGCTGTTAAGGGTTTGCACAAAAAATGAGTGTTCTTTAACATTGATGTTGATTGCACCTTTAGTGTTTTTGGGACGTGTATTTTGTAAGTGGGAATTTGATAAAAAATGGGTTGGCATTGCAATTTCTTCCCTTGTTATTTTGCTTTTTAGATTTTCGTCGGCCGTCCTCCGACGCTCTGCAAGTGTGGCCCATGACTACTCAGACATGAGGTCAGAAATCCTCTCATTTTTTTAAGCTTAAACACCCACCTAAAAGCTTTTCTGTTCACAGACTCGAGGGTGTCTATGTGCTTGGATAAATATGGACACCAAAACGTGGATGAATATTCAAAAACTGGCCGGCAGATGCTTTTAAAAGAAAGGCTTTTGGTTTTGGGTGAGCAACTTCTAAGGGACCTCATGAGCATTTAGAGTGTGGATAAAAATTTGGTTACAGTCTTTTCTATGTGAAGGTTAAAGTTGAGTTTATTGTCTATAATGACTCCAGGGTATTCAAAGTGATTGACATAAGTTAGTTGTTGGCCTTTTATGAGATATAAATTTGTGAGAAAAGGGGATCTCATGACACCTAAAAAAAGAAGTTGTCTCACATTTTGTGATGGTAAATTCCATCTGCCATTTATCAGCCCAGTCTATGAGCAAGTCAAGATCTGCTTGAAGATTTGCACAGTCGCTGGCTGATTCAATCTGGGAAAATAAGAGAGCATCATCAGCGAAAAGTCTAAGTCTAGAGGTCTTGAAAGCCGCTGCAATATCATTTACAAAAATCAAAAAGAGGAGGGGGCCTAAACAGATCCCTGGGGCACACCAAAGGAAACTGGACATGGTTTGGAGTATGTTTCATTTATAAAAATGTTTGTGTGCGATCCTTCAACCAATCCTCGACCCAGGCGATAATTGTTCTGTCTAGATTAGTTTCGGTAAGTTTGAATAAAAGTTTGCTGTGGGACACTTTGTCAAAGGCCTTAGAAAAATCAAAGATAATGGCATCAGTTTGGATTGCAGTATCAAATGATTCAATGAGTTCATGAGTTGTAAGGATTAAAAGACTTTCGCAGCTTCTCCTTGAACAAAAACCATGTTGGCAGTCATGAAAAAAATCAATGGAGTTTAAAAAGTTACAGATGGAGTGTGCGACTATGTGTTCTGCGGTTCTTGAAAGTACACATGTCAGAGAGATTGGACGATAGTTAGTTGGCAGGAGCCAGCTACCTTTATTTTTAAAAATGGGTGGTGGGTAGCTGCATTATATTAAAAAATAGGCTATATTCAGGTTTCTCAGGGGTAATTCTAGTTAAACAAATCTTATGGTTGGTGGAATTTGCTTAATTGATGCCGCCTGATTGGTGTAGTTCGCTTCATCGATATATGTGAATGGATGTATGTGGATCGCTTTACGATATATGTGATTGTGTAGCATTATTATTAGGATATATTTGGTTGTTTGGCATTATTATTAGGATATATTTGGTTGTTTATCATTATTAGGATATAATTGGTTGTTCTCCATTATTATTAAGATATGTGTGGTTGTTTAGCATTGCTATTAGGATATATGTAGTTGTTTAGCATTATTATTAGGATGTATGTGTTTGTTTAGCATTATTATTAGGATATTTTTGGTTGTTTACCATTATTATTACAATGTATTTGGTTTTTTCAGCCCTATTATTTGGATATATATGGTTGTGTAGCACTATTATTTGGATATATTTGGTTGTTCACCATTATTATTAGGATATATGTAGTTTTTTAGCATTAATATTATTAGAATGTATTTGGTTATGTAGCATTATTATTAAAATATATGTGGTTGCTTAGCATTATTATTAGGATATGTGTGGTTGTTTAGCATTTTTATTAGTAGGATAAATGTGGTTGCTCGGCATTATTATTACGATATATTTGGTTCTTTCGCACTATTATTAGGATATAGGTGGTTGTTTAGCATTATTATTAGGATATATGTGGTTGTGTAGCGTCATTTAAGAAGATGTTCAAACAGAGGCCGAAGGAGCAGATAAAGGATTATAAAAAACAAAAGAAAAGACTGAGAGAAATGAAGATGAGTGGAAAATCTTCAAATGATGCTTTAAGTTGTCTTTTCTCTGTTTGTCTGAGGCTTTCATCTCCATTAGGAAGACGGTTGAAAGTACTGCCACTGATGATATACATGTAGATCATAGGGAATTCGGTTCCATTCCACAGTAGACCTCGTGAGATGCTATATTTAGACTTAAATTTTCTATAACTGGAACTGCTTTACTAGACTTACTGACCCTGTCAATGGCAGCGGAGTCCTGCTGTTGGTCTGTCATGGCGATTTTATAAGGCTACATTCACGCTGCTATATTTATCATACAGGGTTGACTGTTTCGGAAAATCCTTATTGTGGAATGGGGTAGCATATCCATAAACTTGGAGGTGTCCTCCACCTGCCATATCTTAGTGATGTGGGTTTTTTAATTACTCTACCAATGGCTTATGCATGAATCCAGCGTTGCGGCATAAGGCATGTGTTGACTGTTGTGCTTTGAAAACCATAACACAGTTTTAAGATATTTTATTGCATCACCACACATGTGCATATACAGGGACCCTAACTGGCTCGGCTTTTACGTATCTTTGTGAACTTCAATCAATGCTGAAGCTTCCGGAGTGTTCTTAAAGTTGTGAGGGATACGCAAAGTGTAAACATAAAATACACCGATCAGAGGTCTCTCAAACAACAGTTTGGGGTTCAATTAGTTTCACCTAAAATTGTCTCTCCAACTAAAGCCTGGTTCCCATATACGTCGCAAAGCACCGACGACAGCACCGCAGGCTATTAGCGGTGAAATGGGAACCTACGCGCCGAGGACCGCCGGTTGTTGCCGGCGGTATCGCAATGGTTTAGTGTTGTTCAAATTTTGCAAAAGGGCGCAGGCAAAACCTTCTTGCCATGCTCTGTATGGGTGAAGGTCACCGTTATAGAAACAGCATGGCAAGCAAACACTTTATTTGATTATGCGATTATGTTTAGCGATGCAGCTTATATGTGAACAGAAGCAGCCGAGCCTAACGCCGCAAGTGTTTTGCTGCGCAGGTTATTGCCGGAGTATCGCAATCGATATGGGAACCAGGCTTTAGGTGACAATAGAGCTTTACAAAATAACTAAGTATATGTGGAGAGATTCTTTTCACTGTAACAGATAAACAGAAACCACTAGCATAAAATGAAACTGCTTACGAAACTTTTTAAATACTGATATTGTAAATTTAATCTGTTCAATAGCTGTAGTATTGTACTAGTATAGTATAGTCTCCCTTGCTATATTATTGTTCCAGAGTCAGCCTGATGGTTTAAAACTCCTGGCCTCCAAACACAGGTTAGGGTTCAATTCCTAAAAAGGTCACTGACGGTGACAGGAATGTCATCAAACCTTAAATTCCTCTCTACCATGGGCATGTCTCCAGTCATTGAGGTTCCCTTCACACTAGACTCAGACATGGACAGCCAAGATCACTGAGGTAATATTTGTACAATACTTTTATAAACATGCACAGCCTCTGCTTGCAGTAAGCTAAGCCGACGTCATATCCGATCTTTGAGGGATTGTTTACCCTAACATGAAGTACCTTTTGATTTGACATGAAACAATGGAATCGTTTAAACAAATACATTGTATAAAAATAAACTGGTCGAGATCGTTGAAATTCTGTCATACATATAACTTGTGGTTATATATATATATATATATATATATATATATATATATATATATATATATATATATATATACTTAGTAATTTTATGTAGGAAAAATCGATTTGAGATGCTAATAAGTTGACATATGAGCTTGGTGACTGATCACATCATTTTAATGTATTACTGTATTCAATTCGTTCAAGGCTCTCTCTCTAATAGTTACTGTGTTGGTATCTTATCATTGAACTCATTGTGTGGATAACTCCCAAGTTTATGTCTTTAACCAGGCTTTCAGTTTAAAACTGATATTTTTCACAAATTTTAAATCAAGTTTAAAGCAGTTTTAACTACTAAACTCACTGCTAGCCGCTGCCAAGTTCTCTTTCTATGGCTTCACACTCTTATAGCACGCTGCACAGTCATCCGTCAAGTAATTTTTGTTGAATTTGACCATTGTTTTGCAACCTTCGACCTGGTTCCACTCACAGGAGTGACAGGATATAGGCTGTCTTAATCCTCTCACTGCTGTCAGTGTGGCTAGTAGCACTACTAGCAGTCTTGTCAAGCTGTCCTGATTGGAATGTAATGAAATGGATTAGCTTAGTTAGCCTGTTCACCCAGCTTAACTATCAATGTTTCTATCGTCATGATGACGCGGATTTGAAATTATGCGCACTTGTAGCTACCTTGAGATAAGTGTTACAATGGACATGCAGATTAACCTCAGTGCTTTGTTAACAAAAATAGAGGTCTACACTAGAGGGTCATAGCAGCCACTCATATCTCATTCAGCAGCTAGCTTTCAAATAGGAATGACTGAAATATGAAAAATGTTTAACATGGAATAGCTTGCATGGCAATTTCTCTTGCATTTTCCGCATTTGTCGTTTCCATTTGTTGCAAGCATGAAACATTTGATAGAAATTTGTGTGTGAAAAACTCCAATTAATGCAGATAGCATTTTCGTCTGCAGCAGCCCTATGATTGCTTAGTAACTGCACGGTGAGAAATGTTGTAAATAAACTCTGCTCTTCGTGTTCTATTGAATCATCAACAGAAAATGTGGGCTACAGTGGAAAGCTCTGCTGCAAACTACTTTTAAAGCACATAAATTACATAATTTTTGTGTTATATATTTCATTACATCAGAGTCTTGGCTTTCGAATGAGCCTATATTCAATACACAAAAAATAATAGAACTATGAAAAACAGGGTGTCAAAAGTATGTCCTGCAAAAAACCACTTGGTTGCGGTTCTCAAAATGTGACGTCATGTTTATCAATTAGCCTTAGGTCATCGATCCCTTTCGCTGCCATTGAGGCTGCAATTTTCTGTGACAATCGGTGCTCTTTAACTAAGAGAGTGCTAATAATAAACTAGCTTTCTAGATAATCAACAAATCCCGGGGATCGTGCTAACGCCCAACCAATATAAACACATTTTCTGGGTTAATAGATTTCAGGTGATTATTAGAGTTTGCTTTTGTCATCCTTTCGTTCATTCTAAACATTTATAGTAATTATTGTCTCGTCGTTCTATATGATGGCATCGTTTGTCCCATACAGAAATGCAGAGGAAATCGACCCGAGCTGCTTGTGATGCAAGAGGTGGCTGAAGAGACACAAAGAGTAAGTGAATTTGATTAATACCTAATTCGTAATCAAATATAAAAAAAGAATATAAGAATTTAATTATTTAAATTACATTATTATATATTCAAATAAATTATATGATAAATAGAATACGGGTGTATTGAACAGTGAAATTAATCACTTCGTGTATGATACTATAGCTTATAGACAAATTAAGTTATTTACAGTAGGCTTCTCTAATCTAAACAATTCCAGAGTGCCGTGAGTCAACCCCAACTATTGATTTAATTCAATTGACTTCTAAAACAAAATGAAACAAAAACAGAAATGACTACTAACAACATACCTGTTTGTTACCCAACCATGATTGTGTTATGACGGGATTTGGGCGTTTTCAGTTACTCGAGTTAACAAGAGAGAGTGAGGGCTTTAATAACACGAGTGAACTAGCCACACAATCCCGTATAACAAGAATTATTATTTGTACTCGCTTGGAGCAAGAGTTTATACGTTTATTAACTTATTCTTAACTTAAAGACAAAGTATTATTATTGCTTTTTATTAAAGATTTTTTAGAAGAACGATTATTACATGATTACACTTATTATTAATAGTTTTGTAGAACAAAAGTATACAGGGATTCAGCATACCTGTTTGGTAGTGAGCTTACACGACGAGTTGGTCACTCCTGGCATGTTTCGGTGTTGTCAGCAGCAGGATCTCACGTCTATTCACCAGGCGTAGAAGAGAGAAGCGATGACACGCCACGCAGATAGCGAAATCTGATCTCTCTAAAACTCTGTAAAGTGTAGACAAGATAGCTTGCTGCTCCCAGTCAAGGGAGGAATGGTATCGGAAAATTATCCAACTAAAATAGAACTTGGGTTATAGTTCGGGACGCAGACCTGCTGGTGTGAATCTATTGGCGAAGGAAATATCGCGCCACCCTTTGGCTGATTCAAACATTAATCTCGATGTGAAACGAATAGGTACCAGTACTGTAACACAGCGAGAGCGACGCAAAATGACCTGGTCACTGCACATCGCTCTATTAGCCATCTAAAGCAAGAGACAACTTGCCAAGTTCCAAGTGCTAATCGAAAACTACCGAAGCCAAATATATCAGCTGGTCACCCTCTAATCAATAAAATTACTAACCATTATTTATTGATCTTAGGTGATTGACGAATATCGAGATGTAAGAAGATGCTGCCACTGTAGACATTGTGTCTTGATGCCTACTGGAGCTCAGAATGTATGCTGTCAAGAACATGCTGCAGCATCAGAGAAGATTTTGACTGGAGACAGGTTAGTGTCAATTCAATGGTCATCACTGGTATTGGAACATAATGGTTGCTATTGGCTATACCCCGACAATACTGTGACACTTGTATGCGAGATTGACATGTTTTGTTGTTTTCTCACTTTATTTGCATAACACTGAACCGGGGGTGGAACAACTACTACAGGAGGCACCTCTAAAAATGTCTAGGAACCAATACCTGGTATATCATGGTAAGTAGTTATTATCCTTGCTGCCTCTCGTCTCCAGTGATTTGATATAATAGCAGTGATTATATTAAAAATTTATAAGCACATTTATTACTGATTATCTTTTATTTCTAGATGACAATATGTTCTTACTGGTGAACCAGTGCCACAAGAAGTAAGAGAGAGGTTCTTTGGCTATTGAAACCTGGTGTTCTGGCTATATCCTGGACTTCTAAGAAATGAGAGACATCCGCTTCCAGCGTGCATGTACCAGTACATACATTTAAAATAACACTGATAATAATTTACCTCATAGTGAATATAATGAACGACTAGAGTGACACTGTTGGGCATATACTGATGGTCCTATACCTATAATAAATCTATAACAAATAAGCTATAAACATAAATATAAGCTATAATAAATCTATTACATAGCTGTTTTATCTTCTAACATTAAAAGTATAAATAAAATACAACAGGAAACTAACACATCAATTATTTTTTCCGCTTAGCAGTTGTCTGGTTCGAAGCCTCCTTGTTGGTGTCAATCTTATTCTTGGTAGTTGTCTTCTTCTTTGTTGGTGCTGGAGATGACCCTTGAAAACAGTAACACTACTTAACAACTGTGTGCTACACGCTTGCCAAACCATCACGTGTACAACCTGTCAAGTAGGCATCCTTTCAGCATGCTGTTTGGACTCTTGTTAGCATTAGTTTATACTAACCCTTTCGCGGGCAGAGCGACGTTTTTGTCGCTTCGCGATACGGCTGCTAATGGGCAGAGCGACATGTTTGTCGATTCGGTAACAAATTTTATTATTGCAGTTTCTGGTTAGCTAAATGCAGTTTTTTGTTTACTTTTTTACCAATAGCGAGCTACAATATAGTAGCTTCGGTTAGTCTCAAAAATTGACTTTATACTTAAAAAAAACGATTGTTTTAGCAGTGATGAATAAATAAACTATTGAAAAAAATTAGAAAATTGTTCTAAATAATTTATCATTTTTTATTCTTCTTGGTTCGGTTTTAGCTTTTATTTACCGAATTTTTTGAGAGTTTGAATTTAGTTTACCGTTATGGCAACCTCTAAAAGAACCTGCCGAGATTATTCTAATAAAGCAAGTACTAGTACCGAAATTACTAGGAGATTCAGAGCTGACAGTGACTTTTTAGATTTACTAGCGAGAGATGACGGCGAATCAAGTTTGGATTGTGATTGGAATGACTTGACATCTGGAAGTGACAGTGATAAAGAGGCTGGTAGCAGAAATGATGAGTATGTGAGTAGGAGTGATGCCAGTGCCTGGAAGAATATAACCAACATTAACAGAGATAAATTTCCTACAATTCAGCAGTTTGTAGCAGTGACAGGCCCAGTATTTACTCCTGTAAGTGCTCAGCCAGTAGAATATTTTGAAAAGTTTTTTGAGCCTGTCAATCCAGGAGGTACATCTTTGTGGGAGCTCTATCTTACAGAAACTAACAAGTACCACAAGTACTACTTGAAAATGAGAAATGTAAAGGAGAATGGCTTTGTAAAGAAGAATGCTTTCGAAAATATAATTCGTAAATAGACAATTATTATGAAAAGCATATATTTTATGTGATACATTTTTATTTGTTTATAATATATATATATATATATACATATATATATATATATATATATATATATGCCTATGGACATATACATGTATACATATGCATCTTTAAACATAGATATATGCACATAATAACACACAGAAAACTGTATGAACCTTTTAAAAAAAGATTTTTCGAAAAATTAATTCGCCATAGGGGTCTGATTTAGTTTTGAAAATTCGCCCGCGAAGGGGTTATTTATTGTCTTTGGATAGAGGATGGCAAAACTAAGGACAAAATTCAAATTATGAAGACGTTGATAGGATTGCTTTGTATATGACAGGAATTTCTACCCACATTTTGTCAACTTCAGATGTGGACTCTTGTGAAAGTAGTTGCTGCTGCAGTAATATTATTATCTGAAGAATCCGTAATGCTTTCCATGTTGCTTTCTAAATATGATTATGCTTCAATAAATATACTGTCGTTGATAAACTGTCGACTTGCAGTGGCGTAGTTCTAGGACTATAATATGTAAATTGCACTCTCGCGAGATCACGCAATGCTTGAAATTAATTAGCCTCAGTCGTGTTCCTCAACATCACAATAAAAATAGAGGGTTAGTGTCTAATATCATCGGGAAAACATAGTATGGTGCTTGGAATCTGAGCTATTTATCATAACAATAATCTGTTCATGGAGAGCTAATGTCACTGATTCCTTTGTCATCTTCATTGGTTCTCAGGAGTTGTCCTATCTTCACCTGTCATTAATGTCATCATCGTATTTGATAATAACCGGTAAGAGCACACAACAACAAATAATAAAAAGGTGATGTCATAATTTGTGAGCCTACACCATTGAAGATTTTTGTGGCAGAGCTCTGGGGAAATCATATAAACACCAACCAAGTCTGTCTCACTATGTCAGGGCCGTAGATTCCTAAGGTGCCAAGTGTGCCTGGCACCCCCTTATTTTTTGTCCCAAAATCGGTGGGAAACGATAAGTGGTAAAAATGAAAGTTGTGAGAAAGAAGTTAGTTTTCATGAAGGCTGTCATTTTGCTAGTTGTTGCCAAGATACAATCACACAATGCTACGCACTATGCGTAGTTTCTATGGATCCTGCATCCTGAAGAGCTGAGTTATGAGATAATTAAATGTAGAGGCTGAGGATGACTCTGAGAACATTAGCGAGTGAACCTCCTGGCGCAAATCTTATATCATTGAAGTAGCGCCATTGCGCCTAAAAGAAAGGCACAAACTCTCATGAATATCTGAGCAAAGAAAATGCAGCAGGTTAGTGTTTTTTTACTGATTTTTTTGTAATCACATGGTTTTGTAGCAGACTGCGATATTCCTACGATGATAACGATTTTATTATTTTTTATACAACAAACATTTAGATCAATTATAATATAAATTACCGTCCTTTTCGGACTATAAACCGCACCCCTATATAAGCCGCATCTGCTTTATTTTCCAAAAACCAATAATAAAACATTACATAAGCCGCACCTTTGTATAGGCCGTAAAACTCGGAACTGTGCTTTTTAACGTGGTAGCAACTATGCTGTTTAAAACAGAACAGTGTTGAATGGCACAGTTTCGTATTATTCAACACTTTTTAACTCAGTGCCTAACAGAACGTTACCGTGAGGCATGGTTTCGTATTTTCTTTCACCGCTAGAAGCACACTAATTGGAGATTCCATTAATGCGCCCTAGCGATGAAAAAAACCACAGATTAGCCGCACCCTTATATAAGCCGCATGGCTCAAATCATCAGAAAAAAGTAGCGGCTAATAGTCTGAAAAGTTTGGTAAATATTTTAATAATTGTCTTGTTATCTTCAAGATTGAGTGACCTTATTATACACAAGCCTGAATTCACTTCAAGTTGGAAAGATTTAATGACATAGAATCTTTGAGCATTAGATAAAGAAATAATGTAATTTTAGATGAACTGCTCGTGCAAAGACTTTATCCAAGGTTTTGACAAACTACAGCTATCTCCTGGAATTGTGGCCTTTAGTGAAAGCAGAGTCCAGTAACCCAACATCAAAAAGTCGAGCGATTGGGGTGGAGTCAAAGATGGAAGATTACCACTTTTTATTTGGTAAGGCTGGTTGAGTAATAAATATATTGTAGTGCTGCAGCATAATGAGGCCCTTACAGTGAAGTGTGCCTCTACCTCCTTGCCGTTGAGACTTGAGTATCATACTGCAACAGTATGATCTGCAATGGCTACTGAGTCATGTTGCTTTACCTATGTTTAAAAAAGAATAATTTGAACAATATTTACCTATCACACACTAAATTCATAGGCTAATTTATATCATCATAGTTGTCTAGGATTGAAACTTGGCATAATGGTTATTACTTACAGACAAGTTGTCCAAAACGCTGCAGACCAGTAAGTTATCCGCTGTTGATGCGCAGAAGCTGGTTAAAAAGACAACAGGTGTGCTAGAGACGATGAAGGAGCATTTCATAAGCTTCAAGGAGGAAGTAGACAAGGAAAGAGAGCAGCTAGGTAAGTCATTAAACCAACATTATTTGCGGTATGAACAACCCAGCGGTGGGGTGTTCATTTATAACTTAGAAGTTTTCCAAATTAGTCATTCATGATTTGCATGTTAACTTTTAGGCATCAATCTTCCTAAATAGCCACGTGCTAGGAGAGCGCCTACACGATACGATGAGACTAATTACACCACTGCTCAACTCACCTCTGACCAAACGCTAAGGAAGATCTACAAGGAAGATCTACAAGGAAGTGCTGGACTTGGCCATCAATAGCATTAAAAATATGTTTAGGCAGGAGGATATTGCTGTCTACTCTGATATAGAGAGAGTGCTTACTGATCCTACCTGTGATATGCAGGTGATCACCAAGCTCTGCTCTTTATATCAGGTAGAGAGACTTACTCTTGAGAGTGAGTTGTTTTCTTTGCATACGACAATCAAAGCTGCAAATATCATTGACTTCATTTTCGTATCTAAAGCAGATTGTTTTGTGCACAAAACTTTATTTCCCACTATCTATGACCTGCTTGTCATCATCAATGTTTTGCCAGCCACTAATGCTAGTAGTGAAAGGTCATTCAGCGCTTTAAAAAGGTTAAAGACAGCCATGCCTTACTGTATGGGTCAACAGAGATTGAATCGTCTTCTATGGTTACATACCTGCAAAACAGAAACAGACAGCATAGATGTACAGCAAGTCATCTCTGAATATGTGAGAGGCTTTGCTGATAGAGACCGTGATATTGCCACCTACAAGTAAACTATCTGTGTTATCCATTTATATTTAAGGTAGTGCTGTCACCCTTATGGCTTTACTTCTGGGCACATGGTTTTCTTGCTGTGATATGCGTTGATATTTTTTGGGAGCTGACAGAAAATATACTATGCCATGCATAATAGATGATTTTAGGTCATTTACCCCCTGGCCAGTTACCCCCTCCCCCTGCCCGCCATATACCCCCAGTTATTTACCCCCTGTTCACATAACCCCTAGAACTTAGGCTATATACCCCTAGGTCAATTACCCCCCCATAAAACGTAATACAGTTTAACCTAAATCAATTAATATTTGGTGTAGATCACATGAACCGCTTTCTAATTTGTCATGGTTTAATTAGTAGTTAATAATGAATAATTAAAAATACACTTAAAATTAAATGCATTTATTTACAAACTAATCATGAAATTGTATTTTAGTTCAAACAGAGAGTAATTTATGTGTATTTGCAAAACATCTACATTTACGGACATCTATTTTTTCATGAAAATACATTTGAATATTGTAAGCTATGGCACGTAAAAATACAAAAATTGGTCTATTATCATAGTCCGCAACTATGGTCTGTAGTCTTTGCAATATAGCTCGATATTTTGGCCCTAGTGTTGGTGCTGGTTCACCAGCTATCATTTGGGTGATGGCGACTTCATTTAGTGCTTGCTCTCTACAAATTATGATCAAGAAATACCAGAAGTTGGGATAGTCGGCTCTGATGTTTGCTTGCATGTGTCTGTGCCATCCTTCAACATTATTGTTTGCGCGAGGCAAATGGTTAACAACTCTCTCGTGAATACTTCACATTGTGTGAGGAAATCTCGGTTCAGGTACTCATTGAATCAAAAGAATCGTTAATTGTCTAAATTCCTTACCAGCTCAATTTCAAATAATCTAATCTACATGTATGATCAAGGGTATTGCATTTATAGTTAGTGCTTAGTGGAAACTCTTCAAATATATCATGGGGAGGGGGATAATTGACCTTGGGGTATATAGCCTTGGGGGGTATGTGACCAGGGGGTAAATGATCGTGGGTATACGGCCAAGGAGTGAGTGGCCAGGGGGTAAGTGACTTGATACCATCATAGATATCTCATGCTTTGCCTTGTGTTCTTATTGAGCATTCATAGTCATATTCATAGCATTCATATCATTTACACACCTATGACACTACACATCTCCTATGACCATTCCTCAAAGCTCAGGAAAGTTGTTTTAAGTAGTCTACAATGCACCATATGGCTTGTCAGCTGAGGCTTTGCTCCAGACCCAATTGAGCGGCTCACAACGCCCCCAAACCCCCAGTTGTAAATGATAAGTCGCCTAAATGGCGCCCTCACTTGAAAACATAGGTCTACACCCCTGAGACTAGACTGCGCGACCTTTAACAGATACTGTATATTTATAATAAATATTGTAATATCAACAATTAGCAATTACTCATATACCTGGTTTCAACCCAAATTTACCTCCAAAATAAATTGCTAGTTGCACCTTTTTGGAGTCGTGCTGCCTCAAAATTATTTCATGTCATCTCGAACAAATCTCATTTACACTCTACTCTGTCAATTCCTGCTGAGAACTATTTTTTCAACAACCAGCAGTACTTTTTCTTTTTTCCTTTATTACTCTGGTTGTGGGCTGTATGACAGGGGAATTTCTAGTAGATATAATTTTATTAATATTAAATTGTTTACCTGACTCTTCCAACATTTATTCTTGGCTTTAAACAAAGAAGAAAGCCTTACATAACTCTACTTGCCCAAATAAAACAAAAGTGATGCACACAACTTCATGCATATCTGCCTTTATGTGAATATCTGCCTATATTATATGATTATATGCATTATATGCATATAATAACAATATTATAATATTGCTATGATATTATAATAATATTATAATAGCTATATTACCAATTAGAGTAAAATGAATATGATTGCATCTTCTGAGACAGTAAAAGCTAGCGGCTGCCATATAAATGATGAGAAATGAGCCATGCGCATTTTAACCGCATCTAATTTTGTCAATTTTAATCATGAAATATTCTGACAGCCAGATCACTTAAAAGATCAAAAACAATTGCAAATGGTAGAGCAATTCCATTGCTTTTAGATAAACCCCGCTAAAATTTTGTCCAAGTTCATCTCTGATTTTTAACACTAATGAAAATGTCTTTGTTTTCTATATTTAAAACATGAGCTGATAACTCCCATTGAATCAAACCTCGTTAGAGATTTTCAAGTGTTCCTTTGTTTGTAGACCAAAGCCGCATGTGAGGAGGCCTGCTCACCTACAGTGATTACTATAGCATATGTACCTGTTTATACTTGTCAGCTGCCACTGTTGGTAGGACTGTGCAGGGATAACCTAAGATCATGGGGAAATATAAGCAGTGAATGTTTGGTATGTATATACTGAGGTTTTAAAAGGAATGAGAATAGATTCCAGTGAGTAAAGTGATTGATATTAGAACTGTTTAATATTGTAAACAATTTCATCTTTACGATAATAGGAGTTGTCTCTGTCTGCCTGAAGCCATGTTGAAAGCATTAGTAAAAAGATTCCTCACACGGCATCAGAAACCAGATATTCAGCTTCCCAATTAGGCTCACTACCATCTGTCCTACTCGACCACTTAGCTGCCTTTATGGATAACTGTGTGCATACTTATTACACATGACAAACTCTAATGGTGCATGGGACTGCCGTTGTACCAGTTTGTGATCATCACTTCATATCTGTTTCTGATTTTCACGCCAATTCTCAAAAAATCATACTTTATAGTAATCATCCTTCTAGTATGAACAATAGTTATATTTGCCTTCCTTGTTTACATTGTTTTGTTAAGTGCTGCAAATTGCTTGAGCTGTTTCAAATAATGCTAACAGAAGATGGTCATAAGGATGTTAAATCTACTTACTGAGAGATTTAATGGCAGATAGGAGGTGATTCGTTACGCACTTATGTACTTATGTTCATGAGCTGTAAGAGATTGTCATGTATAATAATCAGGTGCACAAGTATTCTTAAATGTGGAAAGGTGGTTGATTCGTGCAGATGGTAGTATTCTGAACCTCCAAGTTTGATTCCCGCAATCTTTTTTGTAGTAACGTTTTTAGCTTGGCTACAAATGGTCAGACACGACTCCTATTATAGTAAACATGATAAACAGTTCCCATGTTTGCTATTATTGAGCTGGAGCTATGTTGGATATAATATTATGCATTTAGAAGGCAGTTTAGTAGATATTTACATGTAATTCTACCTCTGCAATTAAGTCTCCACTATGTACCAGTGATGTCATTGTCCAGTTTCTTGTCACTATTGTGTAGAGGGGATTTTTACTGCCATTTTCCTCTTGATATCGACATCAGCTATTGTTGTGTGTAAGTTTGCAGTGTTATGCGTCTCTATTAAAATATACTTGTTTATGACACTTAGAATAAAACTAATATAGCCTCAGACACATTGTTGTTTATGTCTCAAATGATTTAAAGATAGGTTGGGTATAATTTGTGACATTGTTTTTCTTTTAAGGCTGCGTAGACGTATGAGTAGACAATGCTGATGATTGGCTAAAGAAGATATCATATGCTTATCATTTTAAAAAAAGTACAACTATTTACAACATTTTAGAGGAAGCGTGGTCACATCTTATGCGTGTTTTAATTGCGCATTAACTCGTTAACTGTGTTTTAACTCAAGTTTTGTCAATTTTAATCTTGAAGCATCCGGGTCCTTGGATCACCTAAGAAAAAATCTCACAGGATGGAAGAATATCTATACTTACTGCAAACTTTGTGGTTTTAATAGCTAAAACTACAGTTAATAATCTTTATAGTCATAGCTTGGTAAATCTAAGTGTGAACATAGGATCACAGGTTAAATCACCAAATTATGCAGGTATATAGGTTCCAATAGATAGCAGCGGTGGTCTAAAAGGCCTGACCTTTGAACTAAAGATTGTGATGTCATAAATGGCAACAGCAATGGTTAATGTAACCTAAATTACTCATGTCTCCAGTATTGGAGATTTCCTTGCCACTGGGTTCATGCATGTCCAGTCAAGTAGATTAGTTCAACAATGCTCTCAAAGGTGAACTTCCATTAAATTTTATTAGAGCCTTTCTATTTTTTTATCATTTGCGATGATTTTTTACGCTTGAAGAGCCCTGACTTGAAAAATGTTTCAAAATTAAAATCGACAAAACTTGATCGCAGTTAAATAATCGGAAGACTTACCTTAAATTAATGCAACTAAATTACTGTAAATTTTACTACAATGTCTTAAGTATTGGAGGTTTTCTTGCCGCTGGGCTCATGCATATTCAGATAAGCAGGTTTGTTCACCAATGCTCTCAAAGGTGAACTTCCACTAATGTTCAGTTTTAATAGAAACTTGTATTTTTCTATTATTTGTGATTGTTTATCACGCTTATCACGCAGTTTCTTACGCTTGATGCGCCCTGACTTGGAAAATGTTTTAAAATTAAAATCTAGAAGAAAGAAGAAGAAAAATACATGCTCAATGACATCACTAATTGATATTGTTAAGGTAATTGATATCGGCTTTATCATTCAAGTTGGGGTGCTACCCGTTTCTATGTTGTTGATCTCTTCACTATTATAGACATTATAGTGACACTTTCAAATGATCAGAACGTTTTAACCGCAATCAAGTATTGTCGATTTTAATTTTGAAATATCATTGAAGTCAGGTCACCGCAAACAACAAAAATAATCTCAAATGGTAAGAAAACACCAATAATTTCTGTCAAAATCTGCTATATTTTTTGTACAAGTTTATCTTTAAACTGGCAGCAATATTGGGTCCCCACCAGCATATTACTTAGAGAGTTTAGGCATGTGCAGAAGAGCAGTGGTGATAAGGTGTCACCTTGATAGATGCCACACTTGATTCCGACACTAGTCAGCTTTTTACCTTTGGCTGTCAGTTCTGTTTCAGGGGGGTCATCAACATCTTTATAAACATCACAAGACAGGTTGAACATTGTACAACCTTATGCACTCAAGGATCCAACTCTGGGGATTTGAGTCACAGACCATTTTGTAGTCAACACAAGCCATAGCAAGATTGTGCGTTGAGTCAAACTTGTTAGAATCAAAGGAAGTAATTTTTATTAGAGCTGATGTAGTTCTAAATTTATATTTCACTTTGAGGAATTTAAACTAAGCATTGTGAATCATTGTAAATGTTGCAGATTTGTTTTAAAACTATAATTCTTCCATAATTACTCTGGTAAATGAGTTACTATATTATTTGTATTCAGTTAACAACTTTATTAGGATAGTTGAATTTACTTGACTATCACTAGTGTTACATGCTATAAATTTTTGAGCTTCCATTTGGTGAATTTGATCATAGGAATGAGAAGGACGTATTTACTTGATATGCAAGAGTGGTCACACAACTCCAAACTGGTCGTAGCTGACGAGTTTACAAGTGAAGAAATTGTAGCTAACTTTATGTTTTCTTTATTAGACTGTCACACTTTTAGCTACAGCAGGGCGCATAGTTTTTTTAATCGAGATTGACACTTTTAAAATGTGTCTCTTTTCAAATTTCAATGTCAAAACATGTGGGGAATTTTGTCTTTCCAATTCGGAGTTAAAACTTTTTGCTTCGGAGATAATATTATTGAAACACGGGCGTTGAAAACAGAGCTGCATAGGATGCTGTATGGATGCTACCAATGAAGATGATTGAAGTCCCAGCTCTGAAACAATCGCAAATATTTATGCAGTACCCTAGGACACTTATATTTTGCTAGCATTTAGTTTCGTGAGTAGCATACAGAGTAAAATTTCGCTGCAACTTAATTTCGCAGCTCTGATGAGTGCGAAAATATAGTGATGTAAAAATAAATGCAGTGGAACAAACATAATTTGATTCTTCAGGTTTGGTTCACCGGTAAGAAGCTTTTTAATTCAATTTGGGACTAGTTTGTAATTGTAGACCACAGGTAAAATTGTGTGGCCGAGATCAAAAATGCAATTTGATCGCTTGCTGCCATTTGTTTCTTGGACTATTAGTAAATAAAGCTATTTAATTCCGCGTTTTCACTTGTTTGTTATGCTAGTTTATTTTCGCATATGAAGTTTTTGCGAGAGGATGACTCCGCGAAAACGCGAAAGTTAGATCAGGCGAATACATAAGTGTCCTAGGGTAATATGAAATTGATGTTTACATCATACGCAGTACTTCGTTGTTAATACAATGTTTCAAAAATAACCCCTTTAATCATAGGTTTCAATTGCTTCGAAGAATTAGATATGCGATGTTTGAAACCATTTACATGCTACGAAGATGAGAAGTACGAAACAAGTTTGTTGTGTGTAACACTTGTGATTCACAATATGATTTAGCTGTTGGAATAAACAGCAGGTATAAAAAGCAATGCCATAAATGGGTCTTGCGGAACTCTGAGAACATATAACTTTTGTACTTCTTTTTATAGGACACAAAAGGCCTGTGAAAAGAATTGTAAATAGCAGGCGAATTGGACATTTGATCATCCCAAAGGAGAAATAACTGACTAGCATGTGATAAAATGCATTTTTTCCGCTTCAAGCTGTCGGTTGTTATTTTTTAATAAATTAATATATTCAAACTTCTAATAAAAATGATTTCCTCTGTGAGTTATGATTATATAATAATTTTTTCTTTGATAATTTAGAGTCAAATATAGAATTTAAAAACGAGTTTATCATGTATGCTTCTGTTTGTTTTGAGTGTTTTATAAGTAGATCAACTAGTTATGTGAAAAGCAAGATGCCCCAACTCCTGGTTAAGGAAGGTACCTTCTCGTCTCTTATTAGTCGCTGTAAGCTTATTGGCTACTATATAATGAGCAATGTTTTTGCTTGCTTCTATCATTGTTAAGCATTTCCATTTGGCGAGTCCAACTTTTACATTTTACATAGATTTGAATACTTATCTTGCTGCACTTGGAGAAGAGTTTGTCATTTATTTGAAATTAAATGGTTGGACATTAAATGTATTGTTGAGGTATTCTTTATCACTTTTCATTCATAAATTTTTTCATCAAGTCTACATATTGATATTTTAAACATATAAATATAGTATTCAAACAAGCATACATATTGTATTTTATATTTTAAAATGTTAAAAATCATGCATTTTGTATTCTAAAATATTTTCATATTTCATATTACAACCAAAATATACAAACTAAAAAGTGCAGTATCTATGCTACAGAGTGAACTGTGATGTCAAGGGCCATTAGAAAACGTGTTTACAGCTCATTCTGAGCTGTGTTTGGCTTCGACGCTTGACAAATTGTAGACCATAAGATTTCTGATGATTATTCCTTGAATAATAGTAATAAGCGTGGTAAACTTTCTCAATAATTATGTAAGAAAAAAGATCACATTTTAAAGGTTTCGAACTTGATATCTTTGGTGGGGGAGATTTTCACCTGAACCTCTGACAGACCATCGATAAACTTCACCAGCTGCAATCTTATCCAATATTGGTGGGAAAAGTTAAATACAGACGCTCCCCGACCTACGAACGAGTTACGTTCCGAACGATTGTTCGTACGGTGAATTTGTTTGTAAGTTGCTTCAGTGCTATATTTTGTATTACAATTTATGTTTAAGACCTATATAAGTATATTGAAGGTTTATATAAGTATCTTTAAGGCTTGTATAATTAACCTGTATTGGTTTGTACTGAAAAAGACATTTAATAAATTGGAGAGAATACTGTGCTGGACGCCGGGCCATGACACTGCATTTCTTATTTATTGTATGTGCTGTCCTTTTTATTATATAGTTGTTTACTCGTTATGCTATCACTTATCGTCACTTAAATTGTTGACATACCAACGGCACTAGCGGTCCTATTTATTCACCTTGTTAGCCGATGTTCTTACCGTTTGCATTTAGCCCGAACGGTTGATATTAATGTATATAAAGGAGGGTGCTCACTTAGTTGAGCAGAGCAGATAGCCGTACGCTCCTCAACTAGTGAAATTTCCTTTGCTAATAAAAGGCTGAATGAAACTAAACACACTCTCTTCTCTTTATTTATTAGTCTAGATCGTGCCAAGTAAAGGCCGGCAAACTCCTTTACAATACGTACAGTGAAAATAAAAAAAGTTGTTTGCGCACTTATGCACTGCAACGAACTGTGCAGAGGAAGGTGGATGCTGGGTGGTGCTTTACATGCTACCAAGATGAGAAGTACGACAAAAAATTGTTGCGTGTAACACGTGGGATTCACAATGCGATTTATGTAGCTTTTGGGATAAACAACATGTAGAAAAAGCAATGCCCCAAATGGGTCTTGCGGAACACTGGGGACATATAACTTTTGTACTTCTTTTTATAGGACACAAAAGGCGTGTAAAAAGAATTGTAAATAGCAGGCGAATTGGACATTTGATCATCTCAAAGGAGAAATAACTGACTAGCATGTGATAAAATGAGTTTTTTTTCTGCTTCAAACTGTTAGTATTTTTTAATAAATCATTATATTAAAAATTTAATAAAAATGATTTCCTCTTATTAACATTGTTTTGGTTATATATTTTTTTATAATTTAGAGTCAAATAAAGAATGAAAGAAACAATTCATAGAATATGCTTCTGTTTGTTTTGAGTGTTTTATAAGTAGATCAACGAGTTATGTGAAAAGCAAGATGCCCCAACTCCTGGTTAAGGAAGGTCCCTTCTCGTCTCTCATTAATCGCTGTAAGTTTATAGGCTACTATGTAACGAGCAATGTTTACGCTTACTTCTATCATCGCATTTGGCGAGTCCAACTTTTACATTTTACATAGATTTAAATACTCCCCTTGCTGAACTTGGAGAAGAGTTTGTCATTTATTCGAAATGAAATGGTTGGACATTAAATTTAATATTGAGGTTTTCTTTATCACTTTTCATTCATAACTTTTTTCATCAAGTCTACTTATTGATATTTTAAACATATAAATATAGCATTCAAACAAGCATACATATGGTATTTTATATTTTAAATTGTTAAAAAACATGCATTTTGTATTTTAAAATATTTTCATATTTTATATTACAACCAAAAGATACAAACCATCAAGTGCAGTATGTATGCTACAGAGTGAACTGTGATGTCAAAGGTCAGATGTTGTGCTCTCAAGTTAATGTAGTGTATTGCTAGAAAATAGCAGCTAGTTACTCAGTTGGTAGGCCTTTAAAACCCCTGTAGTAGTCAATTATAGTCTAAAATAGGCTACAGGCTCAATTTGTATTACAAACCCCAAGGATGCTGACCTAGCTGAAAATGTACTGGGAATGTAAAAGATGAAGAGTGTTTGACTCAGACTATAACACGATGTAGACGGCCTTGTGATGACTTTGAAACAACTTCTTGCTAGAAACCTGCTAAATCAAAACTAACAATATTCAAGTATTGTTGTATTTTAGCAGTAGATAAACTACAGTAAAATCAGGCTTTAAATAGAATCCAGAGAATAACACACATACACAGCACTTCGTTATCTATAACCAGTGGTTGAATCATCATCTTCAGTTATTATGTTGATGATATTATGACAAAATTAAAATCTTGACTCACTAAAACTTATTAGTTTAAGGTATCTGATCCTGCAAAAAAATGTTGAATTTGCCCATGAGTCCAAACTCGCCCCAGTTTGAATGGAAAAAAATGGACCGATAACTTTTATAAAATCGTTCAGTCATCGATGCCAAAACTTATGTTTGCGAATCAGCTGGTCTGAATGCAATTTTATTTGCAATATCGTACTGGAAGGCTGCCAAAAAAAACATCAAAAGGTCAGCAAGACTCAGTAACAATTTGTCAGCTAACTAAGTCATCACTAGCGGGTCTGTGTGTAGCATGGTGATCAGTAGAGCGAGAAAAAGGCAGAGCCCACCACAAAGCTACAGAATTATAGAAGCACACACCAACCTTTGAGACACATGTCAGATATCAGTTCTGAAAAAAGCGAAGTCTATTTTGGCATGGAAATCATAATCTACCATGGCCTATGAAGACAACACTCGTTCCGGCTATAGGTTTTAAATTTTGGAATAAAGATTCCATCCTTAAGACAATTCGATCTCAGACTCTGCCATTTGCCAGTCCAACACCCTACCTACTATACTACATAGATTGAACTGCTACTTTGCCAATTTAAGTCATTATATTAGAGCAAATGCCTACCAGCTTTGGGTACGACGCTGGTCATAGCATAACTTTACGAGAAGCTGTTCTCTCACATTATTAAACGTACTGGCTAATAGCGAGAAACTCGCTTTACTTCTCATTGTTTATAAGACAAAACACTTTTCTCATAATACGTAGTTTGAAAGTTAAAATGGCTAATGGTGTTATATGTCAAATACAAATCCAATTTTCTGTCCAAATACTTTTCTAATACCAAGCAATGCCGGGTAGCACAGCTAGTGTATTTATAATCTTGATCAGATTTAACATAATCCAACAATGTATTGCCTATACAACGGAAGGAGAGACATGAGAACCGAATAGCCATTCAAAGCAGTAAGAGCCTCCATCCATTCATCCCCAGACTACAATACGAGTTTGTACAGCGCAATCGTGTAGAAAGCAATCCTGACTGCCAATCACCATCGCCAAGATTGTACACATGGCATATGTTCTTGTGGATACTTGGCCCAACATCAGGCAAGTCGGACAGATGCAGATTCCCAATAGCTTTTTCAAAAAAGATTACACTGTAGGGGTTTTGAACTCGCAGCTTTTTGCTCACTAGACCAATGATCTAACAGCTGCAATTGAATCGCTGTAAGAAACATTTTATCTACGTACAAACAATGAGAGTTGTTCTCGAAAGTGATTGTTTAATCAAAAGGATACAGTCATATTCCTGCAATGGGCCATTAGAAAACGTGTTTACAGCTCATTCTGAGCTGTGTTTGGTTTCGACGCTTGGCAAATTGTAGCCCAAAGATTTCTGATGATTATTTCTTGAATAATAGTAATAAGCGTGGTAAACTTTCTCAATAATTATGTAAAAATGACATACCAACGGCACTAGCGGTCCTATTTATTCACCTTGTTAGCCGATGTTCTTACCGTTTGCTGTTAGCCCGAATGGTTAATATTAATGTGTATAAAGGAGGGTGCGCACTTAGTTGAGCAGAGCAGGTAGTCATACGCTCCTCAGCTAGTGAATATTTTTTCGCTAATTGAAATTGAATGAAACTACACCCACTCTCTTCTCTTTATTTATTAGTCTAGATCGTTCCAAGTAAAGGCCGGCAAATTCCTTTACAATACGTACAGTAAAAATAAAAAAAATTTATTTGTGCACTTATGCACTACAACAGACAGGGCAGATGAAGGTGGATGCTGGGTGGTGCTTCCGAGTAGTGCCTCTTTCCGCCGCTACTATGTCGGTAATACCGTCTATATTAGCGGCGGACATACGTGCAGACATGTTTGTATGTACCGTTGTTCGTAACACGAATGTTTGTAAGTAAAGGACCTTCTGTATGCATTACGCATTGCGTCATTTCCTGTTGACTGCTTCATCTCTTGACATAATTTATACATATATCACTCATATTGATAATTGTCTCATGGTGATACATTTCCTTAAAATGTTTTAATGCTGTAGCTGACCTGGGGCAGCGGCAATGGAAGTTACAATGGGTTCATCTATAGCGGCTGTAAGGGAACTCTAGCGTACTTTGGTACGTACTTCTAGTTTTGATAAAGCACCAAAACAGCCTGAAGCAGAGTGCAAAATATAGGCGACTTTTAGTAGGTTGTTGAAATTCTGTTATATATTCTGATATTAAAATGATGTTCTCAAACCCTACATTGTTTTTGCAACGAGCTTTTTCAACAAGCATTTCTTTTCTGTCTGTCTTTTTTTCTTTTTTCCTTTAGAACTTGAAGTGCCATCTTAGAGTAGTAAAATAGTATGAGTTACTTATTGACATTAAGACACCATCTTTTCATGAAGAACAACATTTTGAAGTTATCTATTTGAATCTGCTTAATTTACTACAAGCTGTGACTGTGTGTTTTAAAAGGAATTATTGTACAAACAATGCTTCAAGGATCTTGGCTTGACACATCCTAACAATAATTCGCTGTCAGAAGAAGTCTAATTTTGAATTTTCTCAACTTGCAGATGATTGTATAATTGAGACTACCAATTGGAGCAGATTGAGTGTGATTGCATCTTCTGAGGCAGTACAAGCTAGCGGCTGAAATATAAATGATGAGAAATGAGTCATACACATTTTAACCACCATCAAATTTTGTCAATTTTAATCATGAAATACCCTGGCAGCCAGATCACTTAAAACATCAAAAACAGTTCAAAGGATAGAACAAATTCATTGATTTTAGAAAAAACTCGCTAAAATTTTGTCCAAGTTCATCTCTGATTTTTAACACTAATGAAAATGTCTTTGTTTTCTAGATCTAAAGCATGAGCTGACAACTCCCGTTGGTTGAATCAAACCTCGTTAGAGATTTTCAAGTATTCCTTTGTTTGTAGACCAAAGCCGCATGTGAGGAGGCCTGCCCACCTACAGTGGTTACTACAGCATACATGTATGTACCTGTTGATACTTGTCAGCTGCCACTGTTGGCAGGACTGTGCAGGGATAACCTAAGATCATGGGTAAATATAGGCAGTGAATATGTGGTATTTATATACTGAGGTTTTAAAAGGAATGAGAATAGATTCCAATGAATAAAGTGTTTGAGATGAAAAATGTTTAATATTGTAAACAATTCCATTGATACTATAATAGGATTTCCATGTTTTGTTGTTTTTTCACTTTAGTGGCATAACAATGCATCCGAGGACAGGGGGGATGGATTGTCCTATAAATAAATTCATCACATAGCTGCTTTTATCTTCCAACTTTAAAAACATAAATAAAATACAACAGGAAACTAAAACATCAATTATTTTCCTGCTTATCAATTGTCTGGTTTGAAGCCTCCTTGTTGGTGTCAGTCTTATTCTTGGTAGTTGTCTTCTTCTTTGTTGGTGCTGGAGTTTGGCCCTTGAAAACAGGTACACTACTTAACAAATGTGTGCTACACGCTTGCCAAACCATCACATGTACAACCTGTCAAGTAGGCATCCTTTCAGCACGCTGTTTGTGCTCTTGTTAGCAATAGTTTATATTATTTCTTGTCTTTGGAGAGAGGATGGCAAAACTAAGGATAATATTCAAGTTATGAAGCTATTAATAGGATTGTTTTGTATATGACAGGAGTTTCTACCCGCCTTTTATCAACTTCAGGTTTGGGCTCTTGTGAAAGTAGTGTTATTATCTGAAGAAATCGTATCGTTTTCCATGTTGCTTTCTAAACTTGATTAAGCTTCAATAAATATACTCTTATTGATAAACTGTCGACCTGCAGTGGCGTGGCCCTAGGACTATATGTAATTTGCTTTCTCGCGAGATCACACAATGCTTAAAATTAAGTAGCCTCAGTTGTGCCCCTCAACATCACAATAAAAATATATGGCTAGTGCATAATATCATCGAAAAAAACATAGTCTGGTGCTTGGAATTTGAGCTATTTATCAAAAAATAGTCTGTACGTGGAGAGCTGATGACACTGATCCCTTTGTCATCTTCATCGGTTCTCTGAAGTTGTCCTACCTTCGCCTGCCTCTAGCGTCATTATGGTAGTTGATAAATAGTGGTAAGAACACCGAATATAAAAATTGTGACGTAATGATTTACGACCTTTAACATTGAGCATTTCTGCAGTAGAGCTCTGGGGAAATCCTATAAACACCAACCGATGTTTGTCTTACCATCTCAAGCATTGGCTCATGTGAATGCCAAGATATTGAAGAACCTGAATGAGCTGAAACAGTACTGATATAATTGATGTGCTTTAAGTTAATTTGACACTTGACTTAGTTTGGAGTATCTGTTCTTACAGGCAGGACAACTTGCTCCATATGGTAACCGTTGGTAATCAGCTTTGAGAATCGAGTTTGACGACCAGCAGGCAACACAAAACTTCCAGAACAAATAATGCTTAGGCATTTCTTATTAAAATTTTAGAGTTGTCATCCCTTTCACTTGACAATTTGATGACACATGATGATGTAAGTTCTTACATATCGTATGTTTTTAAATAACTACCATCATGTTCCAATCTGCACTTTTGTGTTAATCTCCCATTCTTTAGTCTAACAAGAGTTGTCTCTCACTTACAGAGTATTTCTATCATAGCAGGAATCATAGCTGCTGAGGCTTTTGTTCATTTTGTTATTGCAAATTAGCTTCCAATCAGAGTTTTGTTATCAGAAGTTTGCTGTAAATTTTTTTTTAATCTATTAAGCACTAAGTTATTTGTTTTATATATAAATTTTTCATTATTAACATATTTATCTAAAGTTTCAACTTAATGAAAAGGCAATCTCTAGTTTGACAAACTGCTTTGAGGTTTGACTGTTTAACCTGACGTCTACAGTGTGCACATCTATGCAAATCAATTGAGAACTTGCCGCAGAAGGCAACTCATTTTACTAATCAACTTTTACCTTCAGGTCTGTTGGTACTAGAACTGTAAACCATCATAACTATGTGACTAGTGGCTGTCATATGAGGTCATCAAGGCTAATTTTATTAATAACTAGTTATGCTAAGGCAGTCAATTAGTGCATGCTGGGCACAATAGGGTGCTGGGCAGTCAAGCTGAAAGTTGTGTGTTCAAATCCTGTAGAAAGCATTTCCTTTCTGTAACATTTTAGCACGACTTCAGACATACAGATGCACAAATGAGCATGACTCTTGGTATAGTATAAAGTAGTGCGGCCGAGTGCGACAGCAGCCTCGGGTTGCTCGAGAGTGATGGTACGCAGGAGGTGTCAATGGAGGAAGACCTGGGTTAAAGCGTAAGGTAAACTTCACCAGCAAGGTGAGTCGGTGAATGAGTTCCAATGTATTTCAGGAAGGTTAGTGGCTCATACAAAAAAGAAAAGAAAAAGGGCATGTTGTATAATCGAGCTGGTGGGCCGCGGGCTACGCTAATGCCCGAGGTCATGGTAGTTACAGGTAGTTACGAGAGGTTACGGGAAGTACGAGAGGTTACGGGAAGTACGAGAGGTTACGGGAAGTACGAGAGGTTACGGGAAGTACGAGAGGTTACGGGAAGTTTGAGAGGTTACGGGAAGTACGAGAGGTTACGGGAAGTACGAGAGGTTACGGGAAGTACGAGAGGTTACGGGAAGTTTGAGAGGTTACGGGAAGTACGAGAGGTTACGGGAAGTACGAGAGGTTACGGGAAGTACGAGAGGTTACGGGAAGTACGAGAGGTTACGGGAAGTACGAGAGGTTACGGGAAGTACGAGAGGTTACGGGAGTATAAAGGCGTGGGGAGATTGAGAGAGCTTTCTTCTTTGCATCAACCGCATGTGAGTACCCACGTTTATATAACAGGTGTATTGAACATTGAAATTAGTCACTTCGTGTATGATACTATAGCTTATAGACAAATTAAGTTATTTACAGTAGGCTTCTCTAATCTAAATAATCCCAAAGTGCAGTGAATCAACCCCAACTATTGATTTAATTCAATTGACTTCTACAACAAAATGAAACAAAAACAGAAATGACTACTAACAACATACCTGTTTGTTACCCAACCATGACTGTGTTATGATGGGATTTGGGCGTTTTCAGTTACTCGAGTTAACAAGAGGGAGTGAGGGCTTTAATAACACGAGCGAACTAGCCACACAATCCCGTATAACAAGAATTATTATTTGCACTCGCTTGGAGCAAGAGTTTATACGTTTATTAACTTATTCTTAACTCAAAGACAAAGTATTATTATTGCTTTTGATTAAAGATTTTTTAGAAGAACGATTATTACATGATTACACTTATTATTAATAGTTTAGTAGAACAAAAGTATACAGGGATTCAACATACCTGTTTGGTAGTAAGCTTACACGACGAGTTGGTCACTCCTGGCATGTTTCGGTGTTGTCAGCAGCAGGATCTCACGTCTATTCACCAGGCGTAGAAGAAAGAAGCAATGGCACGCCACGCAGATAGCGAAATCTGATCTCTCTAAAACTCTGTAAAGTGTAGACAAGATCGCTTGCTGCTCCCAGTCAAGGAAGGAATGGTATCGGAAAATTATCCAACTAAAATAGAACTTGGGTTATAGTTCGTGACGCAGACCTGCTGGTATGAATCTATTGGCGAAGGAAATATCGCGCCACCCTTTGGCTGATTCAAACATCAATCTCGATGTGAAACGAATAGGTACCAGTACTGTAGCACAGCGAGAGCGACGCAAAATGACCTGGTGACTACACATCGCTCTATTAGCCATCTAAAGCAAGAGACAACTCGCCAAGCTCCAAGTGCTAATCGAAAACTACCGAAGCCAAATATATTAGCTGTTCACCCTCTAATCAATAAAATTACTAACCATTATTTATTGATCTTAGGAGATTAATGGATATCGAGATGTAAGAAGATGGTGCCACTGTAGACATTGTGCCTTGATGCCCACTAGAGCCCAGAATTTATGCTGTCAAGAACATGCTGCAGCATCAGAGAAGATTGTGACTAGAGACAGGTTAGTGCCAATTCAATGGTTATCACTGGTATTGGAACATAATGGTTGCTATTGGCTATACCCCGGCAATACTGTGACTCTTGTATGCGGGATTGACATGTTTTGTTGTTTTCTCACTTTAGTTGCATAACAATGAACCCAGGGGTGGAATAACTACTACAGGAGGCACCTCTAGAAATTTCAAGGAACCAATACCTAGTATATTATGGTAAGCAGTTATTATACCTGTTGCCTCTCAACTCCAGTGATTTGATATAGTAGCAGTGATTATATTAAAAGTTTATAAGCACATTTATTACTAATTATCTTTTATTTCTAGATGACAATATGCTCTTACTGGTGAACCAGTGCCACAAGAAGTAAGAGAGAGGTTCTTTGGCTATTGAAACCTGGTGTTCTGGCTATATCCTAGACTTCTAAGAAATGAGAGACATCCGCTTCCAGCGTGCATGTACCGGTACATACATTTAAAATAACACTGATAATAATTTACCTTATAGTGAATATAATGAACGACCAGAGTGACACTGTTGGGCATATACTGATGGTCCTATACCTATAATAAATCTATAATAAATAAGCTATAAATATAAATATAAGCTATAATAAATCTATCACATACCTGTAGCTGTTTTATCTTCTAACATTAAAAGTATAAATAAAATACAGCAGAAAACTAAAACAATGATTTTTCCGCTTAGCAGTTGTCTTGTTTGAAGCCTCCTTGTTTGTGTCAGTCTTATTCTTGGTAGTCGTCTTCTTCTTTGTTGATTCTGGGGCTTGACCATTGAAAACAGTAACACTACTTAACAACTGTGTGCTATACGCTTGCCAAACCATCACGTGTACAACCTGTCAAGTAGGCATCCTTTCAGCATGCTGTTTGTGCTCTTGTTAGCATCAGTTTATACTAACCCTTTCGCGGGCAGAGCGACGTTTTTGTCGCTACGCGATACGGCTGCTAATGGGCAGAGCGACATGTTTGTCGTTTCGGTAACAAATTTTATTATTGCAGTTTCTGGTTAGCTAAATGCAGTTTTTTGTTTACTTTTTTTTACCAATAGCGAGCTACGATATAGTAGCTTCGGTTAATCTCAAAAATTGACTTTAAACTTAAAAAAAAGATTGTTTTTAGCAGTGATGAATAAATAAACTTTCGAAAAAAATTAGAAAATTGTTCTAAATAATTTATCATTTTTTATTCTTCTTGGTTCGGCTTTAGCTTTTATTTACCGAATTTTTTGAGAGTTTGAATTTAGTTTACCGTTATGGCAACTTCTAAAAGAACCTGCCGAGATTATTCTAATAAATCAAGTACTAGTACCGAAATTACTAAGAGATTCAGAGCTGACAGTGACTTTTTAGATTTACTAGCGAGAGATGACGGCGAATCAAGTTCGGATTGTGATTGGAATGACTTGACATCTGGAAGTGACAGTGATAAAGAGGCTGGTAGCAGAAATGATGAGTATGTGAGTAGGAGTGATGCCAGTGCCTGGAAGAATATAACCAACATTAACAGAGATAAATTTCCTACAATTCAGCAGTTTGTAGCAGTGACAGGCCCAGTATTTACTCCTGTAAATGCTCAGCCAGTAGAATATTTTGAAAAGTTTTTTGAGCCTGTCAATCCAGGAGGTACATCTTTGTGGGAGCTCTTTGTTACAGAAACTAACAAGTACCACAAGTACTACTTGAAAAGGAGAAATGTAAAGGAGAATGGCTTTGTAAAGAAGAATGCTTTCGAAAATATAATTCGTAAATAGACAATTATTATAAAAAGCATATATGTTATGTTATACATTTTTATTCATTTATGATATATATATATATATATATATGCCTATGGACATATACATGTATACATATGCATCTTTAACCATAGATATGTGCACATAATAACACACAGAAAACTGTATGAACTTTTTAAAAAAAACATTTCGGAAAATTAATTCGCCATAGGGGTCTGATTTAGTTTTGAAAATTCGCCCGCAAAGGGGTTATTTATTGTCTTTGGATAGAAGATGGCAAAACTAAGGACAAAATTCAAATTATGAAGACGTTGATAGGATTGCTTTGTATATGACAGGAATTTCTACCCACATTTTGTCAACTTCAGGTGTGGACTCTTGTGAAAGTAGTTGCTGCTGCAGTAATATTATTATCTGAAAAATTCGTAATGCTTTCCATGTTGCTTTCTAAATATGATTATGCTTCAATAAATATTCTTTCATTGATAAACTGTCGACTTGCAGTGGCGTAGTTCTAGGACTATATGTAAATCGCACTCTCGCGAGATCACGCAATGCTTGAAATTAATTAGCCTCAGTTGTGTTCCTCAACATCACAATAAAAATAGAGGGTTAGTGTCTAATATCATCGGGAAAACATAGTATGGTGCTTGGAATCTGAGCTATTTATCATAGCAATAATCTGTTCATGGAGAGCTAATGTCACTGATTCCTTTGTCATCTTCATTGGTTCTCAGGAGTTGTCCTACCTTCACCTGTCACTAATGTCATCGTAGTTGATAATAACTGGTAAGAGCACACAACAACAAATAATAAAAAGGTGATGTCATAATTTGCGAGCCTTTACCATTGAAGATTTTTGTGGCAGAGCTCTGGAGAAATCATATAAACACCAACCAAGTCTGTCTCACTATGTCAGGGCCGTAGATTCCTAAGGTGCTAAGTGTGCCTGGCACCCCCTTATTTTTTGTCCCAAAATCGGTGGGAAACGATAAGTGGTAAAAAATGAAAGTTGTGAGAAAGAAGTTAGTTTTCATGAAGGCTGCCATTTTGCTAGTTGTTGCCAAGATACAATCACACAATGCTACGCAGTATGCTTAGTTCCCATGGATCCTGCATCCTGAAGAGCTGAGTTATGAGATAATTAAATGTAGAGGCTGAGGATGACTCTGAGAACATTAGCGAGTCAACCTCCTGGCGCAAATCTTATATCATTGAAGTAGCGCCATGGTGCCTAAAAGAAAGGCACAAACTCTCATGAATATCTGAGCAAAAAAAATGAAGCAGGTTAGTGTTTTTTTTATTGATTTTTTTGTAATCACATGGTTTTGTAGCAGACTGCGATTTTCCTACGACGATAACGATTTTATTATTTTTTATACAACAAACATTTAGATCAATTATAATATAAATTACCGTCCTTTTCTGACTATAAACCGCACTCCTATATAAGCCGTATCTGCTTTATTTTCCAAAAACCGATAATAAAACATTACATAAGCCGCACCTTTTTATAGGCCGTAAAACTCAGAACTGTGCTTTTTAACGTGGTAGCAACTATGCTGTTTAAAACAGAACAGTGTTGAATGGCACAGTTTCGTATTATTCGACGCTTTTTAACTCAGTGCCTAACAGAACGTTACCGTGAGGCATTGTTTCGTATTTTCTTTCACCGCTAAAAGCACACTAATTGGAGATTCCATTAATGCGCCGTAGCGATGAAAAAAACCACAGATTAGCCGCACCCTTAAATGAGCCGCATGGCTCAAATCATCAGAAAAAAGTAGCGGCTAATAGTCTGAAAAGTACGGTAAATATTTTAATAATTATCTTGTTATCTTCAAGATTGAGTGACCTTATTATACACAAGCCTGAATTCACTTCAAGTTGGAAAGATTTAATGACATAGAATCTTTGAGCATTAGATAAAAAATAATGTAATTTTAGATGAACTGCTTGGCAGAGACTTTATCTAAGGATTTGAAAAACTGCAGCTATCTCCTGGAGTTTTAGCCTTTAGTGAGAGCAGAGTCCAGTAACCCAACATCAATAAGTCGAGCGATTGGGGTGGAGTCAAAGATGGAAGATTACCACTTTTTATTTGGTAAGGCTGGTTGAGTAATAAATATATTGTAGTGCTGCAGCATAATGAGGCCCTTACAGTGAAATGTGCCTCTACCTCTTTGCCTTTTAGACTTGAGTATCATACTGCAACAGTCTGATCTACAATGGCTACCGAGTCATATTGCTTTAGCTATGTTTAAAAAAGAATAATTTGAACAATATTTACCTATCACACACTAAATTCAAAGGCTATTTTATATCATCATAGTTGTCTAGGATTGAAACTTGGCATAAAAGTTATTACTTACAGACAAGTTGTCCAAAACGCTGCAGACCAGTAAGTTACCGCTGTTGATGCGCAGAAGCTGGTTAAAAAGACAACAGGTGTGCTAGAGACGATGAAGGAGCAGTTCATAAGCTTCAAGGAGGAAGTAGACAAGGAAAGAGAGCAGCTAGGTAAGTCATTAAACCAACCACTTGCCCGTGTTGCCACTTGCACTCCCCGGTTTGCCTCTAGTGCTCTTACCTCCGATCGCAGAGCCTGATACCTTCTGGGTAAGCTCGTGTAAGCTAGCCAAGGCATCGTACATCTGACGATCTGCCGCTACCTGTCGACGAAGGTCGTCTTCATCCTCCTCTAGCTTAGCTATAGCTCTGTTGTAGGCAGCCAAGGCCTCCGCTTTCCTCATGTTGATGTCAGCCCGCTTGGCATCAACTTCTTCCTGGGACATAAAATCAGATCTTATGTTATCCAGGAACGACTGAACTTTATCGACCACAGGTCGCCTTACCTTGGAATTACCTGACGCAGCCGCGTAGCTGGTGCCACGGTTGGCTACCTTAGGCTTAGGCGCTGCCAAGGCCTCGTCAGAGCTGGTGTTGGCTCTCTCGTCAGAGCCAATCTTTGTTCTCCTTTCCTCCGGCAGCTTCCTTCCCTTTCGGGTGAAGGAGGCCCCTCCAGATGGACACTGAGTCATCATGTGTCCCACCTCACCACAGTAACTGCAGACTGAAACCCTGCACTCCTTTGACCAGTGCCCCTTACCACCACACTTCCTACAATAGTTGCTAGGGCAATCAATTGCATAGTGATCCCTGGAACAACCACAAAACCAGCAAAACAATCTACCTTCATTGCCATATATCTGTCTGGCCTTTCCCTTAGACTTCTTAGTCTCCTTGCCGACTTGGTCGGTACTCCTAGCTGGTCGGCTTTTGTGGCCATCCGCTCCGTTCCTGTCTCCAGGCCGCTCCCCGTCTCCGGGTCCTCCTCCACCAGAGGCAACAGACATCAGCACCGATATATATAACTCAGTAAAGTATCTGAAAATGTAGTATACAAGCATAAGCGTTATGGAACATAGTCGGGACAACGACTGCTTATTTGGATTGGTTAAATCCACACATATTCTGATTTTACCACCAAATTTCGGAGCTATTGTTAGACCCAAATTATTATACCAATCAGTTGGTATTTCTCCTTGTTCTATAACCTTTTCAGTGAGCATTTTACCAAGCTCTTTCCTAGCCTGAGATCTCAACCCAGCTGCAATTGATCTTGGGGAATACAACCTGACGGGTTTCGCCTCACCTCTCGATGTGATGGAAAACATACCAGGCGTAACATCCAAGCCTTCAAACACCTTAGGAAATTTCTGAATAGGATCGAAATTATCCGTACACATACCATTAATGACAGCGAGTAAATTAAGATTTTTAAGTTCTGTCATTCCTAAAAGGTTGCATCTAGAACCTTCCAACACATATACAGGAGCATCGGTAGTACAATATGAGCTCTCTATATTTACTCTACTGAATCCAAGAACTTTTAGACTTGAGCCATCAGCACCATTAAGGTGTTGATCTGACTCTTTCAAATTTAAACCAAGTTCACTTGATGTCTGAACAGTCAAAGTAGAAACATCAGCACCTGTATCAAATGTGAAATCAACTTCACTACCATTTACCTTCAAGGTCCTTACTATTTTATTATCTAGTCATTTAGGACCTGCAGATGAAAACCTTACACTTCTACTTGGGAAGTGGGAACGTGTACTACGGCTATCTCTTTTATCAGGGCTTTTGCCCCTACTCTGGTCACTTTCCCTGCTACTACTTCTGTTGTAGCAGTGTCTATATTCACCTTTCCGAGTATTCTCGGCGCCCTCTTTCTTACAGTCAATACTAGTATGACCTTTCCTATTCCATATAAAACATCTAGCTGCAGGGCAACTACGTAGCCTATGATCTCTACTACCACAGTTGTAGCATTCATCATCACTCTTAGGTGAGTGTCCATCCTTAGACTTAACACGCCAATTGCGGTTATATCTATCAACGCTAGAGTCTCTTGAAGACCTGCTAGAGTCTCTATACCTGCTCCTACGATCATATCTAGGAGATTCGTAACCTGAATTCCTACTCCATTTTCTAGAGTATTTATTTTTAGACCCTTCATCATAATAACTTTTACGTTGCCTTTGTGAAATTCTGTTAATTTCACCATTTTCGCAAGCACTTGAATCAGAACTTGAATAGCGACTGGCTCCTCTTACTTTATATTTATTTCTAGGAGCTTTTGTCGAAATTTCCGAAACACTAAGTTCGCTAGTATTATATCTAGCTCTTTCCAATATGGCGTCAGATTCTCGCGCGAGTTTTCTGGCCCTCAAAGTATCCGTTAGAATTTTCCAATTCAACTCCGTTTGCTGCATTAAATGCCTACGTAAAGAACCTTCTCGCAAGCCATTAACAGCTATTGCAAGAGCAAATTCTTTCCTTACGTCTTCATTACCACCAAAATTAACGTTTCTACTGAGTTTTTCAACTCGTAGTAAATAATCACTTTCCTTTTCACAAGCAGTTTGTGAAACAGTAACAAATCTCATCGTTTTAACGTAAACCGTTTCATCAGTACCATAAATAGTAACTAAATGAGCTATTGCCTCATCGTAAGTAGAATTTTCATCCAACATACGAAAACCAACAGATCTTAAAGCATCTCTACCATCACTACCTATTGCGTGTAATAACGCAAGAAGTTTCGTACGGCCACTAAATTTATGGTTGCCGTCTTCATCCTTGCCCATTCTCATACTAACCATTTCTCCGACAATTTGAAAACTATCAAACCATCTTTTCCATGAACCATTAACGTCATCACTATTCAATTTTAATGAAGGAAACTCATTAAAATTAAATGCCATAATTGACGCGTAACACAACACGAACACTACACCAGTGTTAAAAGCACCACTAAATTTCACCGAACACCACTGCACCGTAAACACTAAATTTCCCTCGGCACCACAACGCCGTAAACACTAAATTCCACTGAACACCACTACACCGTAAACACTAAACTTCACTGAACTCCACATACACTAAACTTCACTGAACACCACTACACCGTAAACACTAAACTTCACTGAACACCACAAACACTAAACTTCACTGAACACCACTACACCGTAAACACGGAAACCACACACGAAACACTTACCACAAGGTATAGAACCTGTAAAACACTGAACACAATTATCACAGCACAAATCACTTTTAACAACCACGCATCGGCGATCCTGCCGACTGCGCCATGTTAAATACGTGCACTCACCAAGAAATCCACAAGGGAAAAGCCTCGTCTGCCGTTTGTCACATGCTTATATAACTTTCGTAGTCATCCACATAGTTGACTCCTATAGGCCCACGTACTTGCGGTGCGACCTCTCAATACCGAACTGGCATACGTAACCTAAGTTCCTGCAATACGAGTGGGCACGAGGCAGACACACGCATATACAACAGGTATCACTCTAGAGCATTTATATAGTTGTAATAAGTTTTCACTTCAGATTTGTCTCCACCACACCAATAGAATTGTTTTGCTCAATTGTCGGGCGCCCAGTTTGTTAAATTTTAGACATGGTGTGCTGAAGAGCAAATCTGGGTTCTAAGCGCAATTGTCTAGACTTAAAATACCAGTAAACTGAGTCCAATTCATGCAGAATAGTCTGCGAGGCAACGCTGAGTCCTGTGCTATTTTCTCATTAGAATGAACCACTCATTTTAGACCAGTAGGCTAATTTATCTTGTGACAAGTTCTATCAAATGGAGTTGCATTTACCACACTGATTTTGAATTGATTACCATGTCAAATAAAGAAACCAGATGAGGTTGGTTGTATTTACCCCACTATCAAATGTTATCTATTAGAGTAAAGAACAAGATGTATAAGATATACTACAAATGTTGCAAAGCATAGTATAAAATAAAAGAGAAAATTCCCACCACTTTGAAAAATAACTCTGCCCATAGGCTGTATCATAACAAAGAGTCACTTGCCTGAACAGCGAGTAGCCTTGGCAGAGAGTCTGTGAATGCACAAGAGTGAATATAGCTATGAGTACAAGTGTATCAGCAAAGGTGCTTCCGAGGTTACTGAATGTAGAAAAGATGACAAACTTCTCTCTTTTATAATCAAGGTGAATATTCTGTATATATAGGTGCTTAAAATAACATGTAACTCCATTGGTTAACATCAGACTGACGTAAAATAGTTTCATAACAAAAATATGATGTTGCAACAAAATTTGTTTCATAACAAAATATTATGTTGCGACAAAATCCGTTTGTCATGCGCCAGACACGGATTTAGGCATTTCCAGCGGAGAAGTGCGGTTTTCTTGCTACGTGGGTTCAGCAGAGGTATTCCGTTCACTTTAGTCCTGTGTTCTGAGGTAAATCGGAGTTCACGTATAGCGTTGACTAAAAGTCTCCGGAGTCTGTGGGAGCTTGGGCAATGTTTTTAATAATACCTCTGTCAGCTCTTTTTTCCACCATCTCGTGTAGGTCTACCTGATGAAAAGTTAATTGGAGCTTTGCTGGTCCTTCTGTAGGACTCCTCTATAAATCTTATTGATGAGGGATTAATTGGCGTGTACGGCTTGTTGCTCACTATTTCATAAGCAATCTACAAGAATATTCAGTGCTTAACGGCAAATATCTTTGGCCATACACTGTAAATGAACGGTTAGCAAATGCTTAGCAAAGACCAACAGCATTACAGAAACTTTCACATAAGTGAGGTTGCTTATATAGTGTATGTGATAAATTAGATAGTAACATAGGTAATGTATGTGAAATGTAAAACACATTAGTTCCACTTTGCAATAATGACGAGGATCAGGTAACTGAACGTACAAAGTTGAAGTATGCAACAGTTATCTCTAGAGCAGACGGATGCAAGACACTCATTTACAACAAGATCGAGGAACAGGAAGCAGAGCAAGAAGAAATTTTGAAACAGCAAGCCGAAGAAAGGAGTAGACAACTTGATGAGGAAGAAAAACTGTTCCAGAAGCTGTTGAAAGATGTCGATGCTGCACTTCCATCAAACATCAAGATCACAACTCATAAGCAAAAACAGGCAACATCACTCATGACCAAGAATGTCCAAAGCATGTCAAGAACAGAGCAATCAGGAGAGAGTAACTCTACACAAATCTCCATACTTGCTAGATCCAACACTTCTACCGAGAAACCATTGAGAGAAGATTCAGATTTACTCAACAGCAACCCCACTAGAAACATAAAGCTACTCAACAGCCTACCAGAGAGTAAGATAACCCCACCATCATCACCAGCCCTCTCAGAGACCTCCAACTCTACTGTTCTAGCTACACTAATCAAAGGGTTTACAGATGCGTTGAAGGATACCAACAGAAAATCAGTGGAGCCAGACGTCTTCTATGGAGATGTTCTGCAGTACTCAGATTAGGAAGTAGACCTAGAGGAGTACTTGACAGCTGAGAAGATAACCGGGCACCACAGACTACGTCACCTCAAGAAGTACTTAAGCGGTGAGGCTCGAAAATGTGTGGAAAGCCACCTATGTAGCAACACAACTGTTTCTTATGACGACACCATAAGTCTACTCAAAGATCGCTATGGCAATGAATTCACCATTACTAGAAGTTTTCTTAAAAAGCTCTCTGATTGGCCAAGCATTAGATCAAAGGACTACAAGGGTTTGAGAGAGTATAGTGATTTTCTTGGATACTTGCAGAGTGCGAAAAAGTCTATGGGACAGCTATCAATCTTGAACAGCCCCCTAGAAAATGAAAAAATAATAGCCAAGCTACCGGAGTGGCTAAAGTTACGATGGCCGAGGGTAGTCGCACAGAATAATAGAATGGCTAAACGATACCCAAACTTTGAGGAATTTGAAGAGTTTGTTAAAGATGAAGCAGAGATTGCCAGCATGGAGATAACACAAAGTAAGACATCCGAAATATAGGAAAGAAAAAATGAAAAGAAGGACAGAAAGGAGAGATCGGACAAGAGGAGTGTTGGGAGCTTCCTAGCTAAAAGCGACACAAAAAATCCAGACGGCAGTAAATTTTGCCTCTACTGCTCAAAGAGCAACCACGTCACATCTGAATGCTTAAACTGCAGAAGATGCCGAAAGAAAAACATGACAAGGTGATTAAGGAGAAAGGATGGTGTTACCGATGTTTGAATGTTGCACATAGAGCTAAAGGCTGCAAAAACAAAAAGCAGTGTTATGTCTATAAGAAGGGACACGCCACTGTCAACCATGACCCCAACTGGATACCCCTAAAAATTGACAATTCTATGGGTAAGTCGGAAGTTATGGACAACTCAAAGGAACCGATAACAAACCAAGCTTCATAGGAGAAGGCACAGGAGAAATCTCAAGCTTCATGGACTGAGCAGCAGAGGAAGGAACTCAGCTGCAGAGCAATCGGAACAAGGGGCAACTTAAGTAACTTGCTAGTGCCTGTATACTTGTCAGCTGAGACGGGAAGAGAAATACTGGTCTATGCTATGCTCGACAGTATGTCGGATGCTTGCTACATCTCTTCAAATATAGTACAGATGCTACAGGCAAAGCCAGACGACATAGGAAGAGATGTCACAATTCATACCATAAATGGATCCGAGTGTGTGGACATAGAGAGGAATGACCATCTGATGCTCAGAGGTTATACTACAAACACTAATGCGCAGATAAGTGCATACAGAAGAGACCATGTTTCTTGCAAACGCGACCAGATACCAGACACCAGCAGAGCCAAAAGGTACCAGCATCTCCAGAAAATTGCGGCCGAAATTCCTCCAAGACTTGATATACCAGTAGGACTACTGGTCGGGGCGGATCATCCAGAAATTCTACAGCCGCTTGAGATGAGACCCGCTCCCTCAGGCTCTACAGGTCTTCCTTTCGGAGTCAGAACCCTTTTTGGTTGGACTATGGGTGGAGGACCTAGCAGCAATCAGAAACCAGGTAAGTATGTCTTCCGAACAGAAACGACTACAGCACTTATAAATCTGCTGGAACAAAACTTCAAGGACACCAGCAATGACCAACAATACATCTCACAAGACGACCTAAAGTTTTTTTGGAAATTAAGCAAACGGAAATCACTCGCAATCAAAATGGAAACTATGTGATACCATTACCATTCAAGAATGAAGCAGATCTGCCATATAACAGATTGCAAGCAGAGAGCCGACTTTGAGGTCTCGTTAAGAAGTTTAAGGCTGAACCCAGCTACCATGCAGAATACAGGAAGTTCATGAATAAGCTTATTGAGCAAGGCCATGTTGAGAAAGCTCCTCTTTCATCGGAACCTGGCAAGGTGTGGTACATACCACACTTCAGTGTTCGACACAAGCAGAAGAAAAAGCTCTGAGTGGTGATGGATGCTAGCACACGTTTTAATGGTGTTTCACTCAACGATAGACTGCTCAGTGGCCCGGATCATATGAAATTGCTGATCGGAATCTTGATGAGGTTTCGACGAGAACCAATAGCTAGAACCTGCGACATAGAACAGATGTTCTATAATTTCAAAGTCAAAGCCGATCACAGGGACTACTTATGGTTTTTATGGATTGATGAAACACTGACGCAGATTGAGGAATTTCGTCTGAACATGCACCTATTTGGCGCTACAAGTTCACCAGCGGTAGCAACATTTGGATTACGAAAGCTTGCAAATGACCATGGAACCATACACCTTGCAGCAGCTAGCTTTCTGAGAGAGGAATTTTACGTAGAAGATGGTGTGACTAGTGTCCAAACATTGGAGGATGCCAAAGATCTCATCCAAGGAGCAAAGGCCATATATACTAAAGGAAACATAAGGCTGCACAAGTTGATATCGAACAACAAGGAGGTCCTCACCTCTGTTCCCGAATCTGAAAGAGTAGAGTCCGCACAAAATCTCAACATCTTCAAAGACCAATTACCGCAGGAACGAACGCTTAGCATGGAATGGTACGTCGACACAGATACACTTCGCTTCAATTCGCCAAAGATAGAAACACAGATGACCAAGAGAGGAGTGTTGTCAACCATCGCTCAAATCTATGACCCTTTAGGACTCATATCCCCAATAGTATTCAGAGACAAGAGGATTTTGCAGAAAGTCACCGCTGAAAACACATCATGGGATCAACTTCTCACACCAGAGGTTAGTAAAAATGGATAAGTTGGCTGAAAGACCTGACCCACCTGGACTCTATTGCATTTCAGCGATGCTACAAGACAGGAGACGTTGCCGCGGTCGAACTGCACCATTTCAGTGATGCAAGCGAAGCTGGATACGGAACCTGCTCATACGTCAGGCTGAAGCACACAGACTCAACTGTAACTTGTAACCTCGTATTTTCGAAAGCCAGGGTGGCCCCACTGAAGCAGCCAACGACTGTACCTTGTCTAGAACTTCAAGGAGCTGTAACAGCCTCAAAGATCGCCAGTGTGGTGCGCAAAGAGCTCAAGATGGAAATAACCAAGGAAGAATTTTTGACAGACTCTCTTATAACTCTGGGATATATTAGAAATGAAAACAAGCACTTTCATGCATATGTGACAAACCGAGTTACTCAGATCAGAAACATAACAGAGGTGGAACAGTGGCAACATGTACGCTCAAAAGACAATCCCGCAGACTGGGCGTCAAGAGGATGCTCCACAAAAGATTTTGTCGAGGAGACCACATGGACTAAGGGACCAGACTTTCTACATGAACCATGTATTCAGCGATACATTAAAGAGAACAGCGTCAATGTGACAGTGGATGACCACGATAAGGAGGTGCGAATGATGAAAACCTTCTCGGCTCAGACCACCATCAATCTGGCCAGCAGATATGATCGCTACAGCAATATGGAACAACTTGTGAAAGGCATAGTAATATTAAAGGGCTGCATAAGACAGAAAGCATGGAGACAACCAGAAATATCTGTCACAGACTTAGAAAATGCAGAGAAATTCATAGTGAGTCAAGTACAGCAGTTGGCTTATCCAAAAGGGAAGAAAGAAGCAGGCATCTCGTCACTCTCTCCATTCACAGAAGAAGAAATACTGCACATAGGTGGAAGAGCAACCAATGCCTCCAACTGGAGCCATGGCTATAAACATCCAGTAATAATTCCAAAACAAACTCACGTTGCAAGACTGATTATAGCCAGAGAACACGACAAGATTCAGCACTTTGGATACTGCTCAACGCTGTGTGCTATCAGAGAAGCAGGGTACTGGTTGGTAAATGGACCAGGAGCAGTAAAGAAACACCTATGTGATTGCATACTGTGCAAGAGACTGGGAAAAACACCTATGAAACAACAAATGGTTAACCTTCCAAAGGAGCGACTCGAACTTGCGGCACCATTCACTCATGTAGGAATGGATGTTTTCAGCCCATTCCATGTGAAGGATTACCGTACGGAGAGGAAATGCTGGGGACTAGTAGTCACCTGCCTCTATTCTCGGGCTGTTCATATTGAAATGCTCGACCACATGACAACGGATTGTCTGATACTCGCACTTCGTAATTTCATGGCTATACGCGGTCCGGTTCGAACAATCATATGTGACAACGGTACAAATTTTGTTGGGATGAAGAACGAAATGGAAGGGCAGCTCAATCTAGCTGACAAAATGGTTGACGACTATCTTCAACGTAGCAGGATTACTATGAAGTTTAATCCTCCTAAAGCAAGCCACCATGGAGGAGTCACAGAACGCATGATTAGTTCGATCCGCGCAGTCATGAATGTCTTGAATGTGAAGTACAGAATGGACTCTACTACTCTAAGAACTGTTTTAGTGAGGTCGCCAACGTTGTGAACAACAGACCGCTGACTGGAACAGCCATCGAAGACCCAGATGAGGGAATAAAGACCCCAAATATTCTACTGACTGGCAAAGAGCTGCTCTCAGCACCACCCCAGGAGACTTGCCTGAAGAGGATGTGTACTCCAAAAAGCAGTGGATCGTTACTCAGGCAGTGACAGAAGCCTTTTGGAAAGCCTGGAAAGCGGAATATCTTAGTTTCATAACCCAACGACAAAGATGGACTGCGAAAGTCAAAAATATCAAAGCGGGAGATGTTGTTCTACTTTGGAATGACAGTGTGGACCAAAACGACTAGAAGATAGGGAGAGTCACTAATGTCAAACCTGGATCTGATGGACTGGTGCGCAGAGCAGAGGTTACTCTTGGGAACCACATGCTAGACAAGAAAGGAAAACCTATCAAGCCGGCTACAAGGCTGATCAGATCAGTAAACAAGCCGGTCTTGCTGGTAGAACCCTAGGTCTCAGAGAAGCCAAGTATGTTTGCTGCATTAATATGGACGCATAGTAGTGGTAGTAATGGTAGTAGATGTAATACAATTAGATTTAGCAGTTAATTGACCAAGTGCTCATGACTCCTATCACATGAGCTAGCAGTAAAGCAAAAATATTCTAACAAGTGTTTTAATACAATTATTGCATCATTTGTTCTGAATAATGGAATTTGATAACCTCATGTAGTTTAAAGTACAAACCCAAAGAAAATGCCTGTAAAAAAAATAAATAAATAAATTAGTAAATTTCAAGAAATTTAGGTGGGAATGTAGTGACTCACAATCACTCATTTTCTTGCGCAAAAACTCATGGCTGCTTTTTCAATTAAACCTTGCAATTAGTGTAAAAATCTCAGCCAGGTGCAACTGAGCTTTGGTACCTGTTGAACTCATTAAATGGTTAAAAAATTATTGTGCTTAGAATAAAGTGTCTACGATCACGAAGTCTCTCTGTCTCGCAGTGGTAGCCTGTCGGAAGTTGGCTGGGCTCCTCATCATTGGTCCTTGCTGCCTGTGACTTGATGTTTCAGCCTTCTGTCATTTTAGATTTTTTGACATATCAATAGTTGAGATATTCTTAATATAAATAGCTGGACAAATTAATGTAGTTGTTAGAACTGCTCACTCACTATGTTTCCATGACTCGCATAATCCGTATGATTCACATAATTCGAACGATCCGCAAGTTGAGTTACTTAGCAATTGAGCGTTTCAATGAACACCTTGCGATGCGGATTTAACACCAGTACTTGACCCTATAGGTCAAGTATTAGCCTAATTAATGACTCTATAAATAACTAAGCAGTCTTGTCACGCTTAGCTTAGTAGCGATCGTTCGTAACGTTGGCGCATTGAGACTGCTGAAATCGAAATATAAACGACTGAAGCGTGAAAATGTTTTTAATGTAATAGCCAAAGATAATCTAATGCGCATCAATCGCAAGTACCGTTTCCATGATTCGCAAACACGATGGATTCGATAAAGTTTTGCGAATAGCAAAACTCGCTTAGCTTGCGAATTTATGCGGATAGCTTGCGGATTTATGCCGTTTCCATGACGCGGATAACTTGCGGATTGGCTCTAATTTGCGAATTATGTGGGTCATGGAAACGCAGTGATTAGTTTCAGGTCCAGTGGTTAAAGCACATAAATTACATAATTTTGTTATTGTATTCTTCAATACATCAGAGTCTTGGCTTTCGGATGAGCTATTGTTTGCCATGGTGTGACAGACATTGGTTGGTGTTTATAGGATTTCCCCAAAGCTCTACCGCAGAAATGTTTACTGGCATAGGCTCGGAAATTGTAATGTCACAATTTTCATATGTGGTGTTGTGTGCTCTTACCGCCTATTCTATTGCTTACCACTTATATTTATCAACTACGATAATGACTCTAGTGTCAGGCGAAAATAGGACAAATCCAGAGAACCAATGACGATGACAAAGTAATCAGTGTCATTAGTTCTCCATGTACAGATTATTTTTACGTATAATAAATAACTCAGATTCCAAGCATCATACTATGTTTTCCCGACGATATTATGCAGGGTTAGTCTAGCCCTCTCGATTTATTGTGATGTTGAGGGTTGCGACTGAGACTAATTAGTTTCAAGCTTTGTGCAATCTCGCGAAAGTGCGATTGGCATATAGTCTTAGGGCCTCGCAACCCGCAGGTCACATTTTAATCGATGTGATTTCATTAGCTTTATCAACGACAGTACATTTATTAAAGCATAATAAAGTAACCCAGAACATGTGTTTGTATTGGTCAGGCGTTTGCACGATCCCAGGCTTTGTTGATTATCTAGAATCCTAGTTTATTATTAGCGCTCTCTGAGTTTAACAGCACCGTTTGTCACAGAAAAGCGCAGCCTCAATGGCAGTGAAAGGGATCGCCTACCTAAGGCTAAATAATAATTGTGACATCACATATTGAGAACCTGAACCAAGTGTTTTTTTTTGCAGGACATACTTTTGACACCCTGTTTTTCATAGTTATATTATTCTTTGTGTATTAAAAATAGGCTCATTCGAAAGCCAAGACTCTGATGTATTGAAATATATAATAAGAAAATTATGTAATTTATGTGCTTTAACTATTTTGGTACCACAAGCCGATGTATCTGCTTTCGCAGTAGTAGAAGTACAGACTGTGAGTCGATGAGTCGAGTTGTCAGTAGGGTTTCACTTTTCTATTCATTACAAAGCCTACAAATTAACTCGACCTATCAAGTTTGGCCTCCAACGAAGCAAACTGGTTGCCAATCACGCGTAGCAAATCAAAGATTTTTTGGCTGAGCAATTCATTTTTACTTATTTTTCAACACGGAAAAACCTAATCGCCATCGTCATGGCAGTAAGAAATTTACCACGTCTGTTTTATGCAAAGGAAGCTTAAGGGATTTTGCAAGACTCACTAAATGATTTTATATTTATCTTGTAGTGAATCTTGTTTTTTGAAGAAAATGCATTTTAAAATAAAACAATATCTGCATTGATTCACAAGATATTGCATAAATACTAACAGTATACCTATTTTCAGAAAGTATGTTTGAATGAATTTGGTCAGAATAGTGATTTTGGCGTAGTAGTGAAATATTTGAAATACGTTTTATATCACAAATATCTATAAGTCTCATAGCCTTGTTGTCAGTTATGTGCAGCCTCCATATTTTTTAACCTTACGCTGTCAAACCAACGTTTACAAGATGAGTTTCCATGACTGTATATTCACATAATAATTACCATTGTTACATAGAATACTAGAGTACCTTTAATCATACTTAGTTATTAGTTAGATATTAGTATTATATAACTAATTATTAGTTTATAGTTTACAGTATGGTGGCGCTGTCACATGGGCTGACTGTTGAGTTATTTTTAATTGAATAAAATATCCTTTCCTTACTCTACTTGTCATGCAAGGTAGAGGAAAATTCATGAACATAATTTTATAGTTAGATACAGAGCAGTGTGAAGATGGTGATAAAACCGGAATTTACACTACTATGAGCTAATATCTTTCTCTCAAGTACAATATTTCAGTGTATAATGTTTAGTAACTGTTGCTAGTAACATGTACACTCTGTATACTACAGGTGAGAGGAGAGATATCGAATTAGAAGTTGCCTCCTCTCATGATATCATCATTGAAGGACAAAAAGCTCCACCAGTTCAACTCCCCAAGTCCCTCTCCAAACTGTCCTCCATACAACTACCAGCCCGTCCCTTCTCCATCTGCCACTATAAGGGTAATACTTATATTGGACTATATGATAAGAAAGTCAGCAGAGTAGATATGGATAATAAGATCACCAACAAGTTCATCTCTACCTCCGGTCCAGTAGATTCTGTCACTTGCTACAAGGAAAGAATTTACACCTTATCCGCCACCAGTCCTTATACAGTTGGTGTCTACAGCATGTCAGGGGAATTGATCACCAGCTGGGAGCATCCTTATCATGACTACTACTCTGACACGCTGGTGATAATTGAAGACAAAGTTCTTATCGCAGACCCATCCAACACCAGAATTACTACCTACTCCTTAGATGGTCAAGTTCTACATCATATTCCCTGTCCTCTTCTCACTAATAGCTGGAGTGTCAGAATGTGCGCCCCTGATAACAACTCTCTCATAATATCTTCCTACAGACATTCCAAAGTCTTTAAAATAGACACGGCCACCCAGGAAGTGATCTGGACCCTCACTGAAGTGGATAAGCCTCGAGGGCTGGTTAGCTATGGAGAGTATATTCTACTGACTGCACGCAACAACAAGACTATCTACATCATTAACTCTACTACAGGTTAGTTTTTAGCCGGCTGCAGGGCTATTATAATATATATTGTTATATTATAGGAATATATTTTAATTATTTTACATATAGGCTAGTCAGATCTATGTATCATATTAGATGTTTCATGATAGAATTAGCTCCTGTTAGGGGTGACATATGTAATATTCTATGATAGACTGTGATCCTATGTTTTAAATAAAAATACTTAAAAAGATGTGTTTGACAACAAAGAGGTGAGCCATATAATATTGTAAAATATTTAATTTAATACTGCATGATAAGCTGAGCTTACACTGAATGTACCATATATAATACCCGTTGGTAGACTGAGCTCATGTTGCAGGGTGTTATTAAAACAAAGGTGTTTTGCTATTTGTTAATGGAAGACATGGACTTGCATTTTATTATATTATAGACTGAGCTCCCAGAAGCATTTGTTATTTGGCTATGAAAAAGCTGTCCTTATACAGTATTTGCAGTATTTTAAATATGAAATGTAATCCCACATGATAGACAGAACTCCTGCTGAAGGTAGACTGAGCTCCTATTGCTGGCTAAATAGAAAGAAATCACTTTAAAAGAATGTTTGTAAGATTTATAACAATAGAGTGATATTCTTAATAACTTTTACAAGGTATAAAAATAAAGACTAATAAATCAGTGTGTTATATTAACAACAAGAAAATGTGTTTATTAGTACCTTACCAATTTGTAAGATAGCAGTGATAAATATCATTGTACTGTAGAAATACTGTTCTTCCTAATCAAGTACTTCTAAGTGTACCTGTGAGCGTACTGTGTTAAATAAAGCATTACCAGCTCTTATCACACCCTCTGACCATGTAGTTCATGTCAGAATAGGTGAACTATAAGTGACCTTTGATATATATTTACTCTTGGTTTAAAGTCAAACTCTATGTCATTATCTTGTAAATTTTTGCTACTGCGGAATTGTAAGAGCAAGATTACACTTCCCCCTTCCCTGAACCCCCTTCCTTTAGCGTTCCATGTAACAATGGCTATTATTGTGCTATGAGAGAGCCAATCATCTGCAGCTTTGAAATATATCATGTAATTTCATGTCAAATTGTGTGCTGCCTCCATGTTTCTTCTATTTTAACTGGACGACCTGACTGACAGCAGTGTCCATGTGTAACTAATATTCATCTGTTGAAGTCTGACTGTGTATTTATTATTATATATTGTAGGGAAAATAGTCTCTCAGATGGCACATGATGATATAGCGGGAGATGTGTGCTCCTTAGAAGTGTATGAATCCACCCTACTTGTAATTAAATACTACAGCGAAGATGTCACCATCTACAAGATGACATAACTAATAACTAGAGAGAGTTGGTTATAAACATGTTGATTCCTTCTATTATTACTAGCGATTATTATTATACTAGATGTTCTTGATAACTGTCTGTAATCCTTGCTATATGTACATATGTCTGCATGCATATGATTATGTGTGAGTATAACATGTGTGTTTCTACTTGTATATGGCTCTCTGCATGCTGAGCAATCAGGGTACATACACCATAGTGCTGGAGTGTATAAGTATATATATACATGCAAGTGTGTACATATCATGGTATTTGTCGCCATGTTGACAACTACATGCATCCTTGTAGTGCCTTAATAAGTGTGTTTGATTTTATGTGTTGGGCTGTTTGAATGCCGATATATTTGAGGCTGGGTTCAGGCATTTGTAGACCAGAATGTCTCATTTTTGTACTTGTTTTGACATTTTACTCGGAGTTTTTGTAAATTTAAAGGTTTGTAATAAATTATATTGTCTTTGGGCAAAAAATGTGAGACTATCATAGCAGGGCAGTAGAATATGTTAATAGGTGAAAGGTCAGAGAGCTCTTCAAACTTTCCTTGATAAACATTCAAAGAAATAAAATCCAACGCATCCTGGAAGCTTGCCAAACCTTCTAGAAGAAAGCTGGTAATAAGCAATTAGAAAAGTTATAAAGCATCTAATAGAATTGCCCTGCTATACTGAATGTTGTGAATGTTTGCAGGTAGATACAGAAAAACTGCAGGTTACAGAAAACAGACATAAGTGCATATGATTATTAGCACATGTAGTATGTTATAACATAGTCTTCATCATGAACAATCAGTATGAGAATAGATATACTCATTTACTGTAATCTGTTAACTGGAGACTATTATCTGTCTGTAGGAAAGGTTAAAAGGTCGGTTCACAGAGCTAGTCAATTATAATTTTTTTTTTAAATTCCTAAATAGTAACCAAGAATGATAAAGATAAACTATTAATCAAGACAAAAATGTTCTTCGCAGCAAATTGAATTTTTGGAAGTTTGCCAACTCTACTAGAAGAAAGCTAGTTGATTGGCACACGACTGCGGCGTGGATAACATGGAAGCTTGTATAGAGCTGAATTTATTATGGCATTGCTGTCTGGAGGCTTGCCAAGTCTACTAAAGAGAATTAATATGTGATGTAAAAATCCAGCAACAAGTGTAACAACCATATTTGTGCAGTGCTAAAATGTTATATTAGTTAATATTAGTTATATTAGGTAATAGAATAGTATAATCGAATAACTATTGTGTTAGCTCAACATAGATATTGTCAAAGAAAAGATAACTCCAAATTATCATCATACATTCTCATGTTAGATATTATTAGTGGTGGACAGAGAACCCTACTTAACAAACTAGAGAACTTACCAATAGATTATGGTAGTGGCTACTAGTAACTACATTGACTAATATACAGCCAGAACAGATATTGGTAACTGGTCAGCATGTAGCCACTGTATGATTTTCATGAAGTCTCTAGCATATTATCAGAGACCTTAAACAGCAACCAGTGTATCTATCTATTTATTATGAGGAGAAATGTGTTAACTAGTTAGTCGTTGGAGACAAGAGGAAAGGTACCATTACCTTTATTATATGTCAGCTGACAAACTTGTTTGTTCGTGAAGTCTGCTAATCAGCTTGAAAAACACAATAATTATATTTTACAGAAGATAGAGTTTAACACACACAGCTACTCCAGTTATATAACATCTTCATCACAATCTAGATTAGAACATAAGTAAGAGAATGAGTGAAACTTGGTTACTACTAGAAAGCAGTAGTGAAGAGATTATTTCCTGGTTAGTTCTTGATACCAGTACTAGAGTCAGTTGCAGAAAGGCAGGAAATGGTTAATAACAGTTGCCTCCCCAATCAGTGCTGTCAGTAAAGTGCATAACAAGGCACATGATTATAGAGGCATTCCTACATTACGTATTAACCTAAAAACTGAGAGCTAGCAGTAAGGAACGAGCTAGTGACCTTCCTTAACCAGGGGTTTGGGCATCTTGCTTTTAATATAACTTTTGAATAACAACAAGCTATTTGAAGTAGTAATTGAACACATTTGATTAAACGCAAGTCAGCCATTTCTCTTTTTGGAATCAAATGCCCTATTCATCAGTTTTGACAGTTCTTTTCATCTGCCTTCAGTGTCCTTTAAAAGAAGGGAGTATAAAATTAGATGTCCTCTCAGTTCTCTAAGTATGTGGGTTCAAGACCCACTCGTGGTAATAATTTTTCCCTGTTTATTCTTTCAATGGCTAGCTAAACCACATTCTGAATGTCAAGTAACTGCTATTATATTAATCACAATGTTAGATAAATACAAATAGTGTAGTACCTCATTTACTAGAGTAATTATGGAAGAACTGTAATTTCATAACAACTCTGCAATATTTACATTGATTCACAATGCTTAGTTTAAATACCTAAAAGTAAAATATATAAGTAGTATGTAGAGAGCAGATCTACACACATTTGCACTTAAAGTTGGATTTTGGGTACATTTTAGCCCGAGAACCTCGGAGAATGGTGTTGTCTGATGGAAAGTTTGGGGGGGTAGGTGTGTGAGTGTTGGGAGCTAAGGTTATGAAGTTTGAGAGGAATTGTGGGAAGGATGCGGTGCTGGTCGAGAGGAATTGTGGGAAGGATGACGTGAAGAGGGCGATGGTTTCGGGTTTCGATGCGACGGGTTTGGGGTTTGGGTGTCGACGAGTTGAGCGATCGATCGTCGAATGGTTGGGGTTGGGTTGGCGACCGGTGGGGTGAACGGTGTTATGTCGTTTCAGTTGAATGAACGCTGATGTTGGACGAGTTCGGGCGTGTCTATTCGTGGAATCGGTTAAGTCTCCCTTTGTTATAAAACTCTTTAAAGATGAGTAATAAGAAAGGGGAAAGTCGAATGATTTATTCATTATGAAAAATCTCTTTTGAGAAGACATGAAGAGTCTTTATAGAAAACTAGATGATATAATTCAAATTTCTCCAATACTATTTATTAGTTTTGGATTTTTTTCGGTTAACGGTGAATTTTTATGAAATATAATTCAATTAGAACATAACCCCTCGGATTGTACTTTTGGTATAGCTAGTTATGAAATTATTCAAAGGTTGGGAATTACTGAACGACTTGTTCAATGGGCTAATCCATCTTCACGGTTAGTGAGATATTGTGTAGGCAACTCAGCTCGTTCAAGGTTTTGTGGATTGAGAGCATTGCCTATTAAGTTTGTTTGTCATCATCCACAATTTGAAGAAAATAATGGTAGATTTACAGCTCCAATTAATACTTCCACTACTCGATCCACCATCAGAACTACACACACATCCAGAATTCCTACCACCACCACAACTACACTCGCTAGTACAATTCCTACTACCACCACAACTACACTCGCTACCATCATTCTAGCAAGTGGAATCACAACTCTTCCATCATCTGAAAATCTTAAGGAAAATATAACTAATATCCCATTTGTACCAATAGCCTTAAGATTATATAATCCGAATAATGAAGAAAACGCTGATGTTGGACGAGTTCGGGCGTGTCTATTGGTGGAATCGATTAACTGTCCATTCACTATTTATAAGTTAAGAGTTTTATATATGAACATTATATATCATTGAGAAGTTCAACTAGAAGGAATATAAAAATATATAAAATTATGGAAACTATTCATAAGGATAATTCTAAAATTTACAAATATTGTGAAGAAGAAAAAGATAATACAGATGGATTAGTTGAAGAGGCTGTATTATTACATAAACATTTTGATAACATCACTAAATCTACATCAAAACCGCTTCGACAAAGTTTGCTTTAATTTTTTGGAGTGGTTTTAATATTACTTGCAATAACTGTAGCTTCATCTTTGATTGAATATTTTTTTATTCGGATTACAGGAGAAAAGATGAATGCTACTGTGAACTATGTAGAAGTATTTTTTCAAAATCTTATGAATAATGAAAGTGTGATTTTTGAAACATCTCCTCATCATTATAATTAGTTGAAATGAAAACTTCAATGTTAGTAATTATCAAAACATGGAGAAAGACGGACTACAATCAATTGAAGTGAGGTTACATTCTCCTTTCACATCTATGATAACAGGACCAACAGGATCAGGAAAAACTCAACTCGTTAAACGGTTGATTGAACAATCTCAATTAATATCTACCCCTTCTCCAATCGAAATTATATATTGCTATGGAATATGGCAGGAAGCTTTTGAGGATATGAAAGGAGTGGAATTTCATGAAGGATTGAAAGATCCGAGTACTTTTCCCAAAGATGGAGAAAATAGATGGATGATCATTGATGATCTAATGGAGGAATTATCATCAAATATCAAGATGGCTAACAATTTGTATACTCGAGAAAGTCACCATCTAAATATTAGTATTTTTACTATTACACAAAACTTATTCTTTGGTAAACTTAGAACAATTTCGTTGAATAGTCACTATTTTTTATAGGAAAAAACCCCAGGGATTCTACATCAATCACATTTTTAGGAAAACAAGTTTTTCCTGGACAAGTTAAATATTTTCAGGAATCCTACCAAGATGCAACATCTTCACCATATTCCTTCATGAGACTGGACCTCCGACAAAAAACCGATGATACAATGAGAATTATGGGAAATTTCCCTCCTGTTGACTCTACGCCTATGATTATTTATAAGCCTAATTAAGCAAACGGTTTTGATTGGTATTCCATAATTAAATAAAACAAGTATATATTCCAAGTTCTCTTTAAATAATCACCATACTACTTCTGTATCTTCCTCTGAGTGATTACTATAACATCACTAAAATTATCACATAGATATGGCTGAAACAAAAAGAATTCAACGAAATTTACTAACTTTATTATCTCTAGTTGGAGATTCTATTTCTTCTCAACAATCAATTATTAAAAATGCTAAAACGGATTTAATTTTAGCAATTATTGATTGTGTGAAATTACTCATTAAAAGAAAAGAACGACTAACTGATGCTCAGTATAAAGCTTTGAGTTAACAAAGTACGAACATCGCTCGACTGATTAGTCCTAGAACATCGAATTTGGAAAAGAAACAACTTTTGCAAAAAGGAGGGTTTTTATCGGCTTTACTAGGTCCGATCACGGGTGCTATACTCCCAGGATTAGTTGAACCGTTGCTCGGAGGATTGTTTAAACCACGAAAAAGAAGATAATTAAGTTATCATGGATAATTCTCCACTTTCTAAGAGAATGAAAAAAACAGAGTAATTCTGCAAATACTGAACAGTCTTACCGATGAACTTGCAAGTTCTGCTTTACCTCATATGAAAGAAGAAGTAATTAGAACATTACTTGAAATTGTTAAAAATATTATATATGGGAATGTACCTTTAACGAAAAATCAATACCATTCTCTGAGTCAACATAAAAAAGGAGTTGATGAATATTATCGATGAAAACAAACCGCTTAAATATAAACGAAAGATTTTGCAAAACGGAAGAGGATTATTGAAACGGATTATAAAGCCATCCCTCAACTTGTATTAATCATTCAGCAGGAAGATGAGCTTTCCTAAATACACAAAAAAATTTTTTTTGGTTTCTGAAGACGAGTACAAAAGGAACCAATTTAAAAGTCAACAGGATTCAAAAATTATCAATGATGGCTATAGTTCGTCACTTCGTTTTAATCCATTAGAAAATCCAAGAGTAAGTAAGGTTAAGGAGACCAGAGGTAGGATGCGTCAAATTAATAACGATAACACTATTTCAAACTATAACAAAGTTAATTTGTATGCAGCTGAACTTCAAAAATTTTTAGATGAAAGGAATTCAATTCCGAGTTATCCAATTCAACAGTCTCCGACTATTCGAAAACCGATTTCAATGATGTCACAAACACCTTCAGCTCCACAAAATTCAAAAGAAACTCTAAAGAAAGATACACCTGAATTACCCGAAGATAATTCGTCTCAAGACTCTACAGTTTTAAAAGATTCGCCAAAAAAAGAAGACACATTATTACCACCGAAGTTAAACGAAGAAGAACCATCGTCAAATTCTTCTAGATCTTATTCCATTTCTTCAATAGTTGAAGACTTCGGTTTGAAACAAGATCAAACTAAAGCGAAAAAACTTCTGGAAAAAGTGGAAAATTATGATTCTTTAACCGGGAAAATAACAGGATCTACAGGAGAGATTAAACCTGAGAACTTACGAAATCTTCTTGAAAGAAAGATTCGAGTTAAAGATAGTTCAATTGTATCTTCTCCCTTTTCTCCAAGTTCATTTGAGAAACAATATAACCTATTTGAAAAAATTATCAAGGAGTCGAACTCGAATTTATCAAATAAATCAAAATCCAATTCGAATAGATCGTCTTCACGAAAACCTTATGTAGGAACAAGAGGAAAATGGACGACTTACTAAATGAATTCTATTATACCCCGAATCTACCATATTCATTAGGTGGAGCACGAAAACTGATTGAAGCACTTTGGAGAAAAGAAAGCGAACAAGAAGTTAGAGATTGGTTAAGTGGTGAAGATGCTTATACGTTACACAAACAAATAAAAACGAAATTTAGAAGAAGACCTACAATTGTTGCAGGAGTTGGTGAACAATTACAGGCTGATTTAATGGATGTTAGATCTCATTGAGCTGAAAATGATGGAATTACATTTTTACTTACAATGATTGATGTTTTTTCAAGAAAAGCATGGGTAGAGCCTCTTGTTAACAAATCAGGTATATTGGTAGCAAAAGCCTTAAAAAAAGTATTGGATGGAACTAATTATAGAGTTTTTCAAACAGACAAAGTAAAAGAGTTTAATAATCGAGATGTCAAAAAAGTTTTGAAAGAAAATAAAGTAAAATGGTTTACATCTGAGAATGAGACAATTAAAGCTTCCATCATAGAACGATTCAACAAAACTTTACGGATGAAGATGTATAGATTCATGACATATTCGGATGAACGTGGATATATTGATGTTTTACCACAAATGGTAAAAGCATATAACAATACTATTCACACAACATTAGGAATAAAACCGAATGATGTAAATTATGAAAATCAAGAAAGAATCTGGAATAGGATTTATGAAAATGGAGAATATAGTTCTGACAGTACTCCCAAATTCAATATTGATGATTACGTTCGTATTAGTAATGCTAGAACAGCTTTCGAAAGAGGTTTCACAATAAATTGGACGGTTGAAGTTTTTCAAATTACAGAAGTACTTGATTTTGAAAGACCGATTATCTATAAATTACATGATTTGGCAAACGAACCGGTTGATGGAACTTTTTATGAAGATGAACTACAGAAAGTAAAAAAACCCGCATTTTTTCGAATCGAGAAAATTCTCAAATCTCGGAAACGAGGAAGAACAAAGGAAATACTCGTTAAATGGATGGGATATCCTGATTCATTCAATAGTTGGGTCAATGAAAGAGATTTTGTTAAATAAAAGAGGATGATAAGGAATTGAACTTCATTGAAAGAATTGAAAATGTCGGAGTTCGTAACTCTTCCTTCTGATGCTAGTTTTAGTGACTTTCCTAAAAATACTAATTCAAACTTTACAGTTAGACTAGCCAGATATGTAGATTTTACAGAAGGACAATGGGAAGTTGCTCTAAAAGATATATCGTTTTCAAATAATTGGCCAAATGTAGTAGAAGGGATAATAAGCATCACAAAAGCGGAACTTAATGGGAGATTTCGTCGTTTCGACATAAAAATTGGAAATGGAAGATACGAAGATATAGATGAAGTAATTCAACGAGCTCATGATGTTCTAAAATCCTTCAATCTCCATCCAACTATAGAATTCGAATACGACAAAATATCAAACAAATCTATGTTGTATGTAAGAGATTCGAGTGTTCAGGTTTCGTTTTCACAAGATTTCGCAAATATCTTAGGATTAGATCCGAAGATAACTTAAAATGTGGGAAAACACGGAAACATCACATCTCCGGATATCAACTATGGATTTACATCACTATACGTATATTCATCAATTGTAAGTAACAGACTCGTTGGAGATGCAAATGTACGATTGTTACGAGTTGTCCCAGTAAGTGGAAAGAAGTTCTCTCGAGTTTATACAGAATTCAGTCAAGCGCATTACGTTGAAGTAGATAAAATTTCTACTGATGTGATAGAGACCCTTACAACAAGTGATGATGGAGAAAAAGTACCATTTGATGGAGGGAAGGTTATACTAACGGTTCATTTCAGAAAGAAACAATGAATTCCATATTAATTCCATATACTCCAGAAGACTCAAAAAACTTTTACATTCAATATTACACGTCTAATCAAACAGGAAATGGCGGATTGACACCATATAAAGGAAAAAGAGTGATGGGAAATGGACGACTATCAGGAATATTTAAAAAATTAGCAAAAGCTGTTGCGCCTCTAGCAAAAAAAACGGCTATCTCATTAGGGAAAAAAGGGTTAGATGCTGCATCCAATTATCTTAATAACATGGTAGAGAGACCAAAAGAAGAAGAAGAAGAAACAGATGAAGTAGTAATTCCAAGAGTTAGAAAACCTGGGAAAAGAAAATTAAATAACCGTAGCAATCCTGCAAAGCGACGGAAAAAAGCCACTCCAAATATTTTTTAAAATTTTAAATGTTTTATATATTATTATCTCAATATTTTTTAGTTCATTTCATTGACATACATCAATAGTGAAATATGAGTTCTGGAGAGATTGGTTCAACAGGTTTAAAAATATGGGGTTCTCCTTTTACGATAAACAAAAGTTTGGGTATATTTGTTGTTCCGGGCACACATAGTTCGGTGGAGCACGGATATTATAGTGAATTAGGTCCGTCACGACTCAGTGAATATAGACCAATTGAAATTGAAATACCTGGAGATGTAGATCACTATATTTTAAGTAATTCATATTTGCAAATCGAAGGAAAAGTAGTCAAGGATGATGGTTCCAATTTAGACGATGCTGTTGCTAACGTAAATGTTGTACCAGGGGATGCGTTTTTCATTCGCTAATCAAAACAGCAACATTCAAAATTAATGGATCCGTTGTTGAACATTCAAGTGATTATCCTATGAGATCGTTCATAGAAACCCTTCTCAATAATAGCAGAGAAGCAAAACCATACCAATTAAAAGCAGAAGGATGGTTTCAAGATGATAATCTTGCAAAAGATGGTGTGGATTTCGATAATACTGCGACTACAGCAAGAAAGAATCTTATTAGAGGATCAAACACATTTGAGTTTTTTGGACGACTCCATCTTAGCATTTTTCAACAGGAAAGATATCTCATTCCAGGATTGAATTGTAAATTAGAACTAGACCGAAGTAAACCAAGTTATTGTTTGATGGCAGCAGCAGCTGCTCTTGGAGGAGGGGGAAAAGTAAAGTTGACGAAATGTGTACTTCATCTTCGAAAATTAAAAATCAACCAAACAATTCAGCTTTTACATAACGAAAAACTACTTAATGGTGTTAATGCAAAGTATCCTCATTCTCGGGTATACACCAGATCTTATAATGTGAATACTGGATTAACCCATACTCAAATTAAAATTGCTGATAACACACTTAGACCAAATTTAATACTTGTTTCACTTTCATCACACGATGGAGAAAATGGATCATACAATCGTAATCCTTTCAAATTTGGTCATTACGATGTGAGTCATGTAGAACTACAACTTGATGAACTACCTTTTGGAAAACGATATACTCCAAATTTTGAAAATAGAATGTATACTCGTCCATATGTACAACTTCTAAATGCAATGGAAAAAGATTTTTCTTCTGAAGGAAGTGGAATTGGACTGACTGAATATGAAACTGGACTTGCAATATACGCTTTCGATTTGACAGGAGATCTCTCATCCGAAGGTTTTCATTTAATGAGACATGTTTCACTAACAATCGATATCGGTTTTCGGGCTGCAACACCAGAAAATGTCTATCTTAATACATATACACAAAAAGATGGAATGATGGAAATCGCTTCTGACTTTAGCGTTTGACTCAGTGGTGGAAGCATAAATTATTCTAAGGATGAATACAGCAAATATTTTCAATGTTCTTTCCCAAGATCACATGACTAATAATCATTTTTTTGCTGTTTGTGCAAGAAATGAATTTAAAGAACAATTTTTATCGAATGAAGGAATATATATTTTTAACACACACTATTCTTATCAACCAGGAGAACACTGGATAGGAGTTATTCGAACAAAATCCGAAATTAATTATTTCGATTCAACAGGACGAGATCCTTCAACATATCCAGATGTCGCTCAAATCTTAAAACTTTCTGGAATAAAGTTAATTAAATGGAATGATGTTCTACTCCAAGGATTTCTTTCAACAACATGTGGAGATTACTGTCTTCTCTTTGCAATATTTTGGAGCAGAGGATGTTCAATAGAAGATTTTCTAACAGTTATGCTAAAAATTTTAAAATGATTGGAATGGAAAAATTAGTACAAGTCTTAATAACGAAGAAAATGAAGGTATTGACAATGTACATATTCAAGGAACTTCCCAAATTGTTAAATTACTAGAAGAACTTACATAAATTTTTTTCTATATTTTACAATTGAATATACATATATACTTTATATCGAAATAAACTTGGTAACAAATACAACCGAATATTATTTACTTTTTTGATATAAGTTTTATATATTGATATACTCACGCTGAGTTGGAGCTATCCTCAAAATAATCCACATATTAATCCATGTATGCCCCTTTACTAGTTCATCATCTTCATCTATTTACTGGTCGAGAGACTGTTATGGAATGGTTAAGCCAAACCAAACAGGAGAATTCTATAGGTAAACCTAGGAAAACAATCAGGTCGAATGCCAAGGCGCTTGTCCACACAACAGCCTGAACACAGCGACACTCAACGAACTTAATCGCGAGTAGCCGGCTAACAGAATTCTAGCTGAAGCATACAAGCCTTATGGTATCAACGCTCGATCGACCCAAATTCTCAAGTCTGTATATAAGTAGGCATCAAGAGATGGTTAAGGAGGCAGAATATTCCATCAGATCATGCAACGCTTATATAATGAATTGAAGAATGATGGGTGTGTCCAAAGGAATTAATGAGGTGAAAATAGTAAACAGATTTTCGCGAAATTGAATTTCGCGAAAGTTGACTATATAATATATAATGTGAAATTTCGCGAAATCCAATTTCGCGAAATTCAATTTTGCGAAAGTTGACTATATAATATATATGATGTGAAATTTCGCGAAATCCAATTTCGCGAAATTAGTTTTTGCGAAATTCAATTTCGCGAAAGTTGACTACCCTAGGACACTTATATTTCGCTAGTATTTAGTTTCGTGAGTAGCACACAGAATAAAATTTCGCTGCAACTTAATTTCGCGGCTCTGATGAGTGCGAAAATATAGTGATGTGAAAATAAATGCAGTGGAAAAAACAGATTACATTCATCAGGTCCAGTTTGCTAATAAGAAAAAAATTCAATTTAGAACTAGTTCGTATTTGTAAACCACAGGTTGAATTGTGTGGGTGAGATCGGCAATTCAATTTGATCACTTGCTGCCATTTGTTTTTTAGACTATCAATGACGTCTAGGTTCCTCCCGCTGTGACTTTCACACTCGAATCCCAAGAAAAAGAAAATAGATAGGTAGCAACCATCTTCACAACCAAAACTGTATAACCCTTACGCTGCCATAAACGCATTTATGCGTTTTCTAGGGGTCACTGCCATAAACGCATTTTTGGACTTTGTCAGCAATTGTCTGGTAACCTGATTTTATTATTTGTTGACCACATAACCCACGGTCTTTAAGTGTTTTATGAAATTGACTGTGTTGTCCGAAGATTTCTCTATAAAATCAGCCTAAAACAACGAACCAATTTTAAACTTTTGATTGAGAATTGCTTATCTAAAAACGAACGTTTTTCTGTGAGTTCATTAACTACCCCGCGCGAGTCATAAAACAGGTAATTAGTTGTTGATGACACAATAGCCAATTTAGATTTTCGTGCTTATACAGATAATTAAAGTAAAACTTGAAAAAATACTGTATACATATCATGAAGCAATATCGGCAATTTCGGTAAAATGGCTGGCACTAGGCCGGTAGCTAATTTGTACATGGTTGGCAGTGGAAGAGATAATGTGGTTAGACCTGATTAGGGTTGATATTGTTTTTGGTTATTCTGCAATTTTATGACTTCACCTACCAGACTTTCATCCTCATCAGTTACAAATTCGGTGACTAAACTGATATAATCTTAATTTGCTTTGCCATGCTGCTCAGTCGGTGTATTAGCTATAATTAGTTTACCAGAAATTTCCCATTGATCCCAACCACAGACGAAAATTGCCTGCATTTCTAATATGACGATTTTATTGTGGATATCAATGAACAAAGCTATTTAACTTCGCGTTTTCGCTCGTTTGTTATGATAGTTTAGTTTCGCTCATCAAATTTTCGCGAGTGGATGACACCGCGAAAACGCAAAAGTTAGATGCCGCGAATACATAAGTGTCCTAGGGTATATAACATATATGATGTAAAATTTCGCTAAATCCAATTTCGCGAAATTCACTTTCGCGAAATTCAATTTCGCGAAAGTTGATTATATAATATATATATAATGTGAAATTTCGCGAAATCCAATTTCGCGAAATTTAATTTCGCGAAAGTTGACTATATAATATATATGATGTGAAATTTCGCGAAATCCATTTTCGCGAAATTCACTTTCGCGAAATTCAATTTCGCGAAAGTTGGCTATATAATATATATGTGTAATTTCGCGAAATTCATTTTCGCGAAATTGTAAGCATAGAGGAATGTTTTGTAATCTATTTATAAATTTTCATTAAACTCACTCAAGCGTTTTACAGACGTTCAACTATATAAAGCAATCGAGAACGAATCATTATTATCATAACACTCTTCATAAGCTAACAGAATTCTGAGAAGGGTAAAATGTCAGAATGGAAATGTACAGATAGTTGTCTTCAAATTTGGGCTACACCATGGGAATATTGTACACACGGACTACTTTCCTGTACATGTGGACATGTATATGATGGATTAGCACAATGTGTACATTGGTAAGTACATTTTGAAATTTTAAATTCTAAAGTTTTATATGAATATATAATTATCCATTTTATATACATCATCTTTTCTCAATTTTCAATGGTTTTTCAAAAAATTAAACAGGTATCAAGAAGATGGTAAGGAAACTGATGACAAAAACAACTCGAAAGAAACAAACTCTCAAAATAGTGAAACGGAGTTGCAATTGGATTTACCATTGGATTATCCTATAGACGGATTACCTTCCTGTACATGTGGACAAGACGTATACGATGGCTTAGCTCAATGTATATTTTGGTAAGTAGATTTTGAGAATTTTAAAACCAAAGATATATAGTTATCCATTTATTTCATCCTTTCTCAATCCTCAATGTTTTATATATTTAAACAGTGATGATGCAAAACAAAAAGAAGTTGATGAGAAAAGCGAGTCAAGCAACACATACTTCTATCTCGATAAGAAAGAATTACAATATTCTGAAGTGACAATTGCTCTTCAACTCCACAGAAAACTGGCAATTAGTATTTATAAGAAAGAATTTTTTTGAATGAATATATATGCAAATCAATAGAACCTTTAGAAATAAAATCTTCATCTCCAAAGATGGAGAATTTATATTTTATTGTATATTTTAAGATACTATTATTAAAATAAAATCAATACAATATTCACATATAATTTTCATTGTGGAATAAAAATTTAGGAAAGCATGAAAATTAGATTACAACTTTAGCAGCAGCATGTGATTATGATAAAAAATTTCGACATCCTGCAATTTGTCTACAGAAAAACTTTCATTTCCATACTCTCTTTCTTTATTACTTGGATTATATAATCTTAAGGCTCTTGGTATGAATAAGATATCAGTTATATTTTCCTTAAGATTTTCAGATGATGTCTGAGTTGTCATTCTGCTCACTGGAATAGTGGTAACGTTCGTAGTTGCAATGTTGGTAGGAATTGTGGAAATGTGTGTAGTTCTGATGGTGGATCTTTCTACAGAAAAACTTTCATTTCCATATTCTCTTTCTTCATTATTCGGATTATATAATCTTAAGGCTATTGGTACAAATGGGATATTAGTTATATTTTCCTTAAGATTTTCAGATGATGGAAAAGTTGTGATTCCACTTGCTAGAATGATGGTAGCGAGTGTAGTTGTGGTGGTAGTAGGAATTGTACTAGCGAGTGTAGTTATGGTGGTGGTAGGAATTCTGGATGTGTGTGTAGTTCTGATGGTGGATCGAGTAGTGGAAGTATTAATTGGAGCTGTAAATCTACCATTATTTTCTTCGAATTGTGGATGATGACAAACAAACTTAATAGGCAATGCTCTCAATCCACAAAACCTTGAACGAGCTGAGTTGCCTACACAATATCTCGCTAACCGTGAAGATGGATTAGCCCATTGAACAAGTCGTTCAGTAATTCCCAACCTTTGAATAATTTCATAACTAGCTATACCATAAGTACAATCCGAGGGTTTATGTTCTAATTGAATTATATTTCGTAAAAATTCACCGTTAACCGAAAAAAATCCAAAACTAATAAATAGTATTGGAGAAATTTGAATTATATCATCTAGTTTTCTATAAAGACTCTTCATGTCTTCTCAAAAGAGATTTTTCATAATGAATAAATCATTCGACTTTCCCCTTTCTTATTACGCATCTTTAACCCTTTCCAATCTAATTATGAACGCATCAACTGTCCTGCTATGACTAATTAACTTTTCATGCAATTGCAATATCAAAACAAGTGCGCATTAAAACTGTGATTGCTTAGTCTAAGATGGTCAGATTTTGTTCTAGTCTTTTGCATTAGAAAGCTGTCATATTTTTCCACCAGACTGTATTGCTTGTTGAGCTATAATTATTTTTCAACATTGTACAAAATTACAGATAGTGCAGGAGGCTTCGTACAGCGCTTCATGTATGGCAACTTTGCAAGAATGATATGCTTTTTAAAAGTGTTACATCACAGTGAAACTTTATCAGATACTGCTTAGGTATGTTATGAGTAAGCTCACAAAAAATCACAGCAAAATATATACTAGATCAAAAGATACAGCAAAATAAGTACAGAAACTTCAATTGGACAATTAGCAGAGATATCACATCTTACCAGACATTATTGACAGCACAATGTTTTAAAGGATTTAAATTGAAATTTTTAGTTATTCACTTATTCTCTTTACAACAAAATACATTTACACAAAAAAATTTATTGCAAATCGCGTTCAGTATGCCAGCGCCGGAAACATGGCACTGGGCAGAGGGGTATATTGCCGCACTCGGCACAACAATATTTAGTTTCTACTCGTTTCCGATCAGTGCTACCGGCTGTTCTGTGCCTTGAAGCATTACACACACGACATCGACGGGCAACTGGATTTCCTCTACTGCTTGTTGCTGGGTTGAAAGATGGAAAATGATGATTCGTGTTTAGACGAGCAAGATCAGTGCCGATTGACCGTGGTCTTCCACGCTGGCCGCCAGTGCATGTAGGGTCTGGTCCAGCTTCATTCAGGAGGAGATCGACCAGTTTGAGCCAAAAATCAAGCGCAGAGATTGTTGTACCAGTGTTCTGCTTGTAAACTACATGTGTGTTGTGTGTGGCAATGTCCAATAAGTAAAAAAAAAGCTTTTTGTACCACTTCAAACTACGGCGATCCATGTTATAATATTTGATGCACTGATCTGCCAAATCTACACCACCCATGTATTATTGTAGTCGATAATTGGCCCTTACCATGTTCTGATCTTGTACTAGATTCATCATCATTAGTCATATATGCTATGTCCACGTCATTACTGCTAGAATGATCTACTTGAGGTGTTGAGGCTCTTGGTCCATGATCAACTCCTACATCCTCACCTAAATGCAATGTAAGGGATCATGGTATTTAGTGTTTCATGCATGCAACTGATTCCACTAAAACTTCTTCAACTCCTAGTTTCTAATCACTGGATCAATTTAATAGCAGAATATTCACATACACAAAATAAATCATCAAACTAACTGTAACTGGCTATAAATCTCCCAATCTCTTTCACTCGATTGACAGCTGCGGCGTTGCTATGGAAACGATAAAATAAATATATTTTGATCAGCTAAATTATTTTTCATTTCTAATAATTACTAGAATTTGTACTCACCTTGTTCTTCTAAATAATCTTCAAAAGTGTCATCATATTCCCCATCATCTGAATAATCTTCTTCCCCAGAGCTAATAGCAATGTTAGAAGCATTTAAAAAACGGCTTTCCATGACTAACGATCGCGAGCAAAATGGCTGAAAAACGCTCGTAGCGTATTGCTTTTTAAAATATGAATAAAAATGGCACGGCGCCCTTCAGACAGTTAGAACCAAAGGTAATCTATTCCGAAAATGTCTGAACATCGATTACAACAATGATTTTTCCTATGGCTTTACTGGACAGTCAGTATACTATGTCTAAACCGAGCCCACTTAGAACCGCGGTTATACCGGGATCAGGGTGAAGAGAACGTAACTCCTGCGCGGAATATCCGGTCTCAGATTTAAGAGGGTTAAAGAGTTTTATAACGAAGGGAGACTTAACCGATTCCATGAATAGACACGCCCGAACTCGTCCAACATCAGCGTTCATTCAACCGAAACGACATAACACCGTTCACCCCACCGGTCGCCAACCCAACCCCAACCATTCGACGATCGATCGCTCAACTCGTCGACACCCAAACCCCAAACCCGTCGCATCGAAACCCGAAACCATCGCCCTCTTCACGTCATCCTTCCCACAATTCCTCTCGACCAGCACCGCATCCTTCCCACAATTCCTCTCAAACTTCATAACCTTAGCTCCCAACACTCACACACCTACCCCCCAAACTTTCCATCAGACAACACTATTCTCCGAGGTTCTCGGGCTAAAATGTACCCAAAATCCAACTTTAAGTGCAAATGTTTATAGATCTGCTCTCTACATACAACTTATATATTTAGAACTACATCAGCTCTGATAAAAAGTAAACTCATGCTTCCCTTGATACTAATAATTTTGACTCAACACACAATCTTTCTATGGCCTGGATTGACTACAAAAAGTCTATGACTCAATTCCCCAGAGTTGGATCATTGAGTGAATAAGACTGTAGAGTTTTTTCCATGCAGTTGTAGAGTTCATAAAGATGTTATGGATCCACCGAAAACAGAACTGACAGCTAATGGTAAAAAGCTGACTAGTGTCGGAATCAACTGCGACATCTATAAAGGTGACACCTTATCACTGCTGCTCTTCTGCATATGCTTAAACCCTCTAAGTAATATGCTGGAGGAGGACCCAATATGGCTGCCAGTTTAAAGATCAACTTGCACACAATTTTAGTATATTTTAACAGAAAACATCGGTGTTTTTTGTTATTATTTTTAACATGTGCGCTGACCTGACTTCAACGATATTTCATAATGAAAATCTACAATACTTGATTGCAGTTAAAATGTTCAGATCATTTGAAAGTGTCATTTGAAATCAACAACTGTCTCAACAATAGCAATTAGTGATGTCATTTAGAATGTATTTATCTTCTGATTATTTTAACCGCGATCAAGTTTGGTATATTTTATTTTGAAACATTTTTGAAGTCAGGACGCATCAAGCGTGAAAAACAATCACAAATAATAGATAAATACAAAAGTTTATATTACAACCTAGTAAAAGTTAGTGGAAGTTCACCTTTGAGAGCATTGGTGAACAAAGCTACTTGGCTGAACATGCATTAAACCAGCGGTAAGAAAGCCTCCAATACTGGAGACATGCCCAGTTGCAGTAATTTAAGGTAAAATTACCATTTCTGTTACCAGCCGTGGTACTTTTACATCACTTTTTGATGTCACAATCTGTTGCTTGTAGGTTAAGCATGCTAGACCACAAGGCTGCAGCTGCTATCTATAATTGGCCATATATGCTTAATTTGGTGATTTTCTGTGATTCTATGGCTGTATTCAAATTTGCCAAACTACAGCAATAAAAAGTGAATCATTGTCATAGCTATTGCAACTACAAAGTTTCTTACAAAATAAATAATTGTGCCTACCAAACTACCTGTTACCACAATGTACGGGTAGATCTCCTTTTACAGTTACAGCAATCTGTGATAGGATGTACGTCTTACCACCTTTTTGTGGTTGAAAAGTCCTCAAACTTCCAATTAGTGACACCGAACTACAACCTGTTGTTCACAGATCAGCTACCATTGTCCAGTCAGCCAATACAACTCTCGAGGTGTTAGAATAAAACAAAATTAAAAAATCTCTGATCCTTAAATATTTGATCACATCAAATTCTAATAGATTATATCAGAAAGTATATAGACATTCTTCCATCCTGTAAGATTTCGTTAGTTATTTTAGGTGGTGTGAGTGCCAGGATGTTTCAAGATTGAAATCGACAAAACTTGATAGCGGTTGAAACACTCAGAAAAGAAAGACGCGCCAAACTTCCTTCAAATTGACGTACATAGCAGTACTTCTTGTTTAAAAGTGATAAACATATGATATAATCTTTAGCCAATCATCAGATTGGGCTACTCATATGTTTACGCAGCATTTACAGAAAAACAATGTCACAAATTATACCCAACTTATCGTTATATTACTTGAGACATAAATAGCAATGTGTCTGAGGCTATATTTCAAGTTTTTTTCAACAATCACGGGCAAATAAAAAATAAAATAGATGTCAACAGAGATGCGTAACACTGCAAACATAAACACAACAACAGCTGATGCCAATATTAAAATGAAAAGAACAGTAAAAATCATTTCAACATAGTGACAAAAAAACTAGACTGCAAACATCGCTGGTACGCGGTGAAGACTTTATTAGCAGAATAAGAGCTGAGTTTCTAACCACCTGTTTCTAGCCACGCTAAAAGCATTATTATAAAAATTTTACAGCTTTCAACCGGATAATTTAGGGTATTGGTCAACCAGATGCAATGTCACAAGTTCAAACCCCGCATGAAGCAATCTTTTATCTAAACTTTATAACCGTAGTTACATTTAAATATATACATGTAGTTCACTCTTCCATTCACATTGCATAAACCAGCACAAGCAATTAACAAGGTGAGTGATATATACAAGACAAATTCAACTGTTGTTCATACTGGAAGGGTGAATAACTATACATCATAATTTTCTTGAGAACAGGCTATAGAATCAGAAACAGACATGAAGTGACGATCACAAACTGGTACACCGGCAGTCCTGTCCACCGTGAGAGGTCACATGTAATAATTATGCGCACAAATAATCCAAAATGCAATCAAGTGGTCGAGTGACACAGATAGTAGCGAGCGTAGTTGGGAAACTGAATATCTTGTTTTGAATGCCGTGAGAGGAATCTTTTTACCAACGTTTTTAGTATGGCTTCAGACAGAGACAATTCTTATTATAGCAAAGATTGAGTTGTTTACAATACTAAACCGTTTCATCTCAATTACTTTACTCATTGGAATCTATTGTCATTTCTTTCACAACCTCAGTATATCAATACTACATATATCGTGTCTATATTTCCCATTGTCTCCAGTTATCTCTGCATGACCCTGCCACCATAGGCTGCTGATGAGTATTGTCAGGTACATATCCTGTAGTAGTCATTGCAGGTGGGCAGGCCTCCTCACATACGTCTTTGGTCTACAAACAAAATAGCATTTGAAAATCTTAAACTAGGTTTGATTCAACAGAAGTTGTCAGCTCATGACTTTGCTCTAGAAGACAACTCCATTCCATCAGTGTTAAAATTCTGAAATGAAGTTGCACAACATTTTCGTAGACTTTATCAGAAGGTGTTGGGAGAGTTTGACGCTGTCAAACAAGACTATCATCTAAGATTAAGGGAACAAACAGTTATTATCTATGCTTTATTGACACATCTCACTACCAGAGTACTAGCATATAATTATGAGAAGGCATTGATAGCTTATATTCATGCTCACTTAGCCTGGGATATTGGAAATTTGACTTGCAGATCAAAAACTCAGCTCAACTTCACCTGTAAACACGTTTTCTATTGGCTCAATGCAGGCCTATGATTGATTCATTTCAATCAAGTGCAGACATGATAGGCTATTTAACTAACTACTAGCAGATCATAAACAACTTGTATGAAGCTTACTAAAGTCTGGTTCACTCTACATCACTGTATGTCAGGTTTTGACATACAGTGATGTAGAGCGATGTATGTCATAATATTGCTGCAGGACTAGTATTTCATCGCTCCGCTAACACATTATATAATCAGAACTCTGCGCTGTGAATCAATTGCTAGTCTGAACATGAATAAGTTTGTGATAGAGTAAACATTGTTTTCACAGACAATCGTCAAAGTATCGCGTGATTAATATTGATATACAGAGATAGAGTGTGAACCTGCCTTAAAGCTGCGTTATGTGGCTCGTTGTATGTGAGGGATGAGATGAGAGCATGAAGCCGAAATTAACATATAACTAACTCTATCATAGAGTATCAGTATTATCAACATGAGTCAACAATAAATACTAGAGAAATTGTCTATACTATATAATCATAGAGACAACTGATGAATATATTAATATCTAATCAACAGTAAACAAACTACGATATATAATCATAGTGACAGCTGATTATATATATTAATATCTAATCAAAAGGAAACAAATAACCGTTTGGGGGCAGCCTTGTCTTGGTTATACCTACCCTGAGATCCTAAAAATGCTACCAACTTTTCTTGTTTGAACAAGTTAAAAGTGGATTTATCCGACCCTACATGTCTCATTGATTTATGTATCATATAACCAATCTGACCAGTATCACAAAATCAGGTTGAATTTAAATTTAAACTTTGAAACTTCAAGTTTTTAACCTTAACATAATTGCACACCGATATTCAGAAGAATATTGTCAACCATCCTCAAAAAGAGGAACAAACAGAAAATATACGTGGAAATAGCAAAACTGCTTATATTGTTATGCGGGTCTTTCCCAAACGAGTTGAGCATCCTTAATATTAAATCTGCTGAAACATTGATCATTGTTTATACACTGACCACATATTGACCAACGTTACTGAATGAAAGTTCACTGGGTTCGCTAAACGCTGATTCCCACTATATCGGCATCAGTCAGCGTGTTTTCTTTCCGCGTTCATCGTCGACTATATGAACCGTAAGCTGATCGCATGGACGAAGCATCGGGGGCAAGTCGGAAAAGTCTGCAGCTGCCAAACTTTCCCGATAGTTCGCCAAGCATTGACAACCTCCTTTTAATTGTGAACATGTGACCAATTTCCTTTTCCATGAAACATTTGATAATAATCGTGAGTAACAAAACATACTTGACCTGGTCAATATTCGCTGGTTCCATCTTGCGGATGAGACAAATTCTCTGTTTCGTGAAAAGTATTCGAAAAACTACACAAGGAAAATATCTGCTTTGCCAAGAAATTCCGTTTGGGCGCAGATATTGACTAGCACAGCAGCGAAGGAAAATATCTAAAGATAGAAGACAGTGAAGAAGAATTTGAGAAACAAAATGAAGCTGAAATGTCAAAGTGGAAGCAGCAGTCAGATCGCAACAAGTAGCTTATGTCAAGAGCCAATAAATGCCAAATAATTCTTTCCAATTCGTGTATTATTGTTTCTGTAAAGTATTATCAAAGCTTTGTCTTATATTTTGTTTTTGACTACTTCTTTGCAAAATTTGAAAGATTATTGTAAAATTTACGAAATTGCAGATTTATTGCAACCGTTACAAAATACGATAGTCATCATCTAAACTAGGCTCACTGTGGATGGAGGCTTAAGGTACGGCTATGAGTCCCAATTTTTTGTTCGTTTTTACCGAAATTCACAGATTTGTCAGAGCTGTGCATGCACACCAAAATCGTTGATGGAACACGTCTATGCGGTTGAACAAATTATTAGCGGGCGCAAGTTTAGCAGCTTTCGCGATTGGTATAGTCCAAGACACGTATTACGATACACAATAATAGTACCAGCGAAATTCAAAATCGTACATACGATGTAACTGTCTAGATTGCACTATCGTTGGTTTTTTATTGTCGAACACCATGACTACAAGTCCGTTATTTTTTATAATAATTAATTTATTTTTAGTAGCAAAGGTTCTGTTGTGACATGAGTTGCAAGCTCTAGGGCGATAAAGTCCGTTGCATCGCATTTACTATAGTGAATTACATTAGTAGAATTGCCTATTTTTCTTTCGTGTTGTATTGTGGGCCTCAAACTATGTATACCCTAGGACACCTATATTTCGCTAGTATTTAGTTTCGCGAGTAGCATACAGAGTAAAATTTTGCTGCAACTTAATTTCGCAGCTCTGATGAATGCGAAAATATAGTGATGTGAAAATAAATGCAGTGGAATAAACATAATTAGTTTCCTCAGGTTCGGTTCGCCGGTAAAAAAAAATTTCAATTTCAGACTAGTTTGTAATTGTGAATCGCACGTAGAATTGTATGGCTGAGATCAATAATGCAATTTGATCGCTTGCTGCAATTTGTTTCATGGAGTATTGCAGCGTGGAATTTAATTACGCTGACAATTTTAACGTTTTTGTCACAATTTAGCTTGTTTTTTCCTCAACGTATTTTAATTTTAACGATCAACAGTGTTGTGTATATTAATTTCAACGTTTTCCCAAACACTCGACTGCTGCTAATAATTGCTGAACATCTTCATTACAGTAATTACAAGTTGTATACAAATACATACATGATACAGCTGCTAGTAATACTACAGCTACAGATACTAGCACAGTGTGTAGTTATTATAACTTCTTCTCTTCCTTTTTCATTAGTGTTATTAATCAGAGCTAACTCTTTCTCTATTGTCTCATCTTCTGAATCATTACAAGTTATTGAAGAGGTGTCAGTGGTGAATCCAAACCTTTCCAGAGACATGCTGCTTGTGTATTACTGTGAGTGTAAATGTGTATTATTTTCTTTCAACACGCGGTGCTCACTGCATTGATTGATGTCCCCAACAAGCAATAGCGCTACTAATGCGTGTGCATTGACGTCAAGTTCCTATCATCACAAATCATTATTAATGGGAAAATAATCATAATTAATTGCAAAATAATAATGTAATCTAATTTTGACAGTCAAATTATTTTGTTGGTTTATATTTTAACGATGCTATAGTGGTCGTTGAAAACGTTAAAATAAATGTTGTTATAAAATTCCATTATACACTGTCAATCAACAAGGCTATTTAATTCCACTTTTTCGCTTGTTCGTTATGATAGTTTAGTTTCGCCCATGAAGTTTTCGCGAGAGGATGACTTCGCGAAAACGCGAAAGTTAGATGAGGTGAATACATAAGTGTCCTAGGGTATTGCAAAAGCTGCTAGAACTGCGCTCGCTAGCAGTTTGTTTTGCCAATTCAAAGCTTTTCGCTGAGAATTTGAGTGTGCATGTACAGCTCTGACAATTCTGTGAACTTCAGCCAAATAATTTGATGTTTTTTGTTCATTTTGTTATATCAGTTGAAACCTACGAAAAAATCAGCATGTGCGGACGCACCTTTATAACTTTACTTCTAAAGCACCTAAACTGTCAGATTTTGCTACATAATGTAGCAAATTTCTAAAATATGTGCAAAGAGCTTTGATACAACACTGTTAAACATGTTTAATATTATTTTCTAATTGTTTCAAACAAGCCATTATTAAATTGTTTTTTATATATATCGTATCTTGTGCTGATCCGGCCCGTCTGTCAAACTTTAAAAGTCAAGGTGCACTCCGGGCTGAAAAGTGTGTCCATCAGTGCCCTAGACTCTCCCAATTTTGATGCAGAGATGACTCAATGCTGTTGATAAAATATGTCTACATGATTGTGTATTTCATGAGTTTTACCATAACAAGATACGAGTTCATTTCTGCGTCTGTATGTTCAAAGCCACAACAAAATGTTACAGAAAAGAAATTATTTTAACAGGATTTGAACTCACAACTTTCAGCTTAACTGCCAAGCACACTATTATCTGCACTAATTGACTGCCTTAGCATAACTTGTTATTAATAAATAGCCTGAATGAGCCCATATGACAACAACATAACATTGCTACGATAGTTCACTGTTCTAGTACACACAGGCCCGATGGTAAAAGTTGGTTAGTAAAAGGAGTTGCCTTTTCTTGCAGGTTTTAACATGGTTTGCACACTACAGAAGTCATAATAAACACATGGGCACCCATGGGCAGTTTGTTAAAATCGAATTTACCTTTTCATTGAGTTGAAACTTTGAATAAATTGAATACAGTGGACGCTTGAAGACAATCAACAAAGACAGAGCAACAAACCTATTTTACTATAAAAGGGTGTTCTACCTGTTTGTCATCTATCGCTATTCAGGCGTCAAGGTTAGGACGAAAATAACTTTTTACGATACTCCAACTCGTGAAATTACGACTGGTAGACTGACGTTGTAATACTTTCACCGATGGTTAGCCTTGTTATTTATGAACAATAGCACAGCTAATCTATTCGAATTTTTTGTTGACACATTTAACAATCTATTATGATGAATTACAATGTCGCAAAAGTCATATATAACAGATATAATGCAAAACAGATAACAAAAATAGCAAAAGTAGCTTGTAATAAAATCGCGCATTTTGACCTAATTTTTCTCGACATTCAGCCTATTATACATCCTGTAACAAGCTACGAGCATTGTTAAATAACTAATCTACCTGTCATGAAATACAAAGATTGTTTTGGAGGCTGAAGTTAAATAATAATGGGTTTTAAGACACTCATCTTTATAATTATAGATCGTAATTATCATCCCCAACTTCCGTTTCTAAAAAGCCAGGATAAAGCCAGGAATATCATTTCCAAGATTTATAGCTGGACATAGCCACATATTATACAGAAAAGTTGAGAAATAAATACTCTACATGATAAAAATATTCGTTGGTTATAAAAATTCATGATTTCGCGAGCAGTCAATTCCGCAAATTATTCAATTCAACGAATAATTAGTCCTATTTTTAATCACAAGGGAGAATAATTACTGCCTCAAATTAAAAACTAGCCGCAAGGCATAAATACTAAACGTAGTTGAGTTCCAAAACATTTTTAAAGTAATTGCTGGGGCTTTGAGCTAACCCCATTGCTAGTGCATCACATTTTTTACAAAATTGTTCAAGGTTGTCACAAGATATCCAGAATGGTGTCATTGCAAAAATAGTCGCAAGGCAGAAATACTAAACGTAGCCGAGTTCCAGAACTTCTTTAAAATCATCGCCGGGCCATCGAGTTTTATTGCTATTGCATCAAACTTCTTTACAAAATTATTCAAAGTTCTGACCAGTTATTCGGCATGGCTTCGTCATCACAAAAAATATCTCCTACAGTCTTTTGATATTGAAATCAACTCCATCAATCTCTAATACCGTAGTTGATAATGATAATGATTCTGATTTGGACATTGCGGTGTGTACCCATTTGATTTGCAGTGCAAATACGTTTTTCCATAATTAACTGCGTTAGTTAATTATTTTGTTTAAAAACTGATCGCTTTCATTAAATACTTCACCTATTGCTTTTGTACTTCCGCATCACTTATTAATGTTTTGTCTTTTTTGTGTTTACTGCAGATTGAGAATGAAATATAACCTATTCTGATTACGAAAACTAGAGACAAGTAGTAATATTCATCAAGGCAGGAATATTGGCAGAGAAGCAACCAGTCAGCCTAGACCCCTTCATCAACAACAACTCCTTGATATTGCTGTAGCAAACATGATTAAGTTATATATTTTATTTCATGTATAGATATATTATAACTTATTACAAACGAGCGTACAAATAAAATATTTCAAATACAAATAATATTTTACAAACAATGATTGGAGTAAATATAAACATTTTAGTCAATATGGCGGTTGTCTAGCAATGAAACTAAACTGGTACTCTTGATAAGTAAATACTAGCGTATAATGGAGCCCTCTGACTAGTTATTATGATAATAGCAGCTCTATATCGCTGTCACTGTCACTGTAAAAGGTGATTCTCTCGCTACTACATGGCTGATAAGGAATTTATAATTCATGTAGTAGCAATAGTAAGCCACTCCTCATGGCTTACTATTGCTAAGTTCTGTTGGTTGGCCAAAACTTTGCGCTCGTAAACCCGTTTTTGTTCGTTTTTAAAACAGATACATTCTTCTCGTTAGCAGTTGGCCACTTTTACCTCAATTTCAAGACCTCCCTGAATGATTGGTGATCTTCTAAGAATGACATATATTACCCTTGCAGTCATTGTGCCTCCGTTATCATGAAAAATCTCTCTCTTACTCTAAAACAAATAACGAAGCGGTAGGGATGGAAAAAATAAATATTGCGTTTTACCGAAAAACTAAAGTAAAATTCAACTAATTTAGTAAATGGTTTTGAAGAAAACTCATTACTTATCACAAGTTGTTGGTTCATCAAAGGCCTCCAAATTGATGAATATTTGTGAAAACCTCTGAACCCAGCAAAAAATTTATAGCTTAGCGCGATTGACTCGTAGTTGCAAGCTAAATAGAAACCGAAACACGCGATGTGCGCATGCGTAGGGTTAACTCTATTGCTATCCGCAATAGAGTTAAATCTTTATAGAGAGTGACAGTGTTAGATTAATTCGCGAATATGCATGAAATGGCACTTTTTCGCCAAATTTAACTCCGCGAATAAATTCAACCTGTAGCACTGATCTAGCAATCAGTGATTGGTCATCACAGATTGCTTGATCTATATATTTTGTTTCACGGCAGTCGCTGCGGGACTAGTATTTTATCGTTCGTCTACCACATTGTATAGTGAGAATGCTGCGCTGCGAACTATTTGCTGATGTAAACACAGATAAGTTTGTGATAGTGTGAACATTGCTATCACAGACAATCACCAAAGTATCAGGAGATTAACATCTACATACAGAGATATATTGTGAACCAGCCTTGAGTTACCTGATATTCCTACACTACGGTCACACAACCAACTTACTGAAATTAATTACCATTTCCATCTCTGCTCGACCATCTAGGAAATATGTCTTTGCGTGACACTGTCAATGGTAGCAATTAAAAAAGTGTCAACAAATGCTTCTGTTGCTGTAGGAAAGCATGCTCTCTCACAATCACTTTTGGTTCTGCAACAAATCGTTCCATATTAACATTTCTCTTTGCTAGTTGTGATTATCTGAGATCAAAGAGATGCTCTTTGCAAGTACAGTCAAACATTGAAAGTTTTAAGCAAGGGATATTTGCAGTATATAATTATTATGGTTTCTATACAGATCATAACCACTAAATACACCAAATGCATGGAAGTTACTGTAGCATGCAGTAACTACATGCGATTGTTCCCCCAATTGTTGCCAACCCTGGAATGGATCAAAATCATATTTTTAGGGTGTACTGTATTTAACAATCTATACAAATCTCAAAGTTTGTGTCTGTTTGTATGTCTTTCAGTATGTCCAGCTATGGCTATTAAAATCTTAGGATTTAATCTCACATCGTTTGGGATTTGAACACACAATTATTGCAACTGCAGGTTTGTAATCCAGTTGTCTAACCATGAGTCTACGAAAGGCTTTTACTATTTACAGCTTTTACTATTGACAGCTTTTACTATTGACAGCTTTTACTATATACAGTCAAACATGGATAACTCGAACTTCAAGGGACCGAGCAAAAGTGTTCGAATTATCAGAGCATTCAAGTTATCAGAGCACTGTCACAAGTCCATATATTTACTTATTTATTAGTAGATACATGTACATATACAAACTATAATATAAATCAAAAGCACAAATGGCTTGTTTCAAATTAAATGCTTCTAATGTAAAGTTTAAAACGTTTTCATAAAAAAGTATAGAGATTTTTCTATCACTTGAGTTTGGTTTGTTGTTTGAGGTGATGTTATTGCCAGAACGTTTTTCAGATTGACATTGGCAAAACTTGATCGTTGTTGAAATGCTCAAAAGAAAAGACATTTTTTTCTTTTGGGGTTTTACCCACGATCAATTTTGCCGTTTTTTCTTGAAGTTTATGCAGATTACCTTACTTTACCTGGGATTCGTTAAGAGCAACACTCCGAGGCAGTTCAATTAGAAGTTTTACGAGGCTTTACAGTACATTCTATATCACTCACGCTTTTTTAATAGATACTTATTGAATGTACACACGTATTCTGTGTTTAGGTCAAACGATGAATAGTTTTTTGTAGCTCAGACAACGTATACGTTTAATTGCAACATTTTTTTAAGACGTTTTAAACATTCAACATTCCGACGTTGATTCAACACGGACTCAACGTCGGAAAACTATTCATCACAGGCTAACCGAGTCACGCACTCAAGGATTTTCGCCACGCACATACAAAACAACATGCGATTTTTGTTTTGTATGTGCGTGGCGAAAATTCTTGCGCGCGTGACCCGGATAGCCCGTGCTGTTTATCGTATCGCAGTATAAATCAAATTTCACCAAACTTTTAGAAAAGTCGTTGACAAAAATATTTTGCCGATGGTGGTAATAACGACGCTTATGAATTACGAAAAGATGAAGTTTACCTCTATGGCTTTGAATAAAGTGATTTTCTAAAGCGAAAACAACCGGTTCGGTAGCTGTTGGGCAAAAAACAGTTCGAATTAACAGTGTTGAGTTCGAGTTATCTATAGCAATTTATCATTACGTGGGAACGGACCAAAGGAAATGTTCGAATTAACCATGTGTTCGAGCTATCCGTGGACGAGTTATCCATGTTTGACTGTAGTGATTAACAGAAATCATAGAGATGTTCATCACTATGTTTCCATCGCCTGGATAATACAGATTTGGAATTGTGTTACCACGTTTTAAGTTGATGGTTATCAGGTGATGAGTGTTTTATGAACATTCACCTGTCGTAGATTAACATTTTACAGATTACTGCAAAAAATATCTAAAAAGATAAGAAATTATATGGCAGACGTCAAATCGGTGCACTCCTATCTGATCACATCAAAACAGAAATGACTCAAGCGTGAAACATATTTATAATAGATGTTTACCAGCCAGTTTCCTGCACACCAACCACAGAGACCTTTAACCATATTTAATAGGCGTAAAACATTCGATAATAATCACGAGAAACAAAACTCACTTGACTTTTAGAAAGTTTGTTGGTTCCATCAAAAAGACTAACTCGCAGATTAAAACCTTTTTGTGAATTATTTTATCAAAACTTTAGTGCTTACATAAAATATAGTTTTTCAGATTCAGACTTACGCTATATATATATATATTTTTAAAGTTTTGTGTGTATCTATGTACATAAGCGTGTCTAGCTATAGCTATTAAACTCTTGGGAATGACATTCCACATTCTGATGTAAATTTACCTCACAGAGATTGCTACCGCGAGTTTAAAATCTAAGAGCTCTACCACTGATCCATACAAAACATAGTAACTTGAGTCGGTATCCTTTACAGTATGCACAGGCTAATTATTTTAGTATTGCACCCACGCGTTGTGTTGCCACTGTTGAGAAATATGTTTCGTAAAGTTCAATTACGTGTACTATATTTAGAGTCAAGGTCAAGTTTTTTCACACGGACAAATATATTACCTCCATGGGAAAAGCCTCGACATTCTCTCTCCGCTCGGTCAAACAAAGACAGCATGATACCTCATTTTCACATTTGAACCAGTATCGAGAGGTACCAGTATCCTCGTATTCAAAGTTTTGATGGATAGCTTCTGGTGGGATGGTAACCTTTTTTATACACACACTTCTATGTAACAAATTGTTATTATTATTTCAACATATTTAGGAATTTTATTTTGTTTTCTCAGTTCGTATTAATATTGTATCACTACCGAAACATCTTTTATTGTAATCGTAGCAAAACCGACTTAATTTAGCTCTTATACTTGCTAGTTATTTCACATTTATATCTAAACCCTTTTATAGTTGTTTTATATTTTTTAATTAATTTTACCTGCAAAAATCATTTTTCTCGTGATATGGAGTTTGAAAGTTACAGTTGTTTAAAAAAGTTTGAAAACTATTAAAGTGGTTTTTATTTTCTCTCAAATTATTTCAACTACACAAAAACACATGTCTCATGATCTGTAGTTTGAAAGTGTGAATGGAAAATGTTATTATATGTTAAATATAAATCAATTTTCTGTGCAAAGACGTTTATATTACCCAGGTAACGCCGGGTGGCACAGCTAGTAGTTTTAAATTATTCAATTGTTTCAATGGAGTCTGTCGTTAATGACAGGATTTAATAAGGAGCTACTGCTGTTTCTTTAGCTGGGGAACAAAAAAAATACAATGCATTTTAATGAAAAAATTTGCTCCAACATACAATCGTTTCAATATACAACGTATGAATTAACTTTGTATGTAGCTGTGCTATATTTGTTTAGTCGTTCATGCAATTGGATAACTACTAACAATTGTTCCAACAAAAATTATTTATTGCAACCATTTTATTATTTTTTATTATGTACTATATTTATATACCACACTTCTCTTCATCATGTCACAAATATTTGAACATGTTGCCTTATCCATCAACCATTGTATTATCAAGTGTTTAAACAAATATTTTAATGCCATAATAATCACAAACATGTTGCAGAATGATCTCAGACACTGTTTCAGCCATCTTACCACTTGATGGGTTATCATTATTACTATAGTTCGAGCCCTTTTTATTACTGCTAAAAAGTAACAGTCACTCTCAGAAGTAGTATTGTTTAATAAAAATGACCAAAAGTACATAGATCTACATATAGTGAAACTGGCTTAGTGAAACATCAGTAATTGCAATGCGTTTGACACGGCTGGGCATTCGCAGGAAGAGAGTGCGATAAATAATTGAGTCTTTGCCAAGAAAAACTACAAACATGATGGATTGTAAACATATTTTCTATTGGCTCAATACACGTAGATAATTGTTTTCTTTCGTTTAATTACAGACACAATAGGCTTATTATTAACTACTCACTAATCAGAAACACTTGGCACAAAGGCTACTAAAGCCATACCATGGGACTCTTAGCCATATACAAAAGGTGTAGCGAGTCTCACTACAAGGTTTGTGGTCTTCGCAAAGAGTTGATATAGTATTTCGCTTGATAAAGTGAAAGTTAATTATAACTGGTAGAAATTGAAGACAGCCTCCTAACCTATATCATTGCTTCACAGCTGTTAAATCTTAACAAAAGTCTACTTTTGTGACAATCAAGTAGTATTAATAGAGTTGATGCAGATGCACAGACAAGAAATATCACTTTCCTTTACATGAATCTGTTCTCATTCCTTCCGGATCTTTCACAAATTACCCTGCCACATTTTTTTCCTGGAATATCTCATGAAAGAAAGGACCCCAGGCACACTCCTGTCTCAGCTGACAGGTGTCAACAAGATCTCGTCAAGCTATAAGCAGAGGTGGTGTAGTTGAATTGGAATGAGAAGCTTTCTCAAACTTCTAGTGACTCCTGCAAATGGAATTTATAAATAGTTATTTGATTCAAATGCAACATTGAGAATTCATATTACTGTAACTCCTCTATACATGACAAAACAAGATAGTTCCTGCCAAATGTTACAGATCGCTTTAACTTTGAACACTTGAGCTTATTTAAAAGTTTGTTTACTATAATAAGAGCGGTCTCTGTTTGTAGTCATGGTTAAATGTTGGGAAAACGTCTACTTTGAAGGGGATTTGAGCTCACAGCCTCCGGCGCATCTAACCTAACATGCTGCTCTATAATTGCACCAATCAAGCACCTTCTATCATCTCTGAATAAGTAAACAAACAGTTTATCTCTATGCTTTATTGACACATTTCACTACCAAAGTACTAGCATATAGTAATAATAATAATAATAATAATAAGACATTGATAACTTATTTATTGGTTGCTCAGCCTGAGGTATTTAATAGGTTTGCTTAATGACAGAAAAGTAAGACAACAAGATCAGTTACAGTTACAGTTTTTCACAATCAATTACATTAAATGTGATTGATGCGTCAGCGTGCAATTTTCCACAATGGATAATATAATAACCTATTATCTGATTTAATTACATACAGTGAGTATTCTATGTTGTGTATTATCACATGCTACAATGGAGTTTATTTAACAAAAAAGCAAAGAACACTTTGTGATATGAATGGACCATATTCAAATGCAATATCCTTGTAGCAAGTTATATCTAAGACTATTTTTCATGTCAAAAGCCTTTGTTTATAATACTAGCTAATATATAACCTAAACCATTGTACCTCATTCTATCTATAGCTTCACGATACGATGATTTACTTGTACGGCGATTTTTAAGGTGAATGATTTGAAAACCGCCATAATTAAAATATACACCGTCAATCATATAAATGATATCATGGTGTAATGGTGATTATCTCATACCTGATGACTTCAAGAAGGAGTAATACTAAAACTAAATTGCACTGGCTTTTTATTTTTATAATAAACTGATTCAATAGCCAGGAACATAACATGGAATCGCCTATTTGCCATACAGAATCGCCTATGTGCAGCATAAAATCCTTTATGTGCAATATGAAATTGTTTATGTGCAATATGAAATCGTCTATGTGCAATACAGAATCGCCTATGGGCAGTATAAAATTATTTATGTGCAATATGGGTCGTCTATGTGCAATATGGAACGTCTATGTGACATATGGAATTGTCTATGTGAAATAATAAGTCGTCTATGTGAAATATGAAATCGTTTATGTGCACTTTGGAATCATATGTGCAATGTTGATATGTCTATGTGCAATATGGAATCCTCTATGTGCAATATGGAATCATCTATGTGCAATATGGAACCGTCTATGTGCAACATGAAATCGTCTATGTGTAATATGGAATTGTCTGGAGATTTTTTAATATAGTGAAGCTCTGATCCCAACTCACTACTCTAGATCTACTCACCCTTTATTTTATAAAGAAACATTTTATTTGTTATTAGGTAGAGGATTCATCAGAAACTATAAGATGACTTCATTACAGAGTCATTCAGTCCTACAAAGCAGCTGGATACACATTATTTGTGTCTTCAGTAGGTTTAACTTTACACATGTACCTTTCTCTTAGTTTCACTCTTGGAGTTGTCTATTCATTGAGTCATCGTGACATTAATAATTTATTATTAAAATAAAATGAATGAGATAATTTTATTTAATTTGACCTCCTAAGTAATTTAAAAACCTAAATAGAGAACCGTAAACTCGAGTTTATTCCAGAAAATTAATTTTTTTATGTTTTTAATAATAAAAACATTGAAGCATGGTACCCAAAGTCTATCTTAAATGTAACCCACAAACATTATTTACCAAGATCAAGCTTTGTCGATTTTAATCTTAAAACACCCCAGTAGTCAGATAACTTCAAACACAAAAAAACAATCAAAAATGATAGAAAATACTGACAAAACCTTTTCGATAAAATTTACAAAAACTTTGTGCTAGATTATCATTGATACAATAAGTTTATCAGATCACATACAGTTTATTATTACTAATAATGTGAGGAAACTCTAAGCTGATACATGAAGAGGCATGATCTAAGTAAAGCTCCAGCTGTTGAGAACCCTGAATTCAACATAAACCCGAGAAATAGTATTAAGATAGGAAAGTAGTAATAGCATGACTGGAAAAGTACGTGTAACCAACTTATTGTATATACAAAATAAGATACCAAAAGCTACCATCTCTCAATGAACATTCCTGTGCTTGGCCCAGATTTCAACAGTAATCTACACATATCAGATGAAGGTAAAGTCTTATTTTACATGTATATTACACATGTTTCCTGTAAGTATGTAAAAAGGTAAGTACACCAAAACTAGAGGAACTTACCAAAGACTGTTAGAGTTTCCCTTACAACCACCGTAGATTAACTCAACACAGCTGCCATTGCTGCTGCCCCAGGTCAGCCAAGCGCTACAAGGTCCTTTTACCAGTGGTAGTTTACAGTAGTCACCCAGGTCAAAACAAGCAGCCTCACAATCACGCTTGTTTCTAAAATACACAAATATTAAAATGTGAATGAATTTAATCTTTACCATAAAATAACTAGTAAAGCTTTCAAAAGATTTAACAAACAAAATACATTTATGTATAGAATGGTTGGGTTAGTATTACACACTAGTACTCTGGCCATCCAGTACACTGTGCGAGACCATCAGGTATAATAACTACACACAATTATTCTCGAATGTGGAAATGTGGTTGAATGGTATAGATGGTAGCGCGCTTGGCTGGTTCGAGTCTCTGTGATGTACTATGTTTTCTATTACTCATAACATTGTTTCGGACAGACAGACAGACAGAGTTCTTATTATAAGAAATATTATACTGTAACAAATAAAGGTGAGTCTGTTGTATTTGTTAGAGTTATGAGAATATTCAGCATTAAATCATTTTAAAGAAAATTATCATGTGATTCATGTATAAATTGCGCCGAGAGGTGAAACAGTCAACAGGAAACGACACATAGCCGAGGACACAGATTAAATTTTTGACATCACTATCAATTGTGATTGCCGCTGTCAAACTTTCCTGATAGAGCGTCAGAGATGCAGGGGTTAAGGAAAGGTCAACCAAGCCAAAGGTTCCGAGTCCGAAACCCTTACAAAGTAGTAATTTACTTACACAAACAGTAGGAAAGTTTGCAGATTATATTACTCTTATTCAATAGATAATTATTAAAAAATCATTGAGCTACAATCTGTAAAGCATTGAAGTAAAAAAATCTCAGAAAGAGCTGTAAACACATTTTCTATCGACTCAATACAGACATATGATTGTTTCATTTCAATTAAGTGCAGACATGATAGGTTATTTAACTAAATACTAGCTAATCAGAAACAGCTTTTATGAAGCCTACTAAAGGCTGGTTCACTGAATGCTGTATGTCAGGTTTGTCCTCTGAGTATTCATCAACTATGTGCACAGTAAACCGATGGAATAGTCGAGGCACCGCGGACACATCAATGGCATTTGATATAATACATGATGGCAGATAATTGTAACTGCAAACAATATTTGGCTGTCTTACTTTTCATTATTCCTTTCCAATCCCATCAACTATCTCAGGCTATAAAATAATTTATCAGTTAATCAGGACAAGAATTTATCAATGCCTTATTATTTCTAATAATCTGGTAGCCAAGTGCGTTGAAAAAGTAAATAAAATGATTATCTGTACATTTATTCTAACACTGGAGAGGGTGCTTGTCTGGTGCAGGTGTTAGAGCAATGATCCCAAAGCCAAAGGTTGCGGGTTCAAATCTTCTGCGATGTAAATTTTCACACTATTATCAAACAATTTGCAGCTGTCAACTTTCCAAATACAGTAGATGCTACTACAACATAGCAGAGGTGCAGCTGTTAAAACATTGGTCTAAGGAGCCAAAGGTTGTGAGTTCGAAACCTTTAGGAAAACCTTAGCAACTTTCCAGATAGTGTGCCAAGCATCCACGAGAACATATGTAATGCGAACCACACTGGTGATTGGCCATCACGGATTGCTTCATCTATATGTTGTTTCACAACAGTTGCTGCAAGACCAGAATTTCATCATCCGCTAACACTTTACATAATGTGAATGCTATGCCTTGAACTAATTGCTGATGTAAACGTGGATAAGTTTGTGATAGTGTGAACATTGTTACCACAGACAATTACTAAAGTATAGTGTGATCAACATTGACATAAGGTGATAGAGTGTGAACCAGCTGTGAAGCTGCACCATGTGACTCGTAGTACGCAAGGGGTGAAATTAACATAAAACTAATTCTATCATAGAGTATTATCTACATGAGTAGACAGTGAGTGCTAGAGAAGTTGTCTACACTATATAATCATAGTGACAGCTGATTAATAAATCAATAACTAATCAACAGGAAACAAATTACCAATAGATGGCAGCGATATCTTTCTTATATCTATTTTGTGCATCCTGAAAACATTTCCAACTTTGTTAGTTTGATCCGGTTCGAAACCTTTAAAACAGGATATTGTCCAAGCCTAACTGTTTCATCGATTTTGGGCTCATACCAACCCCATCCTATCACAGCATACCAATCACGGCTTGGTCAATCAGAACAAACTCTCTAATAGATGTTTTTAAAATCTTTCAACTTCCTTATAAACTAGTTAAATATCCAACTTTGCTCAGGTAATAATAAGGTTTAAGGCAGAAAATTTACTTGTATTTAACATATACCAACATTCACCATTCTAACGTTCAAACTTCATATCATGAGAAATGTCTTTTATGTTGAAAATAAAGTTGAAATAGATGTTGAAATGAACTGAGAAAGATAAAACAACAACTATAAAAGTTTTTAAACTTTGTCAAAGAACTGTGACTTTTTAATTTCATATTATGAGGAAAATGTTTTGCACAGGTTAAATAAATTAACTATAAAGAAATAAATTGACTATAAAAATGTTAAAATAAAAATGTTAAATAGATAGCAAGTAAAAACTAAATTGAGTCTGTTTTGCTATGATTGCATTATAAGATAATTCAGTAAAGATACAGTTAAGACGAGCTGAAAAAACAAAATTAAAATCTTGAATATGTTGAATTAATAATAACATTTCCTGCATAGAACTGTGTGTAATGTGTGGTGCAGGGTGCAGGGTGCGTGGTGTGTGATGTGTGGTGTGTGATGTGCGGCGTGTGATGTGCGGCGTGTGGTGTGTGGTGTGTGGTGTGTGGTGTGTGGTGTGTGGTGTGTGGTGTGTGGTGTGTGGTGTGTGGTGTGTGGTGTGTGGTGTGTGGTGTGTGGTGTGTGGTGTGTGGTGTGTGGTGTGTGGTGTGTGGTGTGTGGTGTGTGGTGTGTGGTGTGTGGTGTGTGGTGTGTGGTGTGTGGTGTGTGGTGTGTGGTGTGTGGTGTGTGGTGTGTGGTGTGTGGTGTGTGGTGTGTGGTGTGTGGTGTGTGGTGTGGCGTGTGGCGTGTGGTGTGTGATGTGTTGTGTGTGGTATGTGCTGTGTGATGGGTAGTGTGTAGTGTTTGGTGTGTGGTGTTTAATGGGTGTTGTTTGGTGTGTGGTGCGTAATGTGTGGTGTGCAGGTTAGGTGTGTGAAGTGGCTTTGAATTTAGGTGTTGGGTGTAAGAGCGGGTGTGTGTGTTACAGAGTAATCCCATGTGGCTTAGTGTGTGTGCGTGCGTGCATGCGTGTGAGCCTTGTGTGCGTATGTGTGTGCATGTGTGTGTGTGTGTGTGTGTGTGTGTGTGTGTGTGTGTGTGTGTGTGTGTGTGTGTGTGTGTGTGTGTGTGTGTGTGTGTGTGTGTATGCGTGTGTTTGTGTTACCGTTATAATAAAATACTACCGTTCCATCAGAAGCTATCCATCAAAGCTTTGAATACGACATTACTGGTACCTCTCGATACTCAAGCAAATGTAAAAATGAGATATCGTGCTGTCTTAATTCGTCTGACCGAACAAAAAGAGAATTTAGAGGCACTTTCTACAAAGATAATACAATTATCCGCATGAAAATAATTGACTTTGGCCATTACATAGCAAATCAACTTTACGAAAAACCTAAAATAGAACTTCAAGACAACATTAAAAAACATCGTGTTTCATAGAGTTATAAGAATTCATAGAATTCCAAATAAAACATCATTTAGCGTGTGTATATGCTATGCAGTATATGATAATATTTTGGATCAATATATATTGCATATCTCAGTGGTAGAGCTCATAGAATTAAAACTTCTGGCTGCATTATTCATGGTTTCAAATCTATCAGAGTGCGGAATTTTAAATCCAGATTTTAATAGCTATAGCTGGACATACACAGACACACAAAATATGAGAAATATATGTGAATATTTCTTTATATTGAGTGAACATCTATGTTGAGATCATCTATGGTAGCTGTAAGGAGTAGTCTAACAGTCTTTGGTAAGTTCTTCTAGTTTTGGTATACTTTCTCTTTTACTTATGTACTTAGCGGAAGCGTGACTAATACTGGAAAATAATTTATGTTGTTATCTGATTTTGGGAGCGTTTGTATGAATTATAAGTTGTTTTAGTCATTGGTAAGTATCAAAAGAATATTATTTTCTGTTACATGGTGAAAGAAAGAATGTATGTACAGAAATTTAGACTGATTAATAATTAGCGATTATATAATAATATTGAAAAAGAGTCAAGATGGGGAGTTGAAGATAGTAACAGAAATTTCATGAAGTGAAGTATATGATAGTGAATCTAGTATGTAGGTTTTACGAAATATAAAACAATACTTGTTTCTATGCGTGGAGAGACAAATACAAATAAACCAACTATTCTCGGCATACTTTACTAAAGATTTTAATACATGTAGCACAACTGTGGAAGTGAGCAACTTTAGGATGGGGCAACATGTTCAAATATTTTGTTATGTGATTAGTAGAAATGTGGTAAATCTATATTTTAAATGATAATAAATGATGGATAATAGTAATGAATAAGGATAATAATTATAATAATAATAATATCTATAATGAATCATAAAATGACTGCTGTAATTGTTTTTGTTATAAATATTCTTAGTAATTATTCAGTTAGTTGTTACATGAAAAACTAAATAGATACCACATCTTGAAGCTAGTATATTGCCAAACTTACTATAGTAAAAGGGGTACGACATGAATCCAGCTCTAGTGACGTTAGGCGTCACATCCGGTGGTTTGTTTGTTTTAACTGATGTAAAGGCTATGTACTTTATTACTCCATAGATATGGAAATGGCCTGTACGGCTTAATGAGTTAGCTGGCTGCCTCATGAATTCGCTGTTTTGCTTTTCAACTCAATGGAATGCAGATTTTTTGTTGGTAAAATTTAATTGCTACAACTGTATATACAAGTGTCAGATTTTGATATTGTATTTAAATATGTATACATATATTTATACTGATTTAAAAGTAGCCAAAGTTTGTCGATCTTTACTAAGTCAAAGGCAGGTACATCAATTCATCAATATATCGACTGTTTGTCGCTCAGACTGGTTTTGTAAACAAACATTCATTGCTGTTAAGTTATCTCCCTACAGTAGACTACCTGCTTTTGTATCAACAATATTTTTATTGCTATTGTTCAGTTATGTGGGAATTTCCTGCTAAGTTTCGCAAAACTCTTAATTTAATCCTGATCTGATGCAGTAAAAACTTGTAATTTACAGCCTCCGTAAAACCTCCATTTAGTTGCCACTATTATATAGAAAAAGGGTTAAAAGAAACAGAGCCACCATTTAATTGAAAGTCACTTTTATTCGACCACCACTTTTAACTTATTTGATCTTTATGAACCCATAATGAAAGGTCATCAGTAGAAAAGTGTCCACAAACTGGTACTAATAAACAAATACTGACTCGTTGACATGAATAATAATTAATTCTTTCATTTTTTTCATGGTTTTAGTGACGTTTTACTTGGAAAAATCGATCGTTAATTACAATGATCAGAATCGCACTCTGATTCAACCGTAACAATTTCAACATAACTAAGAACTAAATCTGATCCCTTGTTTTCAGAAACATGTAATGTGGTTTGGAAACTGACTTGAAGACTTTAAAGTGTTTGGATGAACGATGGGAATTCTCTTGTGGAACCCCATGTGGCGTAATGGCATTCACTGTTATGGCCTATCAAAGTCCGTACTGAAGCTCGAAATCATTTATGGCATTTTTTTACACTTTTAAAGCGACACTCTTAAAATAATTAATAATTGTATCCAGCTAATATATTTTTATTTAAACTGTTTGGTTTTGCAGCTCAATCTGTTATTTAGAGAGCCTGGGAAATGCTGAGAATTAATGTCTATTAATTAGCATCTCTTCACTTCTTTTTCATTCGGATTTTATGTTTCCAAAATTCTGAGAAGCTGATCTAAAATACAGCGGCATTTGAACATCACCTTTAATAAAGCGTCACTATAAAATAAGGGTTAAAATGTGTTGCACTATGGCGTGTAAATAGAGGATTTACGGTAAATGTGTGTTATTGAATTTCTACCATATATTCTGATATTAATATGATGTTCTCAAACCCTTTCTTATGTGTATCTTTTAACCAGCTTTAATTTTCTGTCAGTCTTTTTTTGTTCTTTCCCATTAGAACTTGTCATCTTACAGTAATAAAATAGTATGAGTAACTTTGGACGCTCTGACATTTTTTTGGGAATTTACCCTTCATCTGTTCTTTCTTTCAGGTCAGGCTTTGTAACCACAAGACCACGACTGCTTTCTTGAAATTACTAGTAACTACATAAAGGTGTGTACAGAACACAGTCTACCTGAATAAGAAATTATGAGGGTGTGAGTAGCTGGTGTTATCTCATTGATAGTGCATGGCTTATAGATTTATTTTGGGCATTTTTTTTAAAACCTTTCTTCACTCTGTCTTTTTCTCTTTGCTGGCTGAGAACTCTTGCAGAGACTAAACTGTCAACTTACTGTATATAGACACAAGAAGTAACTTGGAGTAAGGAGTAACAAAGAGTAAATCTTTGGCTTACTAAAAACTTGTTGAAGAAAATGGGTAAAACACAGTTTGAATTTGTTCAATTTGCAAATGGTGGTGCGATTGAGGCAACCAACCAGAATAAATTGAGTGCAGTTGCACTTTTAAGGCATTAGGCCTACAAGCTAGCAGCTACAATACGACCGATGAGAATTGAGCTCAGCGCATTTTACCTGTGATGAATTGTTGTCAATTTCAAATGTGAAATATCTTAGCAGTCGGATTACCTAAAACAACAAAAGCAATCACAAATGATTGAACAATATCAATACTTTTTGATATAATGTATTAAAATTATGTGCATGTTTTTTTCTGATTTGTAATACAAATGGAAATATCTCTGTTTGCTAGAAACAAATCATGAGCTGATAACTTCTGTTGAATCAAGCTTCATTAGAACTTTTCAAGTGTTCTTTTGTTTATAGAGTACAGCCACTTGTTAGGAGGCCGGCCCACGGACAGTGATTACTATAGCATATGTACCTGTTGATACTTGTCAGCTGCGACTGGGGACAGGACTGTGGAAGGATAACCAACAATCATGACAAAAAAAAGACAGAAAATATGTAGTATTTATATACAGAGGTTGTGAAAGGAACGGGAATAGATTCTAGTGAGTAAAGTGATTGAGATGAAACCTGTTCAGTATTGTAAACAATCGGGTCTTTAGTAAAATAGGAGTTGTCTCTGTCTGTTTGAAGCCATGTTAAGAACGTTTGGATAAGTATGTGATAAAATATATACTATTTTAATATGAATATTGTAAAGTGATTGAGACTATAGATACCAGCAGGCCTATATTCACTGGTTGCAAGTTGGGGCGGCTAATGTTAGGCGACTAGTTATGAACACCTGGGAGTGTTGAGGGGGGCGGTGTAAGCCCCCAACAGGTTTTTCTTATGTACGGCCTCAGCAGGGCCTCTCATGTGGAGTTTAAAAAAAGTTTATCGGAAAGTATTAACATTTTCTTATTTTTTGAGATTTGTTTTGTTTTCGGTGATGTGATTGACGAGACGTTTTAAAATTGAAATAGACAAAACTTGAGCGCAGTTAAACGCTCAGAAAAATACATCTTATTCTTTTGAGCGTTTTAAAAAAGATTAATTTTGCTGATTTTATTTTAAGTTTACACAGAGGTTTCCACGCTTTCGATAGAACATGGGCAAGCGGATGTTGGTAAAACCTAATATTTTGCAAACCTTTATAGAAGTTGTTAACAAGAATATTTTGCCACGGATGATGATAATAATGACGCCTAAGAGCTACTAAAAGTTGATGTTTGTCTCTATGGCTCGGAATAAAGTGATATTCTACAGCGATAAAAACCGTCTCCATAGCCGTTGGGCAAATAGCTTTACGAATAAATGATGTTGAGGCCGAGTTATCTGAAGCAATTTATCATTGCGTGGGAATGGACCAAACAAATCCGTTCGAGTTAACCTTGTGTTTGAGATAAAATGTTACTTTTTTTCTGAGGGCGAGTTATCCGAGTTTGACTGTACTTAGCCGCGGAAGGTTTTTTAAAAGTTGGGGCGGCTCAGCCGGCCTGCCGCCCCAGGGAATACGGGCCTGGATACCAGTGAGTAAAGTGATTGAGGTGAAACCGGTTCAGTATTGTAAACAATAGGGTCTTTAGTAAAATAGGAGTTGTCTCTGTCTGTTTGAAGCCATGTTAAGAACGTTTGGAAAAGTATGTGATAAAATATATACTATTTTTATATGAATGTTGTAAAGTGATTGAGATGAGAATTGTTTAATATTGTAGACAATTCAATCTTTACTATAATAGGAGTTGTCTGTCTAAAACTGTGCTATAAATGTTAGGAAAAAGACACCCCGCAGGGCATTCGAAACCAGATATTCAACTTCCCAATTAAGCTTACTACCATCTGTGTCACTCAACCACTTGGTTGTATTCTGGAATAACTGTACACATACTTGTTACACGTGCACAGGACTGCTGGTGTGCCAGTTTGTGATCATCACTTCATATCTGTTTCTGATTTAGTAGCCAATTCTCAAGAAAATCGTACTTTATAGAAAACACTTTTCTAGTATGAACAATAATTTCATTTGCCTCCCTCGTTCACATTCTTGTCTCGTTAATCACTGTAATTTGTTGGGCTGATTCACGTATTGCTAACGGAAGATGGTCATGAGGATTTTAAATCTACTTACTGTGAGATTAAGTGGTGCATGGGCGGTTATTAGGCAAAGTAGGTCTGGCTTCTATTTCTTTCTCTCGTCTTATCAAGGAAAACTGAAATATTTTGGTTCTGAGTCTATAGACAATAACTAGGTATGGAGTGAGTTTTGTGCATAGCTTAGGTTTTCTTTGAGCAGGCGGATTGATCTAAGGCTTTATTTTTTGTTTAAAGCCATGATTAAATGCTGGAAGATTAATGTAAACAATTTAATATTAGTAAAATTATATCTATGAGTACCTGAAAATCTGCTATGCCTACAGAGATTGTCAGGTGCTATAACTATATTATTTTGCATTACTCTGGTAAACCAATAGGCAGTGAATTTGAGCAGTTATTATAGTGTCAGTCCACTAAAATGAAAGGTGCAGGTTCAAATCTTGTACAGTGCAATCTTTTTCCAATCTGTAACCGTGGCTTCGAACAGACACAAAACTGACATGGCTCTTGCTATTGTAAACATCAGTCCCCAGGCAGTCTTGTACGACGGGAAAGATAATCAGGTGTAATAATTATGTGCATAATTATTCTTGACTATAAAAAGATTGACGTGAGTTGCAGATGGTAGTGTGGTTGGCTTGAAACCTAAATATGTAGGTTCAATTCCTACCCGGAGCAATCTTTTTAATAATAACGCTCCAACCGTGGCTACAGAGAGACACCACTCTCATTACAGTAAACATTATGATAAACAGTTCCAATGTTTTCTATTCTTGAATTTAAGCTCTATCTGATGAATGTATTTAGAAGGCAGTTTAAAGACATTCAATGCTGCCTCTGATCATGTCTTGACTACGTACTAGTGCTGTGCATGAGTGCTTCTTGGCTAACGAGTTTTTCCGGTATCGAGTTTGTTGATACGGGTTTTATGTATAAAACTTCCAATTATCAGACATACATTAAATTTACAATGCAAATATAATGCTATTCAATTGAGAAGGAAAATATGTGCAAAATGACATCACTGATTGCTATCATTGCTGCAGTTGATATCTGCTGTTACGTTAAAGTCACAGTGTTATGAGCCTTTATTTTATTACCTCTGCAACTACAGATATCACAATTGAACATTTGCCTGATCTGACAGTTTTAACTGTGACAAAATCTTTACAATTTAAATCTAAAAATATCCTGGTGGTCAGGTCACCTTAAACATAAAAAACAATCGCAATTGAAAAAACATGACTGATACTTTCATAAAAAAAATTTTCTAAGGTGTCATACTCAGTATTTGATGCTGTTTACCCAAAACTAGCCAATCAGTGTGCTTTTTCAAAAGGTTACTTATAATAAAAAGGCTCAACATTAACCATTGCCAAACATTTTTATGTAAGTCTGATCATTTTATTAATTTGAAGTACCTTTATTTACACCAAGTATCGGTCCATTGAGCAGTTATACCAAGGTCATGTGACGTCTGCTGATTATAACCAGTACATATTTCAACAAGCTTGGTTTTCAAGTGAGCAATAGATATACTGAGCACTATCTGCTATAACATATGGTTAATACTTTTATTGTTTTTATGTTATCTAATTTCTACATTCTATTACATTTTTTACTTTTGTCAGGAACTCTGTGAAACTTTGAGAAATTTAGGTCAATATATGTTAAAAACATTGCTTATGCTTAAGTAATTGTTGAGAAACTTTATATTTTGAGATTTTGGTAAATAATTTTACTTTAAAATATTGAACTAACGCTGAAAAGTTGACTTTTGCAGGTCAAAAAAGAACTATGAATAAAATTGTCGACATAATGAATGTACACACAAGGATTATATATAGCAAAAAATAATATAAAATATTTGCTACTTATTTTATTAAACAACAGGAAGTAAAGAGCGACACGAAGCGTCTGATAACATTGTAAGATTTGGCCCGCAATATTCACCATGGAGATAATCTCAGCTAATTTCCTTTTGTAATGGTGTATTCTTTATTCTAATTTACCAGCTCTTCACTAATACTTACTAATTGTTAACAACAATAATTACTAGTTGGTATATTTTAGTAAATTGAAATCATAGCATAGACCCAGAATATTTAATTCTAACAATAACTTGTAGACATTGGTTGTTTTGCTTGAGTCCAACAGGTAATCAAAACTAATTTACCTAAATCTTGGTTGGTCAATAAATATAAAAAAAAACATTTTACGGCTGACTGAGATTTTTTAAAGAAAACAGGTAAAATTCAGTTTTGAGTTTGTTAAATTAACAAATTGCTATTAAATTGCAAATAATTGTACGATTGAGACAACCAATCAGAGCAGATCAAGTGTGATTGCAAATTCCAAGGCAGTACAAGCTAGCAGCTGCTAATAACCAATGAGAGATGAGCCATGCACATTTTAACCACGATAGATTTTGTCTTTTTTAATTGTAAAATATCCTGGCTGTCAGATCACATGAAACATCAAAATCAGTCATAAATCATGGAAAAATACCGATAATTATTGATAACTTTACTAAAATTTTGCACAAGTTCAACTTTAAACTGGTAGCCATATTGAGTCCCTGACAACATATTACTTAGAGGGTTTAAATATAATTGTAGATCCAGCAATCTGTGATGTCTAATCACCATCGAAGTGGTTTACATTGCATATAGTCTCGTGGGTGCCTGGCACACTATCAGGATAGTTTGACAGCATCAAACACTCCCCAACAATTTACCAACTCAAATCTACCAACATTTTGTGCGAGTTTATCTCGTTTTTAACACTGATGAAAAGGAGTTGTCTTTCAGAGCTATATCATGAGCTGACAACTTCTGTTAAATCAAACTTGAATTTTCAAGCTTTCTTTTGTTTGCAGAGTAATGCCGCATGTGAGTAGGCCTGCCTACCTACAGTGATTACCACAGCATATGTACCTGCTGTTACTTGTCAGCTGCCACTGGTGGCAAGGTCGTGCAGGAATAACTTGAGATCAAGGGGAAATATAGACAAATAATATGCAGTATTAATATACTGATATACTGGGTTGTGAAAGGAATGAAAATATATTCTAGGGATTAAAGTGGTTGAAATGAGAACTGTTGAGTATTGTAAACAATTCAATCCTTACTATAATAGGAGTTGTCTCTGTCTGTCTGAAGCTATGTTAAGAACGTTAGAAAAAAGATTCTTCACACGGCATTATAAACTAGATATTCAGCTCCCCAAATAAGCTTGCTACCATCTGTGTCACTCGATCACTTGATTGTATTCTGGAATAATTGTGCGTATACTTTTTGCACGTCGACAACCTCTTGTGGTACACGGGACTGTCAGTGTACCAGTTTGTGATCAGCCCTTCATATATGTTTCTGATTTTATTGCCCATTCTCAAGAAAATTATGAATCAAATCTATTCACCATTCCAGTATGAACAATAGTTGCATTTGTCTTGTATATATTAATTTCCTTGTTCATTGCTTGGGCTGATTTATGCAATGTGAATGGAAGAGTGAACTGTATATTTAAATGTAACTACGGTTAAGAACTTTAGATAAAAGATTGATTCATACGGGGTTTGAACTTGTGACATTGCATCTAGTTGACCAATACTTTAACTTATCTTGTTGAAGGCTGTAAAATTATTGTAAGAATGCTCTTAGCATGGCTAAAAACAGATAGACTCAGCTTTTGATCTGTCACTGTTATCAAGGCCTCACTGCTCACCAAACGCGATGTTTGTAATCTAGTTTTTTGTCCTTATGTTGGAATGATTTTTACTGTTCTTTTCCTATTTGTATTGGCATCAGCTGATGTTGTGTTTATGTTTGCAGTGTTACCCGTCTCTGTTTACATCTACATCTATTTTATTTTGTATTTGCCTATGATTGTTGGAAAAAAACTTTAAATATAGCCTAAGATACATTGATATATTATACGTTTCAAATACTCTAAAGAGTTTGTAGAAAGAGTTGAATTTGCGCCATTGTTTTCCTCTTACTGTTGTATAAACATGTGTTAGTAACCAATGCTGATGATTGAATAAATAAGATGTCATATATTTATTACTTTTAAACATAAACAACTGTTAGGTACGTCGTTTTAAGGGAAGTCTGAATGTCTTAACTGCTACCAAGTTTGGTCAGTTTTAATCTTGAAACATCCTGGCACTCAGAACACCTAAAACCAACAAAATCTTACAGGATGGAAGAATATTTATAATTTCTGATATAATCTACTAGAAATTGATGTGATCACATCTTTAAGGATCAGAGATTTTAGAGTTTTAGTTTATTCTAACACCTCGGCAGCTGTATTGGCTGAGTGGTCAATAGTGCCTGACATGCGAATAACAAGTTGTAGTTTGGTGTCACTAATTTTAGGTTGTAGGACCTTTAGACCACCAGAAAGGTAGTAAGAAGTACATCCTATCACACATTGCTGTAGCTGTAAAAAGAGATATACTAAAACATGGTAGTAACAGGTAGTCTTGTTGGCACAAATATTGATTTTGTAGTAAACCTTTTGTTTCTAATAGCTATAACAATGATTCACTTTTTATTGCTGTAGTTTGGCAAATTCAAATACAGCCATAAAATCACGGAAAAATCAATAAATTGAGGATATATGGCCAATAAATAGCAGCTGTGGCTTTGTGGTCTAGCACGCTTGACCTACAAACAACAGATTATGATGTCAAAAAGTGATCTAAAAGTGTCACAGCTGGTAACAACAATGGTAATTTTACCTTAAATTACTGCAACTTGGTATGTCTCGAGTATTGGAGATTTTCTTGCTGCTGGGTTCATGCATGTTCAGATAAGCTGGTTTGTTCACCAATGCTCTCAAAGGTGAACTTCCATTAAATTTCACTTGGTTTCAATAGAATATTTTGTATTTTTCTATTATTTGCGATTGTTTTCACGCTTGATGCGTCCTGACTTCGAAAATGTTTCAAAAATAAAATATACCAAACTTGATCGCAGTTAAAATAATAAGAAGATAAATACATTCTAAATGACATCACTAATTGCTATTGTTGAGACAGTTGATATCGGCTTTTGCATTGAAGTTGTGGCACTACATGTTTCTATGTTGTTGATCTCTTTACTACTATAGACATTATACTGACACTTTCAAATGATCGGAACGTTTTAACCGCAATCAAGTTATGTAGATTTTAATTATAAAATATCATTGAAGTCAGGTCACCGCACGTGTCAAAAATAATAACAAAACAAAACACCGATGTTTTCTGTTAAAATCTACTAAAATTTTGTGCAAGTTGATTTTTAAACTGGCAGCCATATTGGGTCTCCACCAGCATATTACTTAGAGGGTTTAAGTATATGCAGAAGAGTAGCAGTGATAAGGTGTCACCTTGATAGATGCTGCAGTTGATTCCAACACTAGTCAGCTCTTTACCTTTAGCTGTCAGTTCTGTTTTCGGTGGGTCATCAACATCTTTATAAACTCTACAACTGCATGGAAAAAATTCTACAGCCTTATTCACTCAATGATCCAACTCTGGAGAATTGAGTCATAGACTTTTTTGTAGTCAATCCAGGCCATGGAAAGATTGTGTGTTGAGTCAAACTTATTAGAATCAAGGAAAGTATGAGTGCACTTTTTATTAGAGCTGATGTAGCTCTAAATTTATATTTTACTTTGAGGCATTTAAATTAAGCATTGTGAATCATTGTAGATATTGCAGAGTTGTTATGAAATTATAATTCTTCCATAATTACTCTAGTAAATGAGTTACTATATTATTTGTAATTATCTAACATTGTGATTAAGATAATTGCAGTTACTTGACATTCGGAATGTGCTTTAGCTAGTCATCGGGAGAATAAACAGAGGGAAAATTATTGCCACAAGTTGGTCTTGAATCCACATACTTACAGAACGCTGAGGACATATGATTTTTATACTCCTTTCTTTTAAAGGACACTGAAGGTGTGTGAAAAGAACTGTTAAAACTGATGAAAGGGACAATTGATTCCCAAAGGAGAAATGACTGACTAGCGTTTAATGAATTGGATTTACTTACTACTTCAAATAGCTTGTTGTTATTAAACAAATTAACACTTTTGTACATTTGATAAAAATTAACTTGTGTTATTAATGTACATGTATAATTGTATACCTTTTTTGCTTTGGTAATTTAGGGTCAAACATAGACTGTAGAAACCAATTTATCAAATATGCTTCTGTTTGTTTTGATCATTTCATAAGTAGATACACGATTTATATAAAAAGTAAGATGCCCAAACCCCTGGTTAAGGAAGGTCCCTAGCTCGTCCCTTATTGCTAGCTCTCAGTTTTTAGGCTACTATGTAATGTAGGAATGCCTCTATAATCATGAGCCTTGTTATGCACTTTACTGGTAGCACTGATTGGGGAGGCAACTGCCATTAACCATTTCCTGCATTTCTGAAGCTGACTCTAGTACTGGTATCAAGAACTAACAAGGAAATAATCTCTTCACTACTGCTTTCTAGTAGTAACCAAGTTTCACCCATTCTCTTACTTATGTTCTAATCTAGTTTGTGATGAAGATGTTATATAACAGGAGTAGCTGTGTGTGTTAAACTTTACCTTCTGTAAAATATAATTATTGCGTTTTTCAAGTTGATTAGCAGACTTCACGATCAAACAAGTTTGTCAGCTGACATATAATCAATGTAATGTGGTACCTTTCTTCTTGTTTCCAGCGATTAACTAGTTAACACATTTCTCCCGATAATAAATGGATAGATACGCTGGTTGCTGTTTATGGTCTCTGATAATATGCTAGCGCCTTCATGAAAATCATACAGTGGCTACATCCTGACCAGTTAACAATATCTGTTCTGGCTGTGTATTAGTCAATGTAGTTACTAGTAGCCACTACTATAATCTATTGGTAAGTTCTCTAGTTTGTTAAGTAGGGTTCTCTGTCAACCACTAATACTATCTAACACGAGAATGTATGATGACAATTCGGAGTTATCTTCTCTGTCAATATCTATGTTGAGCTAACACAGTAAGTATTCGATTATACTATTATATTACCATATCTATCAGAAGAAGACAAGCATGTAAATTAGTATAACATTTTAGCACTGCACAAATATGGTTGTTACACACGTTGCTGGATTTTTACACCACATATTGACTTTCTTTAGTAAACTTGGCAAGCCTCCAGACAGCAATGCCATAATAGATTCAGCTCTATACAAGCTTCCTTGTTATACGAGCCACAGTCGTGTGTCAATCAACAAGCTTTCTTCTAGTAGAGTTGGCAAACTTCCAAAAATTCAATTCGCTGGGAAGAACAGGTTTGTCTTGGTTAATAGTTTGTTATCTTTATCATTCTTGGTTACTATTTAGGATTTTAGGAAAAATTTATAATTGACTAGCTCTGTGAACCGACTTTTTAACCTTTCCTACAGCCAAATAATAATCTCCAGTTAACAGATTACAGTAAATGAGTATATCTATTCTCATACTGATTGTTCATGATGAAGACTATGTTATAACATACTACATGTGCTAATAATCATATGCACTTATGTCTGTTTTCTGTAACCTGCAGTTTTTCTTATCTACCTGCAAACATTCACAACATTCAGTATAGCAGTCCAATTCTATTCGATGCTTTATAACTTTTCTGATTGCTTATTACCAGCTTTCTTCTAGAAGGTTTGGCAAGCTTCCAGGTTTCGTTGGATTTTATTTCTATGGATGTTTACCAAGGAAAGTTTGAAGAGCTCTCTGACCTTTCACCTATCGACATATTCTACTGCCCTGCTATGATAGTCTCGCATTTTCTGCCCAAAGCCAATATAATTTATTACAAACATCTAAATTTAAAAAACATAGAGTAAAATATCCAGACAAGTATAAAAATGAGACATTCTGGTCTACAAATGCCTGAACCCAGCCTCAAATATACCGGCATTAAAACAGCCCAACACATAAAATCAAACATACATATTCAGGCACTACAAGGATGCATGGAGTTGTCAACATGGCTACAAATACCATGATATGTATACACATGCATGTATATATATACTTATACAACTCCAACACTATGGTGTATGTACTCTGATTGCTCAGCATGCAGAGAGCCATATACAAGTAGAAACACACATGTTATACTCACACATATTCAGATACATGCAGACATATGTACATATAGCAAGGATTACAGACAGTCATCAAGAACATCTAGTAATATAATAATCACTAGTAATAATAGAAGGAATCAGCATGTTTATAATCAACTCTCTCTAGTTATTAGTTATGTCATCTTGTAGAACGAGAGATTCTTGCTGTCCCGTTTAGGAACAAGGAGGGTGGATTCATACACATCTAAGGAGAGCACATTTCCAGCTATATCATCATGTACCATCTGAGAGACTATATTCCCTACAATATATAATAATAAATACACAGTCAGACTTCAACAGATGAATATTAGCTACACATGGACACTGCTGTCAGTCAGGTCTTCCAGTTAAAATAGAAGAAACATGGAGGCAGCATATAATTTGACATGAAATTACATGACACAGTTCAAAGGTGCAGATAATTGGTTCTCTCATACCACAATAATAGCCATTGTTACACAGAATGTTAAATGAAGGGGTTAATATAGTAATAAATACATTCATTTTTATGAGGCTTACAACCATTTGTTGAAAGTGATTTTTTTTTCCATTTAGCGTACATTAGGAACTCAGTCTACCATCAGCAGGAGCTCAGTTTACCATGCAGTTTTATAATTCACATTTAAAATGCTGCAAATACTGTAGATGACCAGCTTTTTGCTAGCCAAAGAAAAAATGCTTCTTGGAGCTCAGTTTATAATAGAATAAAATGTGAGTCAAGGGCTTCCATTAACAAATTACAAAATACTTTTCGTTTCAATAACATCCTGCGATATGAGCTCGGTCTACCATATGATATTATACATGGTACCTTTAGTGTTAGCACAGCTTATGATGCAGTAATATATTATAGATTACACTATTATATGGCTCAACTCTCTGTAGCCATACATACCTTTTAAAGTGTTTTGTTAGCTCAGTCTATCATCGTGAACTATTTAATATGCTAGAAATATATGGTTACCCTCTGTGCAGTCATTTACATATTTTAATTAAAATATATTCCTATAATATAACATTATATATTATAACAACCCTGCATCATACTCATAACTAACCTGTAGTAGAATTAATGATGTAAATAGTCTTGTTGTTGCGTGCAGCCAGTAGAGTGTACTCCCCATAGCTGACCAGCCCTTGAGGGTTCTTTACTTCAGTGAGGGCCCACATTACTCCCTGGGTGGTCCGGTCTATTTTAAAGACTTTGGGATGTCTGCGGGATGATATTATGAGAGAGTTGTTATCAGGGGCGCACATTCTGACGCCGGTGCTATCAGCGAGAAGAGCACAGGGAATATGATGTAGAACTTGACCATCTAAGGAGTAGGTAGTGATTCTGGTGTTGGATGGGTCTGTGATAAGAACCTTGTCTTCAATTATCACCAGCGTGTCAGTGTAGTAGTCATGAAAAGGACCCTTCCAGCTGGTGATGAACTCCCCTGACATGCTGTAGACACCAACTGTATGAGGACTGGTAGCGGATAAGGTGTAAATTCTTTCCTTGTAACAAGTGACAGACTCTACTGGACCAGAGGTAGAGATGAACTTGTTGGTGATTTTATTATCAATATCTACTCTGCTGACTGTCTTATCATTTAGTCCAATATAAGTATTACCCTTATAGTGGCAGATGGAGTTGGGACGGGCTGGTAGTTGTATGGAGGACAGTTTGGTGAGGGACTTAGGGAGTTGAACTGGTGGAGCTTTTTGTTCTTCAATGATGATACCATGAGAGGAGGTAACTTCTAATTCAATATCTCTCCTCTCACCTGTAGTATATAAAGTGTACATGTGACTAGCAACAACTACTAAATATTATACACAGAAATATTGTACTTGACAGAAAGATATTAGCGCATAGTAGTCAAGATTCTAGTTATATCACCATCTTTACATTGTACTGTGTGCAGCTATAAAATTATGTTCACGAATTTTCCTCTTCCTTGCAGGACAAGTAGATTAAGGAAAGGATATTTTATCCAATGAAAATAACTCAACATTCAGCCCATGTGACAACGCTGCCATACTGTACAACTATAAACTAATAATTAGTTATATAATACTAATATCGACTGCTATCAGCAGCATCCTATATTAACCATTGTTACATGAATTACTTGGAGGTATGCCAACCTGGCTCTTTTCACTTAGCTATTTCTCACCTAAACACCAGACTATTAACTATTAGTATGGTTAAAGGTGCTTTAGTAGTCCATGTGACAACAAGAATTTTTATGTGAATATACAGTCATGGAAACTCATCCTGTAAACGTTGGTTTGACAGCGCAAGGTTCACAAATATGGAGGCTGCGCAGATACAACAGCTGATACATCGGCTTGTGGTACCAAAATAGTTAAAGCACATAAATTACATAATTTTCTTATTATATATTTCAATACATCAGAGTCTTGGCTTTCGAATGAGCCTAAATTCAATACACAAAGAATAATATAACTATGAAAAACAGGGTGTCAAAAGTATGTCCTGCAAAAAGAAAACACTTGGTTCAGGTTCTCAAAATGTGATGTCACAATTATTATTTAGCCTTAGGTAGTCGATCCCTTTCGCTGCCATTGAGGCTGCGCTTTTCTGTGGCAATCGGTGCTGTTAAACTCAGAGAGCACTAATAATAAACTAGGATTCTAAATAATCAACAATGTCCGGGACCGTGCTAACACCTGACCAATACAAACACATGTTCTGGGTTAACTAATTATGCTTTAATAAATGTACTGTCGTTGATAAAGCTAATGAAATCACATCGATTAAAATGTGAACTGCGGTTGCGAGGCCTTAGGACTATATGCCAATCACACTTTCACGAGATTGCGCAAAGCTTGAAACTAATTAGTCTCAGTCGCAACCCTCAACATCACAATAAATTGAGAGGGCTAGACTAGCCCTGCATAATATCATCGGGAAAACATAGTATGATGCTTAGAATCTGAGTTATTTATTATACGTAAAAATAATCTGTACATGGAGAACTAATGACACTGATTCCTTTGTCATCGTCATTGGTTCTATGGATTTGTCCTATTTTCGCCTGACACTCGCGTCATTATCGTCGTTGATAAATATAAGTGGTAAGCAATAGAATAGGCGGTAAGAGCACACAACACCGCATATGAAAATTGTGACATCACAATTTCCAAGCCTATGCCAGTAAACATTTCTGCGGTAGAGCTCTGGGGAAATCCTATAAACACCAACCAATGTCTGTCACACCATGGCAAACAATAGCTCATTCGAAAGCCAAGACTCTGATGTATTGAAGAACACAATGAAAAATGATGTAATTTATGTGCTTTAAACACTGGACCTGAAACTAATGAGCAGTTCTAACAACTACATTAATTTGTCCAGCTATTTATATTAAGAATATCTTAACTATCGATATGTTAAAAATCTAAAATGACAGAAGGCTGAAAAAACTTCAAACATCAGAAATAAAGAAGGAGTGGCTCATCATATACAGTAGCTCTGAGGCTATGAACCTAACAGTTCTGCTCAGGAACAGTCTAAATCATTAAAAAGTCAATAAAGGTTGTAGTTTTATAGTATTTATCTCTTTATACTTAGTCAAAAAACTTGGTAATTGTCAATCGCTTTGTTAATAATGGTTTATTAGATTCATTCATGAGTCATCAATAGAGTAATCCTCTTTTTATTTTAGTATAGTAGAAAGTGACAGGCGGCAGTTAACTCTAAGATCACAGATACAATATGGACTTAATGATCGCATGCGCTTATGAATGTCTTTTTGATATTTCACACCAGCAACCCTCCAAGGCACATGCTTCAAAATCAAGGCTTCCATGCCAGTAGCAACCTGATATGTCTTTTGATGTAAGAGCTAAGAAAGTTTTCCCTTTTCTAGCCAAAATTTTCAGATTCTAATTACAAGCTTTACAAGCATTAAAAAATACATAAATTTTATTCAAAAAACTAAAATATGCAAAACAAACGTGTAGTACAGTACATACAACACAGTATGGTCACCCCTAAACGATGATAGAAAATGTAAATATCCATATTCAGTTATTCATACCTATCTGCTTTAACTGTAGCTGGTCTGTAAGTTTCAGCTTTGGCAAATGCTCTTGGGAGATTTTGTCGAGCTGGGCCTTTAACTCCTTGAATCCTCTCACAATCGCTGCCTAAACATAGAGTTATCCTAATAGAATCGATAGAAGAAGGACAGAGATATGTAATGTATAAATTGGTAAACTTACAATCAGTGCATCTATAGGAGAACTGCCATTACTGAATATAAACCCAGACAAGTGGTGCCTGAGGAACAGGACTGATGGTAGATGAAGCAGGGATAGAAAGGCTGAGATTGTAGACCAAGCCATGGAAACATACAAGTAAGGAGAGCTAGTGGACAGCACACAATGTATGGTACATTAGTAATAGCAAGTTCATAGACTCAGATACATTGAAGGAATGAAAGGAGCAGACAGCTGATAGTATGAGGTCAGTAGGTCATGAGCAATAAGTCTAGGAGTCTTATGAAGTAGATCAATCCTACTCAGTAGATCAAAATATGGTATGCAGCAGATATGCTGACACAAAGACACGGATCCACTGGATAAAACTGACAAGTACAGAAATTGATGTCAATAGATACATGTACAAACACAACTATCCACACATGCTCAATAATATATATGCATATCAATACAACCACCTCAAACACCTCAAGTACATTACTACACAAGTACTGGTACATACATGTTCACCAACATATTCACAAACACTCACATACAGTTAGTACAATAATTCATTCACATTACTGAACTACTGAATAACAACACTGCTTAATAACTTACTGGGGGATGACTCTTGGTCCCAGTTTCAAGCAGCTCTTGATGGGTTCTCAGGCTATTCCACTGCTTGAGCAACACATCTTCGACAAAATCCACAATTTTAGTTTGTGATTTCTGGTGGTTTTCCAGCACCTGTTTCTCAAGTGTGTCATATTTGACTTTAATCGCATTTAGCTGTAACAGAAAATAGTAAATGGAAATAATAGAAAAGCTAATAATCAGGAGTTGTAGCCTCCTTGTCATACTAACACAATTGCTTCAGTATCACAGCAACTACTTGGTTAAACCTGAAGACGAAGAGGAGATAAGTTAAAACAAAAGCATAACATCCTTCAGTAGCTATACAGTGCATAATATGGTATAGGCTGCTTTTTACTGATATAAAAAGAAATTAGATGGAAAATTGTGCCATAGATCCCAATTAGCGACATTATAAGGTGGGATATTCACTCTATAATAAAAAATTATCAGATTCCACCAATATCTTGTTGTCCGCAAAAGTCAGCGTGACTGCTCTTGCTGCAACCACTCATTCAAAATGATGGTTTCATAAAACAACAGTTTGTTTCAGTGAATACCAGATAAACTACTCCTAATATATGCTGCTTTTGCAGTTTCTTAACATATTTATTAATAAGTATATAAAAATGTTCTGTCAATAGAGTCTGTATTAGTTACCTTAATAGAGTAACTGATAGATTTTAAGTACTGATTTTACGAGCATGAAACCTTGTAGCGAGGATAATATTTACAAACCTGACTCTTTCTGGTTTTACGAATAAGCTGAAGCATGCTTTCTGTTTTAGCATCAAAATCCGACTGAACTTTGGATACTTCTTTGAAGAGTTTTTCATATTCCTCATCCTTCTTTGCACTCTCTACTGTTATCATAGTACTCAGGAGGGAGGCAGCCAGATCTTCAAGCAACTGGAAGTCGTGTGGTCCACCTGTGTAATATTATCTTAGCTGTTAGTAAGAAACAAATCAAATAGAAAGTATAAATATGATACAAACCTCATGATGTTAGACAGAAGGCAGTTGTTGGCATAGCATCACGTACAACAAACTTTTATATGAACCTGCTGACTATATGTGTGTTGAAACCAGAGCCGCTCTCAAATCATGGTGATTTGAATATTTGAATATTTGAATATTTGAAACAAATCATTTTGTACTGATTTGACACAAATGATGATTTGATTCGATTTGAAAAGTTTTGGGAGTAACTTGACTTGATTTGAAGTTTCGGGCTGATTTGAAGACTTGATTTGAAAAATAATTCAAATCACATCGCTATTGATAGCCTTGTCTTCTGTAACCGATCGAAACATTTTTACGACATTTGCGAAGTTAGCCCAAACTTTGGCAAGAAATGCGCACCATCAGTACCGAGGCTAAGCAACCGCGTGTGTGTGTCCCTCTACAGAAAAAAGAAAAGGACCGTGTGTCGTGTGTGTAAAAAATCAACATGAGCAGCTCTGGTAAATTGTGGAAAAGGCATGTTTGTAGTTGTGGTGCTGGCATTGAATACTTTGATGTCAATTATTTGATTGCTAGTAATTGGTTGTGACTAGCCCACTCTAACCTCACAATCACTAGTCAAAATAAAAATTACTTGTGCTGTGCCTACGGCATGAATGAATGAATATAGTATTATAATATATAATATTCTATACAATACTATTCCATGCCGCCGACACATTCAATATTCACAGTAATGACAATGTTCATGAATATAAATATGCATTATATTATTATTGGGTAGGATTTAATCAATAAAATAAATTAAAATTTTATTTGTTATATCAAATTCATTAGAATAATATTAAATAACATTTTGATTTAATTTATTATTTTAAATTATAAACGAATAGCATAACAATAACATTCTATCCAAGTAAGTATAATAAATGTAATATTTATATATCATACATATTTTTAACATTACCACTTATCTATACATTATTATTATATAATTAATTATATTATATGTATAATAATATAATTAATAATATTTTATACACAGTCACTTACTTACTAAGTGAAGTATAATACTTAAAACTGAATTTCGATTAAAAAGGACGATGTACAGAAAGAGGAAGTCACATGCACTCAGCAAATACAAATACAAACATGTGTTAATGAAGATATGTTCGCTGATTTTTTGAATAGAGCACCTTTAGCTAGTACAAGTAACCTGGATTCAGTACAGCAGGAGATTGAAAAGTATATGGCAAAAAGCAGATCTTCTTGTAACACTCTAAGCTATTGGCAAGGTGAGACACAGTTACTGAGGCTTAGCAAGCTGGTGCTGAAGGTCCTTTCAGTACCAGCTTCATCAGCTCCCATAGAACGGGTTTTTAGTAAAAGTGGCTTCATCATGAGGCCACACAGGAGCTCCTTGACATCTGAAAACTTGCGCAAGCTAGTTTTTCTACAATGCAACAAGTGTATTTAAGTAAATGTATTAATATTATGTAACTGTTGATTATAGGCTCAATGCTTAGTTTCGTTTCCTTCAAGTTCAAGCCTCAGTAACTGAGTTTCACTTGCCAACATTTTCAGGTTTTATCTTATATTTGTATCTTATATTTTGTAACTTTAAACAAGTATCTAAAGTTGTTTTTTTACATTTGTACATTCTTGCTTAAAAGCTTCAATAAAAGCAGTCACAGCCATGATCATAAACTGTTACATAACCCTCCACTCATTCATTGATGTATCCAGCCAATGGTATGATGTGCTTTGCCATGATGTTTTAATATACCTCGTAGAACAAAGAAAAAAACCTTATCTAGTGATGATTTTAGCATACATAATACATATAGTGGTACAGAGATACAGCTATACTATTCCTATCCATAGAACCCAAAACGGACAGGGGGCAAACCCCTACCCTTTCCCCCTGGTTCAGGTCCTATGGATAGGAGGAGTACAGGCTATGCCGCTACAGCTACACTGTAGATTGATCATATTATGTAATAATCGAGCAAACAATTTGAAAGAGTATTTCAAATCATTCTCAAATGATTCAGGATTTGAATTCGTTATTGGTCTGATTCGATTTGATTTGCTTTTCTTCGAATCTGCTGACAAGGGTAGGGGATTTGATTTGGTTTGTAGTTTGCTGGATATGATTTGATTTGATTTGAGTCATAAAAAAGTCATTTGAAAGCAGCTCTGATAGAATATGGTACATAAATAACATAATGTTACGTTTTATTGTAGATCATCAATACTAGATAGGTATTTGTTACTTTGTGAGTATAGGTAGTGAATTACAACCATTGAAATCAAATTTTTCATCATAATATCCTTTCCATCATTTTTTCATCGTAGTACCCAAAATATCATTCTTTAGTTAGTTTTCAGAGGGTGAGAACATTAATTTGTACTAAGTTATTTTATATAGGAAAAATTGATTTGAGATGTGAATAAATTATCATATGAGCTTGGTTCCGGATCACATTTTCTTAAGCCATTAAGGTATTACTGTTTTCGGTTTGTCTAAGGCTCCTACTCTGATAATTACAGTGTCGATATCTTATCGTTGAACTCATTGTGTGGATAACTCCTAAGTTTATGACTTTAACCAGGCTTTCAATTTAAAACTGATATTTTTCAAAAATTGTGAATCGAATTTAAAGCAGTTTTAACTACCAAACTCACCGCTAGCCGCTGCCAAGCCCTCTTTGTATGGCTTCACACTCTTATAGCACGCTGCACAGTTATCCATCAAGTAATTTTTGTTGAGTTTGACCTTTGTTTTGCAGCCTTCGACCTGGTTCCACTCACAGGAGTGACAGGATATAGGCTGTCTTAATCCTCTCGCTGCTGTCAGTGTGACTAGTAGCACTACTAGCAGTCCTGTCATGCTGTCCTGACTAGAATGTAATGAAATGAATTAGCCTGGTTAGCCTGTTCACCCAGTTCAACTATCACTGCTTCTATCATCGTGATGACGCGGATTTGAAATTGTGCGCACTTGGAGCTACCTTGCGATAAGTGTTACAATGGACGTGCAGATTAACATCAGTGCTTTGTTAAACAAGATAAAGAGTTTCACACCAGAGGCTCTTAGCAGCTACTCATGTCTCATTCAGCAGCCAGCTTTCAAATAGGAATGACTGAAATATGGAAAATGTTTAACATGGAATAGCTTGCACGGCGATTTCTCTTGCATCGTCCGCATTTGGTGTTTCTATCTTGTGCAATCATGAAACATTTGATAGAAATTTGTGTGTAAAAATATTCAATTATGCGAGATAGCCTGCTTCTCGGCAGCAGCCTTGTGTTTGCTTAGTAACTGCGCAGTTAGAAATGTTGTAAATAAACACTGTTATGTTGTGTTCTGTTGAATCATCAACAGCACACGTTACATGTTACAACAGCACAGGTCTACATTGGACAAGGTCTGCTGCATACTATTTTTAAAGCACATAAATTACATAATTTTTTTATTATGTATTTCAATGCATCAGAGTCTTGGCTTTCGAATGAGCCTATTTTCAATACACAAGGAATAATAGAACTATGAAAAACAGGGTGCCAAAAGTATGTCCTGCAAAAAAAACACTTGGTTGCGGTTCTCAAAATGTGACGTCATAATTATTATTTAGCTTTAGGTCATCGATCCCTTTTGTTGCCATTGAGGCTGCGCTTTTCTGTGACAATCAGTGCTCTTAAACCCAGAGAGCGCTACTAATACACTAGCATTTTAAATAATCAACAATGCCCGGGGATCGTGCTAACTTCCGACCAATACAAACACATATTCTGGGTTAATAGATTTCGGGTGTTTGTTAGAGTTTGCTTTTTTCATCCTTTCATTCATTTTAAACATAGTAAATAGTATCACATTGTTTTACATGATGGCATTGTTTGTTCCATACAGAAATGTCGAGGAAATCGACCCCGAGGCTGCTTGTGATGCAAGAGGTGGCGGAAGAGAGACAAAGAGTAAGTGAACTTGATTAATAACTAATTAGTAATTAAATATAAAAAAGAATAAAAAACTTGAAATATTTATATTATATTATTATATATTTGAAAAAATTATATGGTAAATAAAATACAGGTGTATTGGATAGGGAAATTAATCACTTCGTGTATGGTTCTAGCTTATAGGCAAATTAATTTATTTACAGTAGGCTTCTCTAATCTAAACAAACCCAGAGTGCAGTGAGTCGACCCCAACGATTGATTTAATTCAATTGACTTCAACAACCAAATGAAACAAAAACAGAAATGACTACCAACAACATACCTGGTTGTTACCCACCAATGGCTGTTCACCCTCTAATCAATATAGTTACTAACAATCATTTATTGATCGTAGGAGATTGAGAAATATCAAGATGTAAGAAGATGGTGCCACTGTGGACATTGTGCCTTGATGCCCACTAGAGCCCAGAATGTATGCTGTCAAGAACATGCTGCAGCATCAGAGAAGATTTTGACTGGAGACAGGTTAGTGCCAATTTAATGGTTATCACTAGTATTGAAACATAATGGTTGCTCTTGGCTATACCCCGACAGTACTGTTTCTTTTGTATGCGGGGATTGACATGTTTTGTTGTTTTCTCACTTTAGTTGCATAACAATGAATCCGGGAGTGGAACAACTACTACAGGAGGCACCTCTAGAAATGTCTAGGAACCAATACCTGGTATATTATGGTAAGCAGTTATTATACCTGTTGCCTCTCGTCTCCTGTAATTTGATATAATAGCAGTGATTATATTAATAGTTTATAAGCACATTTATTACTGATTATCTTTTATTTCTAGATGACAATATGTTCTTACTGGTGAACCAGTGCCACAAGAAGTAAGAGAGAGGCTCTTTGGCTATCGAAACCTGGTGTTCTGGCTTTATCCTGGACTACGAAGACATGAGAAGCATCCGCTTCCAGCTTGCATGTACCACTATGTACATTTAAAATTTCCTAACACTGATAATAAATTACTTTATAGTGAACATCATGAATGAATATAGTGATTCTGTTGGGCATATACTGATTGCCTTATAAAGAAATTCATCACATAGCTGTTTTTATCTTCTAACTTTAAAAACATAAATAAAATACATTAGGAAACTAAAACAATTCTTTTTCCGCTTAGCAGTTGTCTAGTTTGAAGCCTCCTTGTTGGTGTCAGTCTTTTCTTGGTAGTCGTCTTCTTTGTTGGTGCTGGAGTTTGACCCTTGAAAACAGTAAAACTACTTTAAGGTTGACTTGCAACAAAATTTACATTACAGTTATTTGGTATCAAAGGATTCGCCATGTCTTACTCTATTGTGTTGTAGGTGCTAAATATGTGGGAATGTGATTAAAAGCTCTTAAAAGCTCAAAAACGAACAGAAAATCGCAGCCACACGAGACCGCCCTAGTTTGGATTCGTTTTCCAAAACGGCTAAAATGTGACGTATGTGTGTTAAAACGGCTAAAATGTGTGCGAGATGGTTTATGGTTACACTTTCATGCATCCTTATTCGTCGAAATATTTTCACAAATATACTTCACGCTTGCAATAAAAACCATGTCTATTGTTCTTACGCGTCTATTTTATCGGCATCGTAATGCTGCAACTTTGAGCACTGATATCTCAAAACATAGCATAAAAATATGTTTAATTTTTTAAATTTAGCTTGAACGATTGCATATCATCCTCTGACAAAAATGATGAGCCTTTTGGTCCGCTATGATGGTCGAAAAATGCTGTAGAAGTTGTTCGCGCCATATGGCGGGAATTATAAGTCACATGATCAGATAATTTTAGTTTCAGTTCAAGTTTGATCTATCGCAAATAACAGATACGCTTTCTCGTATTAAACTTGTTAATTTCAATTCGTCATAATCTCTAATGCGCCACATCGTGTTTGTGCAGCTGGCAAGCTGAGAAGCACCTTTTTTCTTGGCCAAGAGCAGAGAAAAGACCAGACATTCACCGGGCGTGGAGCAACTGGGTGAAGCTGGATGTGACAAACTTTATTTATTCGCCTGCTTACTCTTACCTTTGTTTTCGCCATTTCAAAGACGACATGTTTTCTAACCTGTTTGCATACTCCATATGTCACCAAAGCACGTGAGTAATTTATTTTATGAACCACTTGTATTAGTAGTAGTAACTCGGGTTATTTTCTAGTATTCTCCTAATACCACTGTATTAATCTATATTTAATATTACAATATTAATGTCATTTAATTGTCATATGATATTATTAGTATTTTATCTTTTTAATTGTGTGTATTATTCTTATAATAACAAAACTAATTCATACTGCATATCTATCTGTAAAACGTAATATATTAATCTATAATTGATAAAATAATGTTATAAGTTTCACGATTAATTTCGCCAACTTTCTTAACCCCACTCACTTATAGATATGTTATATAAAATAGTTATTGTCATTTTCTGGTATCATCGTTAATAGCATATTAGTATTATTAGATGATTGTTATTAGTATTAGATGATGAAGAGTTTGTGCCAATCACTGAAGACTGGGAAGAGTTTGAGCGCTATAATGGCCAGCGTCAAACACTCTCCAATTACATGTAAGATAGAGCTGAACTTAACCAAACTTGACAAAATATAAAGAATATCCATAGAGTTATTACTCACATTTTTATGTTTACAATATCATGGATTCTGATAAGGTTTGGTAAAATCTGGGTCATGATTGCATGGCCATATATTTATTCTTTTTCTGATCAAGCAAATATGATATAATAACAGGAAATGATGTTGTACAAATCTCATTGCAAGTCAACTATTGTGTTGTGATTTCAGACCCGAATCCTCCTTCAAAGAGGAGAAAATAGTAGTAAGTGTGACAGCACTCCAGCGACTATTTCACCGTCACGCCTGCGCCCTCCCCTGCTCATTCACGATGGTGCGAGAAGGCAGATGGGTAGAGTTCAAGGTTACATGTGCCTCCAGTCACCAATCGTACACTTGGGAAACAACTGCCAGGGTGAACAGAGATCACGTCATCAACCCCCTGCTGGCAGCTGCATCACTCTTTTCTGGCGGATGCCTTACGCAGAACCTCCGTTTTCTGTCGCTCCTGAACATCGCGATACCAAGCCACAGCGTTTGCCTCTACCAACAAAGAGAATACTTACATAGTGTGAGTGTTAATATTTACCCATAAACTTGGAAAATGTGAGTAAAAGCTAGGCACACTAATTGAATAACGACATTTAGAAACAATTTTTTTCTTGAAATGAAAATATGTTATCCTTCAAGCGAAATATATTATAATTTGAAATTCTGATTCTTCATCATAATATAACACAAAAAGGGGGAAGAGGATTCTACATTCTTAGACTAATGATAATGATACAAATTAATCTTGAATAATGAAGTTTTACAATATTTTACAGTGTATTGCTGAGCAGTACACCCTGCATAACGAGGAATTGATGGCAGCAATCGATTGGGGACTTGATTTGGCAGGTGACGGTAAATGCGATAGTCCGGGACATTGCGCACTATACGGGGCCTACACTATGATGGATCAAAGCTGCGGTTTAATAGTCAGCAGCCATCTTGTCAAGGTAAAACTTTGACAGTTTTTATTTCACAGCCTGACAAAAACCCAAATTTTTTAGTAGTTATCAATACATAAACATGAAGTTGCTGATCTAGCTAAATAATTCATTCAAATAATGTGAAAGTGATTGTTGGTCGTAACTTTTTTTACTTTGCAGTCAACGGAGACCACCAGCTCTAACGCCATGAAGCTGGAAGGCTTCAAGCGATGCCAGTCCGATCTAATTTCCCACGGCCTGGGAGTGAGGTCCATTACAACGGATGTTGTTACAAAGGTTGTGTGCATACCGCAAGCTTGTGTTTTGGCTTATGCCGCAAATTCGTCGCAGTGAGCGACTGCCTCTACCTGCCTGCTTGGTGTCTAAGATTCGAGCTCTTTTCCCACCAACGGATGATGAAGAAAAGTTTGCAGACTTGCAAACAAGATTTGCGGCATAAACCAAAACACAAGATTGCGGTATGCACACAACCTTTTCCGAGCATTTGGCGATGGCTCTCCAAATGGGAATAGATTATCTACCAAAACAATTATTGAAAAACAATAATTGCTGATCATCAAAATAATCTCGATCTTTATATAATAAAATCATAAAACTAATAAACTCTACTGTAGTAAGTGTACAAGCCAAATATAACAATTCTCCTTGTGTTGCACGAGTTCAGAATATGTGTGCTCAACCGATGCCTTAAATGTGTAACACAAGAATTGTAGATAATGCATGACACATTAGCATAGCTTTGGTGTTATTGGCATTAAATGAAAATCCAACTCACTATGATATCGCAGGTAACTATTCCACCCCAACTCAAGGGGTGCACGCGCCACAAGTTCGTCCACCCCAGGATGCATACGCAGGCATTCATGCTCCCCACGGTCATGGAGACGATGCGCAAACTCAGCATCATGGCAGCACAAACATTCATCAAGAGATGGCATGTCTTGACAGCGCTTGCAGACACACCACTCTGTAGCCGGTGGTATTAGCTCCTAAAGAAATGAACAGATATGTCTATGCAACCATAGCTAATACATCAGGTCGATGTTATCCAACAGTATATCAGTGCAGCACTAGATTTAAGTATTAATATTGTTAATGTTGTCATTCGAAAAAAATCTGTAATTATTTTTTCGCAATATTGAAGCGATAATTATCATCATTAAAATCATGTATATATATAATAATATTCATTCTATCACTCTCAAGCTAAAACTATTACTACTAGCTAGCTTGGCACATAAGAGCTGGCTAGTGGCGGTGCTTACTTGCTGGGAGGTTTGATTCTGTTGAGGATCTTCTTCAGATAGAGCGTCAGGCTCGAAACGCCAGGGTCTTAACTCTTCAGAATTTGACAGTTTTTATGATCGCAACTCAGACATGAATTGTCGAACAGAATGGTCAAGCTGAAACTGTAAAGTAGCGAGCATCTATATTTGATACGGGGTCTTAGGTAAAACCCGAAGTGTTTATCATAAACTATTGCTACGATAAGTTTGATCTTGAGCTTTTTATTGGCCTTTCAATTCACGCGAGGACATCACGTGACAAGACAATAACCAAACGGCGCGGTTACGTCATCGAAATCAAGAGATTCCAATCTACGGCGGCTTTTTGTTTTTGAGCTTTTAAGAGCTTTTAATCACATTTAAATCACATTGAATTTCGTTCAACCTTTAACAACTGTGTGCTACACGCTTGCCAAACCATCACATGTACAACCTGTCAAGTAGGCATCCTTTCAGGATGCTGTTTGTGCTCTTGTTAGCATTAGTTTATATTATTTCTTGTCTTTGGAGAGAGGATGGCAAAACTAAAGATAATATTCAAGTTATGAAGCTATTGATAGGATTGCTTTGTATATGACAGGAATTTCTACCCGCCTTTTGTCAACTTCAGGTGTGGGCTCTTGTGAAAGTAGTTGCTGTTGTAGTAGTATTATTATCTGAAAAATTCGTATCACTTTCCATGTTGCTTTCTAAATATGATTATGCTTCAATAAATATACTGTCATTGATAAACTGTCAACCTCCAGTGGCGTGGCCCTGGGACTATATGTAATTTGCATTCTCACGAGATCACACAATGCTTGAAATTAATTAGCCTCAGTTGTGCCCCTCAACATCAAATAAAAATATATGGCTAGTGCATAATATCATTGTAAAAACATAATATGGTGCTTGGAAATTGAGCTATTCATCAAAGAAATAATCTGTACATAGAGAGCTGATGACACTGATCCCTTTGTCATCTTCATCAGTTCTCTTGAGTTGTCCTACCTTCGCCTGCCTCTAGCGTCATTATGGTAGTTGATAAATAAGTGGTAAGAGCACACAACACCGAATATGAAAATTGTGACGTAATAATTCACGACCTATAACACTGAGCATTTCTGCAGTAGAGCTCTGGGGAAATCCTATAAACACCAACCAATGTCTGTCTTACCATGTCAAACATTGGCTCATGTGAAAGCCAAGATATTGAAGAACCTGAATACAGTCATACTTCGACTTACGAGCTTAATGCATTCCGAGACTGCGCTTGTATGTCAATTTACTCACATGTTGGTGCAATATATTTATATATAGAGCAATTAAATATATTGATCGGTTTCCATACTCCAAAAAATGCAAATAAAACACTCAAAACAAAATATTGTAACAGAAAGAACTTGTTGGTTATTGTCCTAACTTACCACATGCTTTCAAAAAGCAACAAATAAAAAATAATGCAAGAAGTTGTGATTAATAAAAATGTAAAATTAAATACATACAATAGCAGCTAACACTAGCATTTGCCAGAGAGGGATATATAAGTTATTCTTCATTACAACAGTTGACTTTGATAAATTTGGATTTAATCAGTCTTAGCAGACAAACTTCGAAGCAAACCTAAGCAAACTTAGAAGCAAACTTTCATTTTTAACTGAACATAACTAAAATTTCTTCGGCATTCCTAATTTTAAGTTGCTCGCTGGTTAGCTAATTTTTCCTTTGTTTCGCTTTCACGTCTAGCCGGCCGTTTTAAGATAATCCTATCTAAGGACGTTTGTTTTTGTCGCCCTTTCAACATGTTGCGATTAGGGCGAACACAGGTGTCGTCACAAAGGGTTAATGCACGACCACTAGCCAACTTGCCCGAATGTCTATTTTTATAATTTTGATAGATAGCGCCGGCCTTTTCACGTAGCATTGTTTCAGCTACGCTGTTACCGGCCAATTGTTTATCATTTATCTGATGCTTGAGCAGTCTCTTCATCAGCGGTCATGAAGATCGCTGCGCCGTTTAAAAACTATGGTTTGTCCTTTTGCGAACTAAATGCCCTGAATATAATCCTTGTGTTTGATAATTGTGGATGTATTTCTGTCATATTGCTGAGCTAGCTCAATCACTCATACACATTTCGCATATTTTTCAATAATTTTCCGTTTAATATCAATTGTTATCATTTGCTTTTTCTTTGCATTATCTTTTATTTTACTGGCAAACTTTCGGTCTACGCGCAGTACTTTTAATTCACATACTTCTGCACTGAAAATCGCACCAAAAAAATCATTGTCCAAATGTATTATAACCTGAGCAATTAAAAATACAGAGTGATGCTGTTCTCATAAAACACCTCCGGCATACTTGGCAACTGACTCACGTGCTCGTATCTCAAAACATGGCTCGTATGTTGGTGCTAAAACTTGCTTAAAGGCTGGCTCGTATCTCAAGTTTCTCGTATGTTGGAGCACTCGTAAGTTGAAGTATTAGGTACTGTATAATAAAAACAATTTCGTCCAGGAGTTTGTGTTCAATATTTGTTATAATTAAAAAATATGATAAGTTTTTAATAATGGTTTGTTTTGTGAGCTGACCTTCTAACCCTTCCTATGAACAGCTGACAATCTCCAGTCAGCAGATTACAGTAAATGTGTGTAACTATACTAATCATACTAATAGATCATGATGAGGACTATGTTATAAAATACTACACGTATTAACATCTTTTCTCTGTAATCTGTAATTCTTCTTTGATCTGGTAGTAGATATTCACAGCCATTGAACTTAAAACCCCTGGAATGGCAAGAGGTCATTCGCGAGTACGGAAATCCGGTCGACGCCATTATCAGTTAATGTTCAAGTTAATTTCATTGTGTTCAATATGAGAAAGAAATCTAATTTCAGATTTAACAGCTATGGAAGGTCACGAATACACCGCTCAATCAAAGGAACAGACTACTGAGATTGCTACTAATAATTTATGTACGAGAGATAAGGGTGTAGGTGCACAGTACTATTGCTATTCCATGAACTGCAAAAACCGCAAGAATGGACTTTTAAAGGAAAAGGCATGACATTTCACAAGTGAGTCACTTCTACTACTAGTTCTGTTACTATTGCTCAAGTCTACGACTACTAATAGTTGTGCTACTACTAGTTAGTACTGCCACTAGTTAGTCCTACTACACTAGTCACTGGGTGAGCGAGAGTCGATCAGTGTCACTACTGAGTGTACGAGTTTGACTGTATTTTGTCGGTGATTAGATAAATTTATAAGCTAGTGAGTGAAATGTTTTTCCTTCAGAACGAAGGTTTTTTATTATTTAAATTTTGAATTTTTATATTAATATTTTGGAACTACAACCCATTAGGTTATTTCTAAATATTTATATTTGAAGGAAGTGTTTGTTGTGCTTATAATATTATTTATTGTTGTACCTGGATCTAGCTAACAGTAAGGAGATAAGAGTAATAATACTATTGTTATTACTACTGTTGCTAACTAACTACTACAGTTTCATTTTAATTTTTAGATTTCCAAACAAAGCAACTGAGAACTCTCGTTATTTACAATGGTATCGCAACCGCAGAAGAGTGAATAAGCCTGATCCTTGAGCACTTATCTGCAACGAAAATTTCAATGATCCATGTTTTAACAGCAGGTTAAAACGTTCGACTGAAGCCATTTAAAGGTAATCTTTTTCAATGTTGAATGATACTTTTCAATGATTAAATTTAAAACCAAATTGTCAAGCACAGTGCTGCAAGGTTGCTCAACTTAAAGTAGCTATATCTAAAAAATTTATAGAAACCTCAAACAGCACCCAAAACAGTGACAGCTGACACAGCAAGTGCCTATGAATATGTCTGCAGCTTAGCAGTTGAGTGATCTGTTCTCTGTGATTCTTCATCTTCGTTTCTGGGATTTAATGTCCAACACATAAATTATGCTGTCATTTTTATCAAATGTTAACTGTGTAAATGTTTTTTTTCATTTCCTAGTTGTTGTAATAAAACTACATAATACTCCTGCAAATCATAAATTCCAAATTGATAGCAATAACTTGCAATTTAGAACACAAAACATCTTTTTGGAACAAAAAAAATCAAAAAATCGATTTAAATAAAAAAAAATCAAATAAAACAATAGAAATTGATTTTTTTGATTTAAAAAAAATCATCGATTTTTAACAACCCTGCCTACAACACAACTGGGTAAGACATGGTGAATCTTTTCATATTAAATAACGGTAATGTGAATTTTGTTGCAAGTCAACCATTAAGCTTTATGCCTAAGATGGGTGTGAATGACTTCCAGTGAAAATTGCTACATTTTCATTTTACATAGCGATATGGTAGCATTTTGAGCTGTTTTATTTTCATTTATTTTATTACTTGTATGGTTGTTTATTAAGGGTACTATGTTTATGTGAATAAGACCTTCATTTTTGTTGATTTTATGTAATTGTTATAATTGATGCTTTTGTTTAGGGGGTTGGAATAATAATCCTACTGTTACTCAGTTTGAGGCTACCTTCGCAAACTTATCAGCAAATGTGGTGCAGAATCAGATGCTGGTAAGACAGGTAATGTTACTGCTCAAAACGAGATTCTCATCATACAGGCTACTCCAGAAGTTGATCAGTTTGTGGAACTCAATGTCAAATTTCAGATGTCAAATTTCTGTTATAGGTAACAGTATAGTCTATATAGCTGGCTACATTGTGCAAAAGCTAACTAAAGTGCTGTCGTCACATTGGCCGTCAGTTGCTGGTTACCACTAAGTCAAGTATCCAGTACCGACATCTCTATACTCTACTCAAGCTACAAAACAATGGAGGATTGGTGCGTCCATCAGACGATGTCATCAGGATCCTGCTAGTTGCAGATCAATACTTTCGTATTCATACAAAGCCAGATCCACTCCATTGTGTGGTGTATTTTATCAGTAGTGTAAGGTCTAGTGATGTGTTATGCTTTGGGAAACACCTTACGGATACGGCAGATGGCATATCCAACCACTGCCTCATTGATGAAAAACTTTATTCAGTCGTTTTATGATCTCCGACAGCATCATTATGCTAAAATCCTGCACTCAAACTGCAAGGTGCATCTTTGTTGCATACAATACTAAAGTAGTACTTTTTCAAGGCCAGTAACAATATAATCACTGTAATATTCATCTGCAGCTGTTGTTGTGCTGTTATTCCTAATCTAATTTAGTTCTAAGAAACTGATGCACCTTGGCTCAATATCCACTTCTATAGCCTACAAATCTCCTTTTACACAGTTTCTGTAACGTGTATGTATAAGTTTAATCATCTGATTACACTAATTCCTGCATTTCCTTGTTTGCATTATTTTGATTATTCTCTATTATAACGGTTTTTAATTTCCGTTTAGTTGTTGCAGTAGTTCATTCCATCTTTTACAGATACTGTATTATACATATCATACATTCATAAGCTATTATCACTTAAATCTTGAAAATAGTTTCTGTTTTGGCAGCATACCTATGTGTTGTTTTTATCGAAATATTTCATGTGCTAAGTTTTTCCATATGCATTTATGCATATGTAATATAAATTTTAATACAGAGCTGCTCTCAAATCATGGTGATTTGAATATTTGAATATTTGAATATTTGAAGCAAATCATTTCGTACTGATTTGACACAAATGATGATTTGATTTGATTTGAAAAGTTTTGGAAGTAACTTGACTTGATTTGAAGTTTCGGGCTGATTTGAAGACTTGATTTGAAAAATAATTCAAATCACATCGCTATTGATAGCCTTGTCTTTTGTAACCAATCGAAACATTTTTACAACATTTGCGAAGTTAGCCCAAACATTGGCAAGAAGTGGGCGCCATTGGTATCGGGGCTAAGCAACCGCATGTGTGCGTCCCTCTACAGAAAAAAGAAATGGACCGCGTGTCGTGTGTGTGTGAAAGAAATCAACATGAGCAGCTCTGATAAGTTGTGGAAAAGGCATGTTTGTAGTTGTGGTGCTGGCATTGAACACTTTGATGTCAATTATTTGATTCCTAGTAATTGGTTGTGACTATCCCACTCTAACCTCACAATCACTAGTCAAAATAAAAATTACTTGTGCTGTGCCTACGGCATGAATGACTGAATATAGTATTATAATATATAATATTCTATACAATACTATTCCATGCCGCCGACACATTCAATATTCACAAAAATGACAATGTTCATGAATATAAATATGCATTATATTATAATTTGATGGGATTTAATTAATAAAATAAATTAAAATTTTATTTGTTATATCAAATTCATTAGAATAATATTAAATAACATTTTGATTTAATTTATTATTTTAAATTATAAACGAATAGCATAACAATAATATTCTAAGTAAGTATAATAAATGTAATATTTATATATCATACATAGTTTTAACATTAGCATTTATCTATACATTATTATTATAAAATTAATTATATTATATGTATAATAATATAATTAATAATATTTTATACACAGTCACTTACTTACTAAGTGAAGTATAATACTTAAAACGGGATTGCGATTAAAAAGGACGATGTACAGAAAGAGGAAGTCACATGCACTCAGCAAATACAAACATGTGTTAATGAAGATATGTTCGCTGATTTTTTGAATAGAGCACCTTTAGCTAGTACAAGTAACCTGGATTCAGTACAGCAGGAGATTGAAAAGTATATGGCAAAAAGCAGATCTTCTTGTAACACTCTAAGCTATTGGCAAGGTGAGACACAGTTACTGAGGCTTAGCAAGCTGGCGCTGAAGGTCCTTTCAGTACTAGCTTCATCAGCTCCCATAGAACGGGTTTTTAGTAAAAGTGGCTTCATCATGAGGCCACACAAGAGCTCCTTGACATCTGAAAACTTGCGCAAGCTAGTTTTTCTACAATGCAACAAGTGTATTTAAGTAAATGTGTTAATATTATGTAACTGTTGATTATAGGCTCAATGCTTAGTTTCGTTTCCTTCAAGTTCAAGCCTCAGTAACTGAGTTTCACTTGCCAACATTTTCAGGTTTTATCTTATATTTTTATCTTATATTTTGTAACTTTAACCCATTCAGGACTAATTAGTTATTGATTGACTGCTCCCCCAGCCCAATTAATTTTTCACTAGCCTTACAATTAAAATAGAGCTACACAAAATTGAGTATAACTAGAGTTCTTTTCAAAATAATCTTGATTTGTTTTTTGCAGCTTAGCAAAGACATTCCAGGCTACAATGTGATATAAATTTTTGTGCACCTTTACAAATTCTACTGACCACAATTTCTAATAATTCTGTGAACTTTTTTTTATCAAAATTGTTTTTCATGTTTCGTAGCAGCTCACAAACAGTTTTTTGATACTGACATTGTTGGACCTATGTTAGATTGATAGCAAACTTTATCAGCAGCAAATAAAAAAAAAAGATTTCTCAATTCCGAGCAATAGAACAGGTGTTACTAGCTTCTAACCAACACTACGTCACTGACAGTTTTATCAATTATATAATCAAACAATTTGTTAATTTATATTGAAATGCATTGCAGAGGTTATTATGAATATATTATGCATAAAAAATACTCAAGTTACCAGCTAACAGACAATCAATTACTAGCAAAAAAAATAGGTGTAAAAATACAGTAAAATATATTGTAAAAAATACAGTAAAAATGAATATGCATGAAAACGAAACAATATATACATGTATAATAAGGGTGTGTTCATTAAAAAATTATGACACGGTGAGAGTTATTTGATGCCAACTACACATGCATATTTGCTGCCATTATAAGTTAGTTGATGCAGTATTCATCAGATATTGGTGTTGAAGGCCTAGGCTCATCAACAATGGCATCATCACTCACAAGCCCTTGACTGTCTTCACCTACATGTAGCAAATATGATCGGTAGTAAGCAACCTATTTGCTTTCAAACTTCTTGTACAGCCAAGAAAAAATTGTGCTTTAGTAGCTTTTCAGGGTAAATACCTAATAAAAAATTGAAAATAAGTAGTCTACTGCAGCTAACAATTGGTAATACAAATTGCAAATATTTTTTGATACTGTAAATATAAACACAAAAAGTCATGAAGATGATTACTGTGGTAAGTGTCCCCTATCGACCAATATTAGAGCCTAGTGGTTGAGGCTAGTTTATAGTAGATGTTGAGGTTGAGAACTATATGCTTGACTAATTGTGGGTTGAACAATTGGATATAAATGAAATAAGAAATTTTTATTATCATGTAGTTCTACAAGGAAATCATAAAACTATTGTTTATTATGGGGTAATAGAGTGATGAGTTCATGCTGCAAAAAGATCTAAATTTTATTGGATTGAAAATGTTATAATCATGTGTATCATGAAAAAAATCCATATCTTACACTGTTAGAATAAAGTTTGTTAGAAATTCACAAGAAAAATTTCGGCTTTTTATCGTTTTTTTTTCGGTAAAATTCTATAAATAGCCACATAAAACTTACCTTCTTCCATCAGAAAATTCTCATTTTCTTCTTGAACATTACTTTTGTTGCTATTTTCTTCCCCTGAGCTGATTACCGCATCTAATTCACTTAAAAATTTTGCCATCGTTCGGATAAACCTTTTCCAATATGGCGATCATCAAATTTCCAAAACAGTTGATATCTATCACATAATTTGTTAGTTAAAACTTTCTTGTCCAATCACATATTTGGTATCAAAATGATGCCCAGACTCTTAAACTTCGTTTGGTGAATGAATAAAACCGATGTACCTAAACAGCTAAGCAATAGAGCAAATCAAAGTTTAACCCGAGTACTTCGGGAATGGGCCCTGGAAAGCACAACTCTTCCCAAGGTATTCGGGAACAGTCCTGAGTGGGTTAAACAAGTATCCAAAGTTGTTTTTTTTACATTTGTACATTCTTGCTTCAATAAAAGCAGTCACAGCCATGACCATAAACTGTTACATAACCCTCCACTCATTCATTGATGTATCCAGCCAATGGTATGATGTGCTTTACCATGATGTTTTAATATACCTCGTAGAACAAAGAAAAAAACCTTATCTAGTGATGATTTTAGCATACATAATACATATAGTGGTACAGAGATACAGCTATACTATTCCTATCCATAGAACCCAAAACGGACAGGGGGCAAACCCCTACCCTTTCCCCCTGGTTCAGGTCCTATGGATAGGAGGAGTACAGGCTATGCCGCTACAGCTACACTGTAGATTGATCATACTATGCAATAATCGAGCAAACAATTTGAAAGAGTATTTCAAATCATTCTCAAATGATTCAGGATTTGAATTCGTTATTGGTCTGATTCGATTTGATTTGCTTTTCTTCGAATCTGCTGACAAGGGTAGGGGATTTGATTTGTAGTTTGCTGGATATAATTTGATTTGATTTGAGTCATAAAAAAGTCATTTGAAAGCAGCTCGGTTTTAATATAATGGAACAGTTGTTATTTGCCTGAATATATCATTTGCTGGGTTTATGCATTTGTAATACAACAGTTTGTATGAGTAACATGGTCCACGAAAATCTATTATACACCTACTTATTATTTGATATATCCTACTCCATATGTTATAAATAGGTTTTCTTCTATCAGGGCACTCTAAACGTTGTGTAGGAGTAGCTTTCATTAACACCCAGCTGGAAAATAACTATTCAACATGTACATTTCTGTCATTTTTCACCGTTTGTTTACAAACGGAACTAGCATTCGATTAGCTCTCCAATATGGCGCATACATTTACGTACTATTATCAACGTAAAAGTCACGTGATTGCCATTCCAGGGGTTTTAAGTTCAATGTTCACAGCATTCAGTGTAGCAGCACAATTCTATCAGATGTTTTTACTTTAAACTGTGTATGGCCAACTTTCTTCTAGTAGATTTGGCAAGCTTCCAGGTTTTGTTGGATTGTTTTCGATGGGCTTCTAGTATGTTCGTCAAAGAAACAGGGGCCATTGACAAGGAATATTTGAGGAACTCTCAGACCTTTCACCTGTTCGCCTATTCCATTGTCATTCTATAATATCGTCACACTTTTGCTGTTCAAAGACAATGGAAGACCTTACAAGCATTCAAGCCTCAATAGACATTTAGTAAGATAGTCAAAAATGTACATCAATGAGACATTTTGGTACACAAATACGTATGTATCGACCCAGCATCAAATATACCGGCACTCAGACACCCCAACACATAGAACCAAACAAACATATTTAGGCACTACGAGCATCCATGTAGTTATCTACATGTATACAAATACCGTGATAGGGACACCCATGCATGTATATATATATATACTCATACACTCCAACAATATGGGGTGTATGAGTGTATGGTTGTTCAGCATGCAGAGAGTCATATACAAGTAGAAACACACATTTTATACTCACACATATTCAGATGCATGCAGACATACGTACATATAGCAAGGATTACAGACAGTCATCAAGAACATCTAGTAATATAATAATCACTAGTAATAATAGAAGGAATCAGCATGTTTATAATCAACTATTCAATTTTGTAGAAAGTGAGATTCTTGCTATCCAATTTAGGTACAAGGAGGGTGGAGTCGTACACAGCTAAGGAGGGTACATAATCTCCAGCTATGTCATCATGCGACATCTGAGACACTATCTTCCCTACAATATATAATAACAAATACAGTCAGATTCCACAGATGAATATTAGTTACACATAGACACTGCTGTCAACCAGGTTTTTCAGTTAAAATAGAAGAAAAATGGAGGCTGCACACATTTTGACATGAGATTACACAATATATTTCAAAGATGCCGACGATTGGCTCTTTCATAGCACAATAATAACCATTGTCACATAGTATGCGGAAGGAAGGGGGTTCAGTAGGTCTCTCCCTTAGATGCTGTGAGTAATACTATATTTCATTTTAAAATGTACTGTAACTGAGCCACATGAGTTACGAAACATTGACATAGCGTTATTCTCTACATAAATAGCTTGTGTTGAGGGTCGGTACACCTTACCATGAGTTCTATAATAATCAAATAGCTTCATATCTTCAGACATGATTAAGATAGAAACAGCCTGACTTTAAACCAAGAGTAACTATATATCAGAGGTCACTTGTGGTTCACCTATTCTGACATGAACTACATGGTCAGAGGGTGTGATAAGAGCTGGTGATGCTTTTTCTAACACAGTACGGTCACAGGTACACTTAGAAGTACTTGATTAGGAAGAACAGGATTTCTACAGTAAAATGATATTTATTACTGCTATCTTACATATTGGTAAGGTACTGATATACACACTTTCTTGTTGTTAATATAATACACCGATTTATTAGTTTTTATTTTTATAACTTACTTTTTTATATATTGTATATTAAATTTCTCAAAAAATAATATTTATTGTTTTGATTTTTTAAGCATCTTTTGGGGGTCCTCCCATGTTTTGGGACGATTCTGACGACCCGACGACAGGGATATTTAAAAAGTGACAGACGAGACGACCATTTTTCAATGTAGGTGACGAGTTGACGATGATTTTGTAAGTAGGATTACTAAAGGTACGGCTGCACGTAACAAATTTTTCGTCGGTTCTGAGTTCTGACCGAAATCACGAAAAACGCAGAATTAATCGGTCGAAATTCAAAGAATTATTTGAGCTGTGCATGCCCACCGAGTTCGTCGACGAAACGCTTTTAATTAACAGATTTAACAAATTATTAGCGAGCACGATTCTAACAGCTTTAGCAATTAGTATAGTCCAAGACACATATCGCGACACACAATAAAAATACATAAGTATTTCAACATAGAACACACGATGTAACTGTTTAGGTCGCGCTATTGTTGGTTAACGAGCACGACTCTAGCAAATTTTAAGATATATGTAGTCCGAGAACATAATGCGACACACAAGAAAAATATTACAGAAAGTTGCCATAGTAAATACGATGCAACCGACTTGATTGCGCTAGAGATGTCAACATTTTCTACCGCAAAACTTTTGCTGCTAAAAAGGAAATATAATTAAAGAATAAACAATTTGTAGCTATAGCGTCCAAACAATAAATACATTCAATAACGCAATCTAAGCAGTTGCATCGTGTGTACTATGTTGAATTGCACTTATACTTTTATTGTGTGTCATTATACGTCTGTTGGACGTCATCATACGTCTCTCTCTAATTGCAAAAGCTGCTGGAATCGTGCTCGCTAGCACGATTCTAGCAGCGCAGAATAATTCTGTGTTTCAATCATTTCGTGATTTTGGTTAAAACCAACAGAAATTTTGTTACGTGTAGCCGTACCTTAACTAACTTTTTATTTGTTCATAAATCACCACGGTCAACCGAAACTTCACTAGTTTTGGTTTGAAGCATCTGGCCCAGCATTTATAGACTGCCAAAAAATTAAAGCAATGAAATGCCACGACATTGACAGCAAATCCGTTTCCAAGTCTGTGACTGACAGTGATTATTAAAGACAATCTCGGTCTATTTTCAGTACAAGAAATATAGCCCTAAAAACCTAACACGGCTGTCACCTTTCGCGGAGTAATCGGCAACGCTCCCAAACATCACTAATAAGTTTGTGAAGGTCGCTGGTTGAGCCATGCTTTTGGTTAGCAGAAGTTCAAACTGAGCGTGTTTCAGATTTTTAACGCAACCCAGTGCCACCAGAATAGATATTTGTATTAAAATAACGAATGTGAAAAAAAAAGTTGATTTGGTTGCCAACTTGAAAAAGGTGACAGTGATTTTAAAAATGACGACAGTGATTTTAAAAGTGACAACAGTGATTTTAAAAGTGACTATTCTGACGACAACTTTGTGTGGTAGGACCACCTCTTTTGAAAGTATTTCTCTATATCTGAAAGTGGTTTCTTTCTATTTAGTTTTCTATAAGAGCTCAGTCTATCATGCAGTATTACATGTCATATTTAAAACACTGTAAATAATTTATATGGCCAGCTTTTAATAGCCAAATAACAAATGCTTCTTGGAGCTCAGTCTATAATACATAGAACAAAATATGAGTCAAGGGCTTCCATTAACAAATTACAAAATACTTTTGTTTCGATAACATCCTGCAATATGAGCTCAGTCTACCATATGGTACTATATATAGTAACTTCAATATAAGCTTAGCTTACGCAGTATTAAATTACATATGACACTATTATATGCTACAAATATATGGCTAGCCTCTGTGTAACCATATATATAATTTAATCTAAATATATTCCTATATTATAACAACATATATCAGAATAATCCTGCATCATACTAATAACTAACCTGTAGTATGATTAATGACGAAAATAGTATTGTTGTCATATGCAGCCAGTAGAATATACTCTCCATAGGCCACCAGCCCTCGAGGCTTCTCCACTTCGGTGAGGGTCCACATCACTTCCTTTGTGGTCTCGTGTATTTTAAAGACATTGGGAAGGCCGCTTGATGATATGATGAGACAGTTGTTATCAGGGGCGCACATTCGGACATTCCCGCTAACACTGGGGAGAGGACGGGGAATATTATATAGAGCTTGACCATCTAAGGAGTAGGTAATGATTCTGGTGTTGGTTGGGTCTGCGATAAGAACCTTGTCCTCAATGACCACTAGCATGTCAGAGGAGTAGTCATGAAATGGATGCTTCCAGCTGGTGATCAACTCTCCTGACATGCTGTAGACACCAACTGTACGAGGACTGGTATGGGATAATGCATAAATTATTTCCTTGTAACAAGAGACAGACTCTACTTCGGCGGAGGTACAGATGAACTTGTTGGTGATCTTATTATCCATATCTACTCTGCTGACTGTCTTATCAAATAGTCCAATATAAGTATTACCCTTATAGTGGCAGATGGAGAGGGGACAGGCTGGTAGTTGTATGGAGGACAGTTTGGAGAGGGACTTAGGGAGTTGAACAGGTGGAACTTTTTGTTCTTCAATGATGATATCATGAGAGGAGGTAACTTCTAATTCGATATCTCTTCTCTCACCTGTAGTATATAAAGTGTACATGTGACTAGCAACAGTTATTAGATAATATACACAAAATATTGTACTTGAGAGAAAGATATTAGCTAATAGTAGTCAAGATTCCTGTTTTATCACCATCTTTACATTGCTCTATATGCAACTATAAAATTATGTTTATAAATTTCCTTCTTCTTACATGACAGGACTTAATAGAGTAAGGAGAGGATATTTTATCCAACTAAAAATAACTCAACATTCAGTTCAACTGACAGCGCTGTCGTACAACTATAAACTAATAATTAGTTATATAATACTAATATCAACTGCTATCAGCAGCCCCCTATATTAAAGGTTGACTTGCAACAAAATTTGCATTACAGTTATTTATATCGAAAAATTCACCATGTTTTACTCTGTTGTGTTATAGGTGCAAAATATGTGGAAAGGTGATTACAAACTCTTAAAAGCTAAAAAACGAAAAGCCGCGATAGATTGGAATCAGTTTATTTCTCTGACGCAGTCATGACAGTTTGGTTATTGTTTTGTCACATATGTTCTCACGTAAATTGAAGGTCAATAAAAAACTCAGTATAAAACTTCTCGTAGCACTAGTTTATGACAAACACTTCAGCTTTTACTAAAGACCCCGTATCAAATATAGATGCTCGCTATTTTACAGTTTTGTTTGGGCTTGGTCTAATTGTCTAGTCGTAATCTGATCAGGTGAACCATACTTAACAAATAATTTCTCCAGCATTTCGAGATTATCACAGGTGACTAACATGCTCGTCATGTTTATCAGACAATGATATGTACTCATTCGAGCTAAGGTTAAACATTAAACGAATTTTTACGGTAGGTTTTGAGATATCAGTACTGAAAGTGACAGCATTACAATGACGATAAAATAGACACGTAAGAACAATAGACAAGGTTTTATTGAATGCGTGAAGTATATTTGTGAAAATAATTCGACGAACGAGGTTACGTGAAAGTGTAAACAGAAGCCATCTTGTACAACTACGTCCCATTTGAGCCATTTTAGAAAGAGATTCTAATCTACGGCAGTCTCGTGATGTCGGCCATTAACTGTTCGTTTTTGAGCTTTTAAGAGCTTGTAATCACATTTCCAAATATTTTGCATCTACAACACAGCAGAGTAAGACATAGTGAATCTTTTGATACCAAATAACTGTAATGTGAATTTTGTTAAAAGTCAATCCTTAACCATTGTTACATGGAATACTTGGAGGTATGCCAACCTGGCTCTTTTTACCCAGCTATTTCTCACCTAAACACCAGACTATAAACTATTAGTATAGTTAAAGGTGCTCTAGTATTCCATGTAACAATGGTAATTATTATGTGAATATACAGTCATGGAAACTCATCCTGTAAACATTGGTTTGACAACGCAAGGTTAAAAAATATGGAGGCTGCGCATAACTGACAATGAGGCTATGAGACTTATAGATATTTTTGATATAAAACGTATTTCAAATCTTTCACTACTACACCAAAATTACTATTTTGACCAAATTCATTCAAACATATTTTCTGAAAATAGATATACCATTAGTATTTATGCAATATCTTGTGAATCAATGCAAACTTTTCAAAATGCAGACAATGCAAAATTCTTGTTATGCAACCACAAGACATAATCTGTAATAAAACCATGGACTCTATGTAGTTAAAAGTTTCAATCTGTTAGCTACTCCACCTCTATTATATCAACACCTGCAGTTGATTGACATATTTTATCTGGTGATTGCTCCCTCAGAGCATGAAACTATTAGTAATAAAAGTGTTTTAACCATAAGTTTTAAACTTTTATTTCTGTATATACATATATATATATATATATATATATATATATATATACTATATACTATATATATACATATATAAATATATACTATATATATGTATATATATAGTATATGCTCCATCACTTTGGTTTGGTTGAGTGCTCTGTGAGAGGTGCGGCATTATTAGCCTTTGTGCAAAGCTCATCACTTTTATGATTTGAGCACTCTGGTGACAGCACATTGACTTCCTTAAAGTCTGTGAGGCAACCTAGTTGTTTCGTGAGTGACAGGAAGTCAACTCTCATTGGTAATGAGATTTGTGTCCCTTGCCTAAGCTCTGAGCGGCACTGATGAGGCACATCCTAACTATCAATATGACATAAGGCTGGAGAAATTTCAAACATCAGAAATAAACAGGGGGTGCCCCGTCATATACAGCAACTATGAGGCTATGAACGCAACAGTTCTGCTTAGTAGCAGTCTAAATCATTAAAAGGACAATAAAAGTTGTAGTTTTATAGTATTTAGAACTCTACCAGGGCACATTTATATTTTGCCCCAGAAACCCTCCGGGGCACGTGTGTCAAAATCAAGACTTCCTTGCCAGTAGCGACCCAACATGTCATTTTATGTGAGAGCTAAGAAGGTTTTTCTTTTATAGCAAACATTTTCAGATTTTAAATTCCCGCTTCACAAAAATTAAAAAAGTATAAATTTTATTCAAAATACTAAAATGTGCAAAACAAACGTATTACAGTACAGTACATTCAGCAGAGTTTGATCACCCCTCAATCATGATAGATAATGTATACATCCATCTTTAATTATTCATACCTATCTGCTTTAACTGTAGCTGGTCTGTGAGTTTGAGCTTTGGCAAATGCTCTTGGGTAATTTTGTCAAGCTGGGCCTTTAATTCCTTGAATCCTCTCACAATCGCCGCCTAAACATAGAGGTATCCTAATACAACCAATAGAAGAAAGAAAAAGAGATTATATCTGTAAGTCGGTATACTTACAGTCAGTGTATCTATGGGAGAACTGCCATTGCTGCAAATAAGCCCTGACAAGTGGTACCTGAGGAACAGGACTGATGGTAGGTAAAGCAGGGATGGAAAGGCTGAGAGTGTAGACTAGGCAGTGGAAACATACAAGTAAGGAGAGCTAGTAGACAGCTCACGATGTATGGTACATTAGTAATAGCAAGTTCATAGACTCAGATACATTGAAGGAATGGATGGAGCACGCAGTTGATGGTACGAGGTTATGAGACATCAGTCTAGTGGTCTTATGAATTCGATCAATCTGCCTGAGTAGATCAATTGATCATATGCAGCGGATATGCTGACACACAGACATGGATCCACTGCACAAAACAAACAAGTACAGAAATGACGGTAAGTACATGTACAAACACAGCTAACCATACATGCTCAATAATACATGTATATAAATACAACAATCTCAATTAAATTACAACACAAGCACTGGTACATACATGTATACCAACATATTCACAAACACTTACAAGCAACCAGCACAAAAACTCATGCACAATACTGAACTCCTGATTAACAACACCGCTTAATAACTTACTGGGGGATGACTCTTGGTCCCAGTTTCAAGCAACTCTTGATGGGTTCTCAGGCTATTCCACTGCTTGAGCAACACATCTTCGACAAAATCAGCAATTTTAGTTTGTGATTTCTGGCGGTTTTCCAGCACCTGTTTCTCAAGTGTGTCATATTTAAGTTTAACCGCATTTAGCTGTAACATAAAATAGTAAATAGAAATAATAGAAGAGCTAATAATCAGGAATTGTAGCCTCCGTCTCATACTATCATAATTGCTTCAGTATCACAGCAACTACTTGGTTAAACCTGAAGAGTAATACAAGATGTACTAGAATAAAAAACATAACATCTTCAAAAAGCTGTACAGTGCAAAATATGCTAGGCTGCTCTTTACTGATACAAAAAACAATTAAATGGAAAAATGTGCCGTGAATCTCAATTAGAAACATTATAAGGAGTGATTATCACTTTATAATAAAAAGTTACTAGATTCCTTCAATGTCTTGATGTCAGCAGAAGTCAGTGTGTCCGCTCTTGCTGCAACTACTCATTCAACTAATGGTTTCATAAAACACCAGTTTGTTTCAGTGAATACTAAATATACTACTCTTACTATCTGCTGCTTTTGTAGCTTCTTAACATATTTATTAACAAATCTCTAAAAATATGCAGTCAATAGCATAGATATAGTAAACCCTAGATATGCGAATAATCAAAACAAGTGAGGCCTATAATTAGCATGACGCAACGTCATGGTGATGTGCAAAGCGAATCAGCTGATCTATTAACTCCTATTGACTTAGCACTAAAAACTGCTCATTTTTTCCATAGTTTGTGCATCTGAGACTGCATATTTTATTGAAAATATGTAAAACTTATACACAGTAATACTTCAACTTACGAGTGCCCTAGCATACGAGAAACTTGAGGTACGAGCCAGCTTTTAAGCAAGTTTTAACACACGAGCCATGTTTGAGATACGAGCACATGAATCAGTTGCCAAGTATGTCGGAGGTGTTTTATGAGAGCAACATCACTCTGTATTTTTCAACTGCTCAGATTATACTTTTGTACCATGTTATTTGTGCGCGATTTTCAGTGCTGAATTATGCGAATTAAAAGTACCATGCGTAGACCGAAAGTTTGCCAGTAAAAGGATAGATAATGCAAAGAAAAAGCGAATGATAATTGATATTAAACGGAAAATTATTGAAAAATATGTATGCGTGATTGAGCTATATTGCTTTTGAGATATGTTTGCTTTTAAGTTTGTCTTTTAAGACTTGGATAAAATCCAAATTTATCAAAGTCAACTGTTGTAATGAAGAATAACTGATTTCTCCCTCTCTGGCAAATGCTAGCGTTAGCTGCTATTGTATGTATTTAATTTTACATTTTAATTTATCACATTTCTTGCATTATTTTTTATTTGTTGCTTTTTGAAAGCATGTGGTAAGTTAGGACAATAACCAACATGTTCTTTCTGTTACAATATATTGTTTTGAGTGTTTTATTTGCATTTTTAGAGTATGGTAACCAATCAATATATATTTAATTGTTTTATATATAAATAAATTGCACCAACATGCGATTAAATTGACATATGAGCTCAGTCTCTGAATGCATTAAGCTTGTAAGTCGAAGTATGAATGTAATGCCTTTGGATGAGAAAGGCAAGAATCTTACACACACGGTAATGAATAATACCAATGATTTAGAAGCTTCTATATCATTGATAATACAAAGAGTGACCAAATAGAAATTAAACTAATAACAAACTAATGAATCAAATGAGATTTAGAAGCAGTTACAAGTAGTTGGAAGCAGTTAGAAGCAGATAGTTTTTGTCTATGGTTGGTTGAACTAGATTCCTGCTTTGAAGCGGCATAGTGTATTCTGATTTTAGTATAGCGATTTACTATAGTTTTGAGTAGACTGTTGGCATGCACTGTACATGTAAAACCTTGATTGAGGTTATGTAATAAGACATATATGTTATTGTCTGTGATGTTACTTGTTTAAAAGCTCTCTGTGTGATACCATAGCTCTCCATGTGTGAACGTAGGCACTTTTCTGTAGCAATACATATTCGGCCTATCAATCTGGTCACCAATCAACCAGGATCACTCAATGTGATCCTGGTTGATCTTAAAGGTTAGGAAGTAGTTGATGTAAGGGTAGTTGCTGAAAAGATATTGAGCAATGTCATGTACAGATTTGGCTGCTGACTCAAAACCAATGACGAAATGATGATGATTTTCCTATTATTTTCCACTAGCAGCTTTCAGCTTGGTGTCTTTAATCTGCATAGATAGCTTATGATATTGTTGAGAACTTCTTGTTTTGAGTTGAAGTTCTGTCTTGTTATGGGCAATTCAGGATATACCTGGGGTGTTTTGGTCTCTTCTGATGACATTTCACTAAGAATTTGGTCTTATTGTTACGTTTATGACTTAAAAACTAGTTGGACAAGCGTGCTTCCACTACTAAACTTATTGCTCAATAGAAGGCTCTGATGCTGTGATGCACATCACTACGACGTAACGTCGTGAAAACAACAGCCAATTATAGGCCTCACTTTTACTCCATTGTAATGATAGCTATTCGCCAATCTAGGGTTTACTATATCTATGGTCAATAGAGTCTGTATTAGTTACCTTAATAGAGTAACTGATAGATTTTAGGTACTGGTTTTACTAGCATGAAACCTCATAACAAGAATAATATTGACAAACCTGACTCTCTCTTGTCTTACGAATAAGCTGAAGCATGTCTTCTGTTTTAGCATCATAGTCCGACTGAACTTTGGAGACATCCTTGAAGAGTTTTTCATATTCCTCATCCTTTTTTGCACTCTCCGCTGTTATCATAGTACTCAGGAGGGAGGCAGCCAGATCTTCCAGCAACTGGAAGTCATGTGGTACACCTGTGTAATATTATTTTAGCTGTTAGGAAGGAACAAATCAAACGGGAAGTATGAATTTGATACAAACCTCACGATGCTAGACACAAGGCAGGTGTTTGCGTAGCATCATCTAAACCAACTTTTATCTCTACCTGTTGGCTATATTTGTGTTGAAACAAGTCCAGCTAAAGAAGGTATAAATATGGTGTTTTTCTGTGCTAATCCAAAAACTTGAAACAGTTCAGGGAGGTCAGCACACCTAATCAATTTTCCATGTAATAAATGTTATAAGACCGATAAAGCTCCTCAATCAAATGAGCTTCCCTGGCAGTGTTATAACTGCAAAAAGTGGGTACATTAAACTTTTTAAATGAGGAAAAGAAATGGAACAGACTGAAAAAAACATAGGAGTAACGGTAAAATTCTACTACATGTAAGTTGTCAGGCGAGTGTGCGATATCTGTCTTTGACCTTCATTGTAGTCAATTTTCATCAAAAAACTTGCAATATAAATTGAATATTTTAACAACTGTTTCTAATAGCTTTATTAGTTACGAAAGTGTTTGTCGGAATATTTCAGTTATATTTTAAAACAGCCGAGGTTTAGTTACAAGTTAACTTATTTTTATTTCAAGCAATTTGTGTTTCTTCATAAAATACACTAACTGATGATCAGCCTGCTAATCATGACAAAGCATCAAATGTAAATATGAAGCATTCTTTACATATGCTAATAGAATGGTGTTCACTAGCATCAGCTACAGCAAAACCTCAGACAAATTTGCCTACTACAGAGAGCTTTGGGTTTACGATGCCACTGGTCTTTGATTTTTTTGCCCAACGATGTGGAACACGATGATTTTCCATGTAATAAATGTTATAAGACCAATAAAGCTCCTCAATCGAATGTTCTCCCCGCTGTTAAAACTGCAAACAATGGATCCATTAAACAAATTAAACGAGGAGAAAAAATGAAACAGACTGAAAGGCAAATAGGAGTAACTGTGAAATTCTAGTAATTTGTCAGACAAGTATGTGATATTTGTCTTTGACATTTATTTTAGTCAACTTTCATCAAGACACTTGCAATATAAAGTGAATATTTTAATAACTGATTTCAACAATTTCATTAGTTACTTAAGTGTTGTCAGGATAACACAGTTTTATTTTGAAACAGCCAAGTTTTAGTTCAAAGTTTAACATTTTTTATTCAGAGCAATTTGTGCTGCGTTAAAAAATATACTAACCGATGATCAGCCTGCCAATCACGACAAAGCATCAGATATGAATATGAAACACTTCTGCCATGTGCCAATATACAGGTATTCTCCACTAGTATTAGCTACAGCGGACCCACTACAAATTTGCCTACTGCAGTGTGCCTTCTGGTTACGATGACACTACTCTATGATATTTTGCCCTATGATGTAGACCTCGATGAATTTTTTTGCCCTCTCTAGACAAAATACTTTTCGCCAAACGATAATATCAAAAGATTCTGTCGAAATTCCAATTTGGCAGTTGGTTTGCTGATTACGTCACAATAATACCAGTGTTCCCTAATAGCATCAGCAGCAGCAACACCCCTCCCCCCATGCTGATGAGTTAACTGACGGGTTACAGTGTTAACTCAATAAACTTAACATTATCACATCTGGTTGAATCTGCTACACATTTCATACAGCTGATGGTATGGCAGACCTTACATCCCACCACTAGCGGTTGATTCTCATGCTTTGTACATATATCTGGCAGATGGGGGCATACCTTTGATAAATACTGAGCAATGGGAATTGTATGATGGTCTTCAAGTACACCATCATGTTGCTGAAATATAACCAAGCATGTTATGACAGGATACCAGGCCATGGACACTGGTGCGCTGGTCATCAATTAACTCATCAAGTTGCTAGAAAAAAGGAGCGTGTGGTTGCCATAGAATTCCTATTGTTGTAATTGGTGAGGCAAATGAAAAGATTCAAGAGATGGGTTTCAGTTCTTTTTTAATATAAATTAACATCTAGCGATATTTAAGGATACTTTTGGATGTCTGGGTACTCTGGGTAGAGAAGAGAAACTATTGAGACTCAGGTAAGGCATTGTGATGTCTATTGCTACTGCTCACAATTGTAACATATTAACATTCATATGCTATGTTTATAAACTATAATATAGCATAATCACTATTCATAGCTTTGATACCTGTGTCTATAAAATCCACTATTGTATCAAGGAGTGATGGAAAGTTGTCAAGTGCGTATATAAATAAGCGCGTATAGAGGCAAACTATGGTGCACAATTTGTATCCAAACTGCAGTTACATAAAAATACAAAGCGTAGTATTATCACCTCTAATATATTGACTGCATATTATACTTGCATATTATGTGGTTGTGTCAAATATGAGTTGATTTTAAAAGAAAATATTTTTTTTGTCTATCAGTTGATATGTTGTTTGTTGTGTTAGGCGATCTCATTGTCAAGATATTTTAATCTTAATATCGAAAAAACTTGATAGCGGTAAACATGCTCAGACCAAAAAGCATGCCCAGACTTGTCCAAAATGATAAAACGCTTGATACAACCTGTCTATATACAGTGAAACACGGATAACTCAGACTTCAAGGGACCGAGCAAAAGTGTTCGAGTTATTAGAGCGTTCAAGTTATCAGGACAGTCATAAGTGCACGTATTTATCAGTAGATACATGTATATATACAAACTATATATCAATCAAAAGCATAGATTGCTTGTTGCAAGTTGAAGGGTCTCTCGTGTGAAGTTTTAAATATTTTTAATCAGAAAGTATAGATATTTTTCTATCACTTGAGATTTGTTTGTTGCTTTAGGTGATGTGACTGCCAGGACGTTCTCAGATTAAAATTGGCAAAACTTGATCGCGGTTAAAACGCTCAGAAAAAATACATACGTATTTTTCTACCGAGCGTTTTAACCAAGATCTATTTTGCAATAAGTCAGTTATTACAAAACTGCCTTACTATTGAAAACCCATTATCAATGTTGCCGATATTACTTTAAAGTTATCCAAATTTTACCTCGCTTTTCTTGCTTTCGGAGGGCTTATCGCTAAGCGGATGTTTGGTAAAATTTGATTTTTGCAAACCTTTAGAAAAGTCGTTAATGAAAATATTTGCCGATGTTGGTAATAACGAGGCCTAAGAACTACTAAAAGTCGATGTTTATCTCTATGGCTTGGAGTAAAGTGATATTCTAAAGCGATAGTAACAACCGTCTCGATAGCCGTTTGGAAAAAACTGTTCGAGTTAACGGAGTTTCGGTCGAGTTATCAAAAGCCATTTATCATTGCGTGGGAACGGACCAAGCAAATCCATTCGAGTTAACCATGTGTTCGATGCACCCGAGGGCGATTTATCCGAGTTTCACTGTATCTCGTATTTACATCAGCTATTGCAACAAATGTCTAGTCCTACGCGGCTCTATTGGCATATATTATATTTTGTATTTACTCATGTTGGCTAGAATAAAATTTTAAATCCAGCTACAGATACATTATTATGAATGTTTCAAACGCCTCAAATAAGGGAAAATGAAAACTTGTCATATTAACTTTCTCTAAATACTGTAAAAGTTTGAGTACCGACTACCAATTCTACTGGTCTACTGTAATTAGGTCATCGAGTTAGCTTATTTCATCACAGCCTTTGTATCGGCTAAGTTTTCAGCTGCTACATGCACGCCGGAAACTAGCTATTAAATAAAATAGACACGCCGCCATCTTTAGAAATAACATGTTCGAATATATGGCAAAACCAACCGCATCCCAAAAAGTCATGTTTAGTCTACGTTATTTAGTCATTATTAGTATCAATTTGTAAAAAATTTTACTGGTCCCATTCGATTAGTTAATTCAAGTACAAAACAAATGGTTTTATGAGTTGACCAAGGTAGTGAACGCAAAACAACGTCAAGTTCGTTGAAATCGATTAACCCACCGATTCTGGCAAAGGGTTGATAAAACCATTCCTGCACCTGGTTGGCGGTTTGTGGACTCAGCTGTTTTCACCTAGTAAGGTGGAGCATAAAATATTTTGAATTTAATATTTAGTCCATTGGAATTGAGTCAAGCTATTCAAAAGTACTTGTCATTAGAGCTCTGATTGTCTTCATAAATCCTTCTATTCGTGAAGATTTCAGCACAAACGATAACAGGGCTATAATGTACTCAACATTTTCTGCAAATCATGTTTGCATTGCCTTCAACAATAATATTTTATTATATAATTTTTACAAGCCAAATTTACAATTTTTTTATTATTGTAAAGCTAAGAATTGTAATGGCAGAGACCTTAATTTACTACGTGTGTATCTCTTACATACCTCAAGGTGCTTCATGCAAAACTTTCTGGAGCAATCTGTGCAATATGACACAGCCTGATGCTTGTTTGGACCCTTCTTGACACAAGTGTCACATAATTGTGCATTATCAAAATCTGGTAGCATTTCAGGGGACATTTTATACACTTTGCTAAAAATCAGAAATGGTAAAAAAATACTTTCCAAAAATAATGTAATAAAATAACATTATAAATACTGTTACAACAATATATTGTGTCATCCTATAAGTTTATTAGGCGCTTGCTTCAATAGATATGCTATCATAATAAAACTATAATTGGCAGCTCAATTCTTATCAATTTAGATCAATTTGCTAATTAAATAATATCAATTATCTATAATATTATTAACCATCTTTCATCCATCTGTTGGCTGCTATTAATGTCACAAAGCAATATTTATTCCCTGATTGGTACAATTATTTAAAGATTTGGTAGGCAGCTGATTAGCTCAGTTGGTTAGAGTGTCAGCCTGATAATCAGCATGTCAGGTACTCAAGCTCCATGTTGACCAACATTTTAGTCATCTCATAACTTGTGTGTACATAATATTGAGATTGACTGAAAGTTGGCAAAATAAAACAACTGCCAAACAAAAATAAAAATGAATCTCCAATAAGTTAACTTCAGATTAAAGTTACAATGGAAGTTGTAGTCTGTCTATAAGAATTATGAAAAAACAAACTAATTTCGACCGATCGAATTTTTGTAAATCCTTTCTCATTCGTTCAATAAAAATATGTACAAATGAAAGGCATGATAGCTATCTTCAGCTTGCGTTTTATCAATATTCAACACATCGCGTTTGTATGTATTGTCAGCTTTTTGGGTCTATTCAAATCAAGCAAATGCTAACTTACTAAAACATGTAAAGTAACTAACAACCTGTCCTACTAGTTGTTATCCCTGAAGAGTAAAATGATTGGATGAAAAACTTCAACAACAATAACCATTTAAAGCGTTTACATGATCAATAGATGAATGTATATTTTCTTCCTGTTTACTCTTACATGTTAAATATTTTAAATGTTAACATGGCGGTATTGTTGAACATTACTTACCCACAACTTTGCAAACCACACCAGAAAATCTCATTCTCTTTGTAGTGTGATGTAAGGCATGGCATGCAGTTTATGTGCCCACATGGCAGCTTCTTCGGATCGACTATTTTATCTTTTTTTAAACCACAAAACTCGCATTCGATGTCCTCTGCTGCACAAGCCATTGCTTCAAAAAAATAACAACAATACAAGATAATTTAAAAGCTCAAAAGATGCAAATTTTTAATCCTTAGAATAAAATTTTAAGTGTTACATTATAAAAATGCTATTAACACAAATAAGTGTTGGACCTAACAAAAAAACTAGTGCACATCAATGCCATTCCCCAGAAATGTATTAGAAAACTCTTCCTTATCGTTATAGAAAACCATCCCATTTTCCGCAGAAGGGAGCAGAAGTTGAAACAGTTCCTACCAGTTTCGTAATGATTAACTGATAGCGTTTTCATACTATTTGTACTTATAACAAAAATATTTCATTTTTGGTAATAACCCTGGATATTTTATAGCTAAAAACACGGTTTTGGAGACTAGCGAGGCAATCTTGTCTTCGTGACCATAAAAGGTAACTTCTATGGTGGAACAAAGATGTATAAATTACCAATAGAAATCCTGTGGACAAAATAACATCTGAATGTGAGATGAATCTTTAGTGGTATTTGCTACATGTAATACATTAAAAAGGCACATTATAACCTCAGAAATGCTCAAAATCATATTGATTCACAGTAAAAATAGGATAACTCCTAGTAGTACAAACTGAGCTTGTCATGACTAATCAGCCTACAATTAAAAGGTTGGTGATTGGTTTACCAAAGTGGTGATTGGCAGATCTTGACATGACAGAATGAAATTAATTGCACAAAAAGTACCAATTTCTTAAAAAAAACTTGTGCCATCTAGAATGTTCTATAAAAAGCTGCACTCATGTCTCTAGAATGATGTTGATGAACAAATTCAAAATTTCTTTTTCACACTTTTCTAGATAGTACTTGAATACACGCCTAACACAGAATGAGTAGTTTGTCAGTAAAACCAAGTTTTGTTCCCCAGTGTGAAATAGTTTGTTGTCGGCTTATCTTATCACATTAAATAACAAGGCTGCTGCAAAACGTTTAGTTTTTTATAATAAAATGCAAGCTTTTGAGCCAGCAATGCTTTCAGCATAGTTAGCAAACAAAAGCAATATATGTACTTGGCCAAATTTTAATAATTTTCGGTAATATTTTGGTATGAAAATGTCTCCATAACGCGAGACATTCGGCGAGGGAAGCCAGACCACAAAATAAGCATACAATATGTACAAACAACAAAACACCCAAGTCAACAAAGTATACAATGACTAAAATCCTAACAAAAACCGATTGAAAATTCTGAAAAGTGAAGGAATCAATCATAGAAAAAAGTCAATCGCCCTACTAGAGATCCACCACAAACATCGGAGACGAATCAGGTGATTACACGCGGATGACTATATCGATTACATAGTGATAAAACTTATTTAAGGTCAACACCTGTGTTATATAAACGTGTGTACTCACATGCGGTTGATGCCAAGAAGGAAGCTCTCTCAATCCTCCGACTCCTTTATACTCCCGTAACCTCTTGTACTTCCTGTAACCGCTCGTACTTCCCGTGACCTCTCGTAACTACCTGTAACTACCATGACCTCGGGCATTAGCGTAGCCCGCGGCCCACCAGCTCGATTATACAACATGCCCTTTTTCTTTTCTCTTTTTGTATGGGCCACTAACCTTCCAGAAATACATTGGGACTCATTCATCAACTCACCTTGCTGGTGAAGTTTACCTTACGCTTTAACCCAGGTCTTCCTCCATCAACACCTCCTGCGTACCATCACTCCCGAGCAACCCGGGGCTGCTGTTGTACTCGGCCGCACTACTCTCCTGATCTTCCACTCTCACTGTTGTATAAATCAGTGTACTCTTCTCGCTACTGCCAGCTCCATTGCCAGTCTGCACTGGCTTTTCCACCACTCTGACCTTCGCCGCTACCAATACTTTTACCGTGACCACTGTCACTACCAACACTCCTTCCACCAACCCTGACAAGCCCGGAGTCTTTTGGTTGGGTCAGTAATGACTCCTCAACCTCATCTCCGTCTCTTCCGTCTTTACCTCGCTCTCCCCAATAAGAGGCAGGCTCGACAGGCTTCCTGTGGGAGGTCTCCACCTGGGCCGTAACCGGCTGCACAGGGGATGGCACCACAGAGCTGGGAGTTGGCATAGGCCCAGACCTATCTAGCTCGACCTCACCTGCAACCAGTGCAGGTCTGCTACTAGCAACTCTCCTCTGAACCTCGGCTAACTCCTGCACCACTACCCTGAATGCCTTGACATTTTCCAACTCCATGACTGCTGCCTCCCGTTTGGCTTTCAGCTTAGCTAATTTCTCCTTCGACTTCCTCCGCACCTCCCTTTCCTCTCTTTCAATCTCTGCTACCTTTTTCTCATGACCTTCTCTGTCCAACATTCCATTGCTGGATACCTCGGCTAAAAAAGAGCAAACCTTTTCCATTACAGACACTGGTTTAGCTACTTTCTCAGCACCTTCCCTTACCTCATCGTGACTCTGTTCTCTATCACACCCCATAGACACTTGCACATCTCTGGTGCCTTGGGCTGTCCCCTGTTGGCTACCAATTTCCACGTATTCGCTACTCTTCACTTCCTTGGTATTGCAAGTCCACCAATCTTGCCCTGTGTGACCTCTCTTAACTTCGCTCTCTCTATCAGACTTATTTGTCAGGTTTTGCAACTTGACATCATCTGAAACATAACTTGACCCAGCAATAATGGTTCTTGACGAAAACGGCTTAACTGGCTTATTACTTCTACACTCCTTAACAGCCTCAAACTTACTTTCGCATACCGCGTTTACAACAGCAAATAATTTAAGCTGCCTTAACTCAGTTATGCCCAAGAAATTTGTTCTCAACCCTTTCACCACATATACCTCTGTCTCCATAACTCTATATTTACTTTCCAACTGAACGCCTGCTTTACCGACTACTCTTAGTTTACGACCATCTATTCCCGCCAAAACAGTAGATGGCTCCTCTAGCCGTAGGTTCAGCCTTTCGGCCGTCCCCTCGGTTACAGTCGACACCTCTGCCCCAGTATCAAACGTAAAATCAACGTTCTTCCCATTGACCTTCAAAACCTGTACAATTCTCCTTTCTAGTCAACTGTCATCCTCATACTTATCCCTAGAACCAGAGAACCTGACACTTCTGCCCTTACTACTATCTTGGTACCTCTCCTTATACTTCTCCCCCTCAAACCTATCCATACTGTTGTCCCTGTACCTGCCAAATTTGTCTCTAATCTCGCGGGGGCTTCCTCGGCCCCTGTACCTCTCCCCACTACTGTCCCTGCTACCATACCGCTCGTAGCTATTATCTCGACTACCTCCTGACCTCCTGCTACTACCTCGGCCGTCATAACCTACTTCTCTCCTATCCCTACAATAACGGGATACATGTCCTTGCTGTCCACAACAAAAACATTTAATGGAGGGACAACTCCTCATCTCATGCCCACTACGTTTGCAATTGTAGCATACTCTACCTCCACTGCCTTCTCTACTGCTTGCTCTATATCTAGAGACATGCCTCTCCCTGCTATTGTCTCTATACTTTCTACTGTCACCGTCCTTGTTATACTCCCTGCCTCTTGTCCCATATCTACTAGCACCTTGCTCTTCACTACCATAATACTCTCTACTACTCCTCGGGCTACCCCTAGGGGAAGATCTACCTGCTGACTCATAACTTCTATCTCTATCATTACTCCTGTACTGCACTCGGCTATCAAACTCTGATACCTTAGCTACTTCTCTCTTAACCTCACTCTTTAAATCGGTACTTCTACCCTCACCTCTCAAAAATCTATCAGAGCTGTCGGCCATTTCTCGAGCCCTCAATGCCTCCTGCAATAACGCCCAAGTAAGATTGGCATTCTTCATTAACTCTCTGCTTACTTCTCTATTTCTCAACCCGTTAACCGCCACAATAAGAGCAAACCTTACCCTATCATTATCGTTAGTCACCTCTGCATATCTGCTCAAACTCTCTACCCGTTGTAAAAACTCTCTATCACTTTCCCCAAGTGTCTGCCTAGCCGTAAGGAACTTATGCCCCTTTACGAACATACTCTCCTGTCTACCATAATAACCCTGTAAAACCTCCACTGCCCCTTCATAAGTAGAATTTACGCCATCTACGTTAAACCCTGCACCTCTCAATACTTCTCTACCACTGTGCCCAATAGCTCTCAATAGTGGCACTAACCTAGCTCTACCTCTCATAATAGGGCGCCTATTTTCACCTTCACCTTCGTAACCTCTTCTCTCTACAGCACTCTCTATACATAAATTCATCTCCTCTATGAATCTCTCCCACGACCCATCACCGTGCTCCCCAAACACCAGCTTCGGAAACCCACTCTCCATCTCTACCCGATACAATATCTCCCTCGCCACGAATACACTCTACCCCACTCGTATAATTAGTGTAACTCCCACCTCCGAATATGTAATAAATAATTGCACCTCAACAACACTGCTACTACACCTCACAACACTACCCTAATAAATAATTGCACCTCAAAAACACCGCTACTACACCTCACAACACTACCCTACCTCACGTTACCTCACCTACACGCCCGTGAAAGGGTCTATACAACCGTTTAACTTACCCGCAACCAGAAAAATTATCGCTATTGATAACACAAAAGGAAAAAAATCAGAGCTTCGTCAACTGCGCCATGTTATATAAACGTGTGTACTCACATGCGGTTGATGCCAAGAAGGAAGCTCTCTCAATCCTCCGACTCCTTTATACTCCCGTAACCTCTTGTACTTCCTGTAACCGCTCGTACTTCCCGTGACCTCTCGTAACTACCTGTAACTACCATGACCTCGGGCATTAGCGTAGCCCGCGGCCCACCAGCTCGATTATACAACAACCTGTACAGCTTATTGCATTCTGTAACCGTAAATTGGTTGAAATGTTCTGAACACATCGGTGAAGGCTTATACTTACTGCTAGAGCTTTCAATCCGAAGGAATTCTAACGTTCCGCAAACGTTTCTACAACAATAATGCTACGGACAAGCGTTTCCCAGCAACAAGGCGGAAGTCCTACAGCGTTCGATACCGTTTACGACAATCCTTTAAACGAAATTGCTGCGCATGTGCAAGAAGTTCATTGTTGAGATACTGATTAGTCTAACGAAACGTCAACAAAAACTAATCCTGTTGGTGTAGTTGGTGCGTTTACACTGGCCGACACCGACTCCGATTAGGTGCCAATACCCCGACTCAGACAGGTACCTCCGACATTTCACGTATGGGTGCCGACACCGACTCCCACTTTAAGGTCCGGCCACACGTAACGAATTATTCGTTCAATTTGACCGAATCCACGAATTTCACAGAACTCACAGATTTATTCTGCCGAATATCATAGATTCGTCTGAGCTGTGCATGCACACCGAATTCGTTAACGAAACGCTTTTAATTGGCTAACTAATTTTTTTAGCGAGCACGATTCTAGCAGCTTTGACAATTGGTATAGTCCAAGACACGTACGACGGCACACAATCAAAGTATCGGCGCGATATGACCTGATACATACGATGCAACTGCCTATATGCGCTAGAGATAGCGACTGTTTTGCGACGGAGCTTTTGCTGCATAAAAAGAAATTATTATTATTGAAAAAGAAATAATTCATAACTTTTAAAATATCTAAAAAAAAAATTCTAGATACACGATGAGAAGTTCCTGTCATGGTGAACCAACGAGAGAGAACCAACAATAGCGCATATAGGCAGTTGCATCGTATGTATCAAGTCATATCGCGGTGAAACTTTTATTGTGGGTCGTCGTACGTGTCTTGGACTATATCACTTGTCAAAGCTAATAGAATCGTGCTCGCTAAAAAAATTGGTTAGCCAATTAAACGCGTTTCGGTAACGAATTCGGTGCGCATGCACAGCTCAGACGAATCTATGATATTCGGCAGAATAGATCTGTGAATTCTGTGAAATTCGTGGATTCGGTCAGATTGAACGAATAATTCGTTACGTGTGGCCGGACCTTTACATTGCAACGATCAAACGATTTTTGTCGGTACCAACAGCCAATCACAGCGTTTCGCCGTTCTGACCTTCACCCGACCACGCGAAGACGATTACACATAAAAATCAACGCGCTTGATGTGGAAAATTATATACTAGTACTACACTACTACTACTGCTCCTACTACTACTGCTAGAAGCAACTACTGAATGCCAAGCAATGAATGAATGATGAGGCAATGAAAATCCGAGCAAAGAACTGTACGTGCAGTTCTTTCGTCCGAGTAATTATAATAAATAAAATGAATAATGAAGAAGATTGAATGGTGAATGTATATTTGTGGTAGTAGTAGTGCGATGGACGCCGGGCCAACACTTTACACTTCTTGTAATTATTTGTTTGTATATATTTTATATGTCTGTAAATATTTTATTATATGAGTTGTCCTTTTTATTCTCTCTTTATTGCCTTTTTATTGTTGGCCTTGTTACTCGTTATGCTATCAATTGTCGTCGTTTATGTTGTCATATCAACGCACTAGCGGGCCTAATAATTGGCCATTTAAACATTGCTAGCCGGTGTTCTCACTCGGTCCCGTTAGCCGGAACGGGCAATTTTATTGTATATAAGGGAGCAACGCTCACTTAGTGGACAGAGCAAATGTCCGTACGCTCCTCAGATAGTGAATTTCCTTCGCTAATAAAACATTGAATGAAATCACACGCAATTTATTTCTGTATGACATAATCTAAATCGTGCCAAGTAAGGGCCGGCAAATTTCTTGACAGTTGTATTTACAGTCGTACTAGTAGTAGAACTAGTAGTAGTCGTACAACTGGCTATTCACTTTTAATTAATTTAAATTAAAGAAAAAATCTTGGATTTTTTGGTACTCTCGTGTTCACATCGTTGCTAGCCATGCTGGTTCACTATTAAAAAGAGAACGAGGGAAAGTTTAATGACAGTCTTCTAGCCTCTCATTAAACCTAGCCCTTTAGTTTCATAAACTTAGCACTGTCATTAAAGCCTAGGCTCATTTAACCAGAGGCTCCTAGCTTCTGATTGGCTGATGAGCGTCCGACTTGTCGGTGCAACCGGGCACTGCTGGGTAGCTCCGACACCGACTTTTAGATCGGTGCCGACACCGATTTTTCTGTTCACACCTACCGACACCGACTCATCAAATTTGTCTGTGCACGACAAAATCGGTGACAAAATCGGCCAGTGTAAACGCACCATTATTAGACGTCTGATCATAATTTGTGTTTTAGGAAACCAGGACTACGTTTGACGGCGAGCTGTATTCTTGCGTTATGTAAACGACCGCAAAACGACTGTTCGAGCAATCTGTTACTAGGAGGTACCTTTCTCAAACCCGTGGACATCCGTTGGCCGGTCATCTGCTTACAAAAAGCGCTGCTCTCTTTCTTGGAATTCGCTGTGAACCTCACAAATTAATACATGCAAATTTTGTAAAGAAATAAGCTAGTTTGCGTTAATAACATTGAATGCCAATCGTGATTTGGAAAGAGTAACGGATAAAAAAGTAAGTCGGTCTATTCTCATAGACTTCCTAACCTTTTCTTCTTGGGTATACGCTGTTGTATTTTATCGTGGTTCATTTACAATTGATTAGACATTTACTGGGTACATGCTTCGTGAATTGTTATCCAAATGCGTATGCATGTTTTGTTTAACTATTTATTATATTTGCTGTGTAATTGGATACGATTGTAGGGTCCGCATCAATATTTTTTTCAGGAGTCGTACAAAATTTGCATTGCGTGGAATTTTTGTGCAAAACCTATATCTTTCGTTTGCTTTCAAAATTTATTTTGGTGCTAGTTTACCTATAAAACCATTACTTTTATTCAAAGTTTTTTTTAAGTGACTAGCAATTGGTTAGAGGTTTTAAGGGTACATGTTTCGTGAATTGTTGGCCAAATGCTTAAGCATGTTTGGCGAATTATAAAATTCAATGTGAATTCAATGACCTGCCAGATGCTTTAAACTGTCCATCAACATCTATACGCTTATTTGCCGATGATGCCATCCTTTACAGGCCTGTTAGTTGCCTGTCCGACAGCCAAGCATTGCAGGACCAGTTGAGCAGAGTTGCTGCGTGGGCCGGATCTTGGCAGCTAAAATTTAATGTAGCTAAATGCACATCCACGTCAATGGAGCCGGTTAAATTTTTGCATACATACAGTTATGGAGGCACTCCGCTTATTTCATCACATTCCTTTGTATACCTGGGCATACAGGTTTCTAAATCGCTCAATTTTAGTGATCATATAAATTTTATTATGCGTAAGGCTAATGCCACCCTTTACATGCTTATGCAAACTCTCAAAGGAACTTCCCATGCTGTTAAGAGAACGGCTTATTTTAGTGTATGTCGTCCTTTACTGGAGTATGCTTCAGAGGTGTGGAATCCACATTTTATGTACATCATTAGGGATTTAGAAGCCATAAACAGAAGAGCGTTCAGATGGGCAAACGGTTTTAGAAAGTATGACAGTATTACATCTTCAATGGAAAACATGTCTTGGCACACTCTTGAAGAGAGAAGATGCACTAAGGATAAAAACACTTTACTGAAAATTTTAAATCAAGACCTTATGGTCGATTTTAAAAAGTTTACACTGTGCAACTCCGCCTATTTTACTCGTTGGTCTAATATTAGGCACACTATTAATACAGATGCCATGAAGTTCTCATTTTTTAACCGAGTCATGAAGTTTTGATATATATATGGAACAAGCTCAATAGCAGATTTTATTTAACTCTCGATTTTACAAGAATATCTGATCTCTTTTATCGTTATAGTCGCATCTTGTCTCTAAAGGCTTATCGGGCCACAAGAGATATTTTATCGAGATAGATAGATAGAATTTCATGCGCAGTTAAAGTTAAAAGGTTAAGCAAAACCTCTATTTGCTAATATCATACACGATATGTTCATTGCAGCTGAATATTTGCGATGCCATGAGAGGGGAGGATTTCCATCAGTGCAAGCTGTCTATTCTCTCAGCTCTTTAGAGCTTAAATACAGCGAATCATCAGATCTCACAGATATATGGCTGTTGGGCATACCTTATCCTACGGGTAATCTTTAGTTGTCCTTCCTCTCAAATCATCTTAATGCCGCTTTCAACCTATGATACTAGTATTATTAGTTTTCCAATATTCCTCGTCTTCTATTGTTTTTCTAGATGCTGCTATGTAATTCAATTGTTTAGCATATCATCTGGGAAATGGGAGGTTACGATATCAAATCATCTGCGATACGGATTCTTCATTCTAAGTTTTAATAGCTATTGCTGGACAGGCAAACATCCGAACAGATGACAAACTTTTGAGATTCATATATATATAAAGATTACTATCTCATCGCTTACAAACATGACAGTCTAAATAGTGATTAGAGAATGCTGTATATCTCCATAGTTATCATTCAATCCTCTCATAGTTATATGATCCTGTTGACAGTTCAAGCACTTGTACATCTTCCATCTCCAGAGATGTTCTTCCTGTTGAGCTGTATATTGTCTTCTATTCCTCTCTAGTACCATCTACACTGTACGTGTCTCCACTCCTGTTCTATTCTTCTAAGAGCCTTTGATTGTCAGGTCTGGGTCTCTGCTACTCACTAGCTGACCAGCTATTGGTAAGTTGTGGATTATTTTGTGTTATTTAGATGTCATGATGGAACCATTGTGTGAATAGTAAATCTGTGTATATTTTGTTTTGTTAGATGCTTCATAAAAAGGTTAGATAACTCCTAAATTTATCTTCACTTTAACCATTTCATGACCAAGCTATCCTGATTCGTTGTCTGTCATTAGCTTATTATGGTTGATCTGTCATGTTTTATATGTGCGTACTTGATCTTTTCAATTCTCTATTTCATCAAGTTCCGTCAGTTTCTATTATTAACTCTTATAATTACAGCACTATTTTGAAGACGTTGAAAAAGTTTTTAAGCTGATCTATTCATTTGCATAGCAAAAATTAAATATTGCATCGAAATAACCAATATTAACAAGATGGAGTCCACTGGTGTTATGAATTGGTGGTATAACTTTAGAATTTGCAGGAGTACTTAGTTTATAGTATATTCCATCTTCTTACTAGTTATAGTTATACCATGTTTCAATCACTCACTCTACACTCAACCTGCTCATTGCCAAATCTTCACATTTATTTTTTTTAAGTACTTTAAGCGTTCCTACAACAGAAAGTTCTTACGTTCCTATAAGAACAGTGAAGTACATGTTAATTGCCTGATTCGGTCCAAGATCTTTCCAAACTCACCTCTTTAGCCATGCGAAAAGGAAAAACTTAACTCAACTTTTTTAATTTGTGGGCTGTATAGTAACTGCCATATAAGCGGTTTGCATCAGCAAATTTTCTCCCTTTTATGATCAATATCACTGGTTATATAGACCATGATTGTAGTAATTTTACAACGAGGAGATGAGAACTACACATTTTCTGCATTGATTTACAACGTTTTGCTTATTTGTTCCAATCAGTATGGTCTATTCTGCAAAGTAAAACTAATGACACATTTTGTTATTGGTTCTACAATAAAGCAAAACGACAAAATCTTGATGTTTATTATAAGCTAGACCCTTGCATAGAGAGGTCAAGGTTATAATAAAAGATAACTTTCGACGATACTTCAACTCTTGACATTCAGATTAGTAGATCGCTTTAACACATGCGCTAGTCAACTGCCTTTAAGTATTTATGAGCAATTTGCACAGCTGTCCTATTCTCTGTTTTATCTACACATTTGACGATCTATCCCAACAAATTAGTATGTCGCGAAAGATATGTATATAATAAATATCACGCTACACGCACGTATATAACAATATTACGCTATATGCATGTTGTTTTTCCTCCGCAAGTGCGGTGAGATAAACTAACATTCTAATTGAATATGAAAACTCGACCGACTTGACACTTTACGTTATACAAACATTTTTAAATAGTATGAAGTGGAAACTAAATAAAATTTCTACGTTATCCGGAATTTATGTTATAGGATATATACATTATAGGAGTGTCTAATGTATCTGATATACACATTATATGAGTGTCTACTGTATAGGAGTGTCTACTGTATAGGAGTGTCTACTGTATAAGAGTGTCTACTGTATAGGAGTGTCTACTGTATAGGGGTGTCTGCTGTATAGGAGTATCTACTGTATAGGAGTGTCTACTGTATATGAGTGTCTACTGTATAGGAGTGTCTGATGTATCTGATATATACATTATATGAGTGTCTACTGTATAAGAGTGTCTACTGTATAGGAGTGTCTACTGTATAGGAGTGTCTTTTGTATAGGAGTGTCTACTGTATAGGAGTGTCTACTGTATAGGAGTGTCTACTGTATTGGAGTGTCTACTGTATAAGAGTGTCTATTGTATAAGAGTGTCTACTGTATAGGAGTGTCTACTGTATAGGAGTGTCTACTGTATAGGAGTGTCTACTGTATAGGAGTGTCTACTGTATAAGAGTGTCTACTGTATAGGAGTGTCTACTGTATAGGGGTGTCTGCTGTATAGGAGTGTCTACTGTATAGGAGTGTCTATTGTATAGGAGTGTCTACTGTATAGGAGTGTCTACTGTATAGGGGTGTCTGCTGTATAGGAGTGTCTACTGTATAGGGGTGTCTACTGTATAGGAGTGTCTACTGTATAGGAGTGTCTACTGTATAGGAGTGTCTACTGTATATGAGTGTCTACTGTATATGAGTGTCTGATGTATCTGATATATACATTATATGAGTGTCTACTGTATAGGGGTGTCTACTGTATATGAGTGTTTACTGTATAGGAGTGTCTACTGTATAGGAGTGTCTACTGTATAGGAGTGTCTACTGTATAGGAGTGTCTACTGTATATGAGTGTCTGATGTATCTGATATATACATTATATGAGTGTCTACTGTATAAGAGTGTCTACTATATAGGAGTGTCTACTGTATAGGAGTGTCTTTGGTATAGGAGTGTCTACTGTATAGGATTGTCTACTGTATAGGAGTGTCTACTGTATAAGAGTGTCTATTGTATAAGAGTGTCTACTGTATAGGAGTGTCTTTGGTATAGGAGTGTCTACTGTATAGGAGTGTCTACTGTATAGGAGTGTCTACTGTATAGGAGTGTCTACTGTATAGGAGTGTCTACTGTATAGGAGTGTCTACTGTATAAGAGTGTCTATTGTATAAGAGTGTCTACTGTATAGGAGTGTCTACTGTATAGGAGTGTCTACTGTATAGGAGTGTCTACTGTATAGGAGTGTCTACTGTATTGGAGTGTCTACTGTATAGGAGTGTCTACTGTATATGAGTGTCTACTCAGTATGAAAAAAACAACAAAAATGTTATCATTGTTGTACAGCAGACACCCCTGTACAGTAGACACTCCTATACAGTGGACACCCCTATACAGTAGACACCCCTATACAGTATAGACTCTACTGTATAGGAGTGTCTACTGTATAGGGGTGTCCACTGTATAGGGGTGTCTATTGTATAGGGGTGTCTATTGTAAAATACGGTGTGCACATTTATGCAAATCATTTTAAAATCTGCACTAGAAGGGAACTCCTTTTCCTAATCAACTTTTACCATCAAGTCTGTTGGTCCTAGAACAGTAAACCGTCATAACAATATCATAACAATGAGGCCACCTTGACTAGTCAAGGTGAGAAATAGTCAAAACATGGGACATAAACAGAAACATTCATAATATATTACAGAAACAATAATAAATGAATTGGAAAAAAAGTTATTTAGTTATTAGATTTAGCTCATGACATCAGCTACCAGTTGCTATCTGACTGCTGCTTCCAGTTTGACATTTCAGCTTCATTTTGTTTCTCAAATTCTTCTACACTGCCTGTTGATGAATTTGACAGCAGCAAGCTAAGATCGCACCCCTATTATACTAAATAAAATAATTATTACTAATAACTAATAGTCTCACTTTTATTAAGGAATATTTAAACTGACTTAGCTTGCTCTTTATTAGTTTTTGTTTTTAATTTTCAAAAACAATTTTTTCTAGAGATTTTAAACCCTCAAAGTTAGAAATTTGAGTTTTGTTATGAGTGTTTGCTGAAATTCTCCGTCGTATGTTTGAAAGTTTGTAGAGGTTTGACTTAACTATAAAGATAGGCTTAGTTGGCACTGTTCAGGCTGCTATATGGTAGCTTTGATTCCTTCTGTTACAGAAGGAGGAGGAGGCGGAGCCGACAGCTTAGCTCATCTGAAAAGAGCTAAAGAAAATGAAGAAACTGAAGCTATTTGAGGAGCAGTTGGATGCTCTGAAGGCTGAGGACCAGTTTACCCTCTCTCAGTTTACACAGGCCGATAAGTCGAGCAAGTCATGTAATCTCCTTGACAATGCCCTTGACATTAAGGTTAGACTCCATTGCTCCTCAGTCATATTTAACCACAGTGGTGACCGTCATTCTGGAACATCTTATAGTAAACATGTTATTTCTTATTAATTCATAGTTTGTTAAATAGTCATTTGATGAATTATGTCATTATGTGCATAAATGGAAATTTAAGGATGTTTTACATATGAATATTTGTTATAATAAGACCCAAGTATGTTTGTTCGAAGACATGGTTAGATGTTGAAAAAAAATTATATCGCCCAAGATTCACAGTAGGACATTCGGATTAACAGCTGAGGACGCTGCCACTCGCACCAATCAACTCCCTTGTAGCATTTAAGAATACTTGTGCACATAGTTATTACACATGACAATCTCTCACAGCTCCCGAGACCACCATAGTTGTAGTCTTATTAAATATCGACTGATATTTGCCTCCTTAGCCTGGTTTTGGTGTAACTTGGCAGTATCTGTGCATTACAGCAAATTCATTAAAAATAAGTTTATATTTATACACAAAATTGACTAAATTTTAGCATTGTTGTTGAGCATGCATAAATACACAGCTATATCAGGGTAGTAAATTGGTGGCCTCTGGGTAGGAGCAGTGTCTTAGTTGCCAAGTATTTATTGTTAATCAAAGGAAAGGATAAAATGTGTGCCCGATGAATAGATTACGTTTTTTGAGAATATTCAGTGACATACAGAATGGCTGCAAAACTTGCTGTTCAAATCTTTACTATAGTACAAACCGTATCCATCCTTCTGTCTAAAGCATGGCTAAGGGGTAAAGCCTGGTTCCTGTGTACGCCCCAAGCACCTGCAACATCGCTGCCAGGCTATCAGCGGTGAAATGTGAACCTGCACGCTGTTCAACTTTCGCTAAGAGTCGCAGGCAAAACCTTCATAAAATGCACTGCAAAGGTTAAGGTCAGCATTTTTGAAATGGTATGGCTAAGAAACATTTTTATGCAATTGTTTGCGATGCATCTTTATGTGAGCAGAAGCTGCTGAGCCTAGCACTGCAAGTGTCTGGCTGCACGAGATTACTGCCAGGGTCTCGCTCTCAATATGGGAACCAGGCCTTAGGGTAAAAAGCATCACAACTGAAATTGAACTCGAATATTTGACTCTGTAGGCAGGCACACTACTAATTGCACTGCTCTATCATCTTGCAACAAGTTAGAATAAATGTGTGCATATTTATTACACCTGATGATCTTTCACAGCATACTCGACTGCCAGTGAAGAAGTATGTATGTTTTGAGATAATAAAGAAAGTTTTTACGATAATTGACATGAAAAATGAAAAATAAAATTAGGCAGTCCCATAGTTATGATCACCACTGTATGCCCGTCTGCAAGCCTTCTATCAAAGCATGTGCTCAGTTCGACTTTGTAGAAAGGTGGCGACACGGCAGTAGCCAATCAGAGTTCAGTTTCGCTAATTCTTATATCACTAGTGCTTTATTAGGCAACTGTGAAACAACTACTATAAATTTATCAGCGCTCAAACCAAACAAGTTTCCTCATTTTGATTAATATAATTAGGAATAATATAATTAATTAATATAATATATATTAATACTATTTTGGCTAACTATTGAGTTTTATTACTTTTATAACATGAATAATTGTTCAATCTGTTCTTTCATCACAATTATACTTAAGAAAAAGCCTATCAGGATTTTCTGTGTTCTTGTTAATAGTTGACAAGTTTTTGGGATGCAGTGACAACCCTTTCAGTGAACTTTCAACTACGTTTGATGAAAATGTGACGATTTTGTTGGGGATTTCAAGTGGTATGTCGATTATTGCCTGGCGACTGTGATTGACATTGGCTGTCAGGTGGTTGTCAATAGCTGGCAAGTGATAGTTGAAGGCTTTTTAGACCGTTGTTGATGTCTGCTAAATGATTCGCCAATGATGTATTGGATTGGCGATGGCTGTCAGATGTGTCAAGTGAAAGTGGTGGCTGCATGTTCCTCACATGATTCTATGACAGACAGGGAATGTTGCAGGTAGAGAACTTTTCAATAAGCGCACGTGGAAAAGATTTGTTTGTGAATACGTCTCTCACCATAGCCAACCAAAGGAGGTATGGTCTCGTTGGGCCCAATGGGCATGGGAAGACAACTCTATTCAACCACATGGCCCAGCGTAAACTGAATACTCCACCTAACATCGATATCTTGCTCGGTGAACAAGGTGAGTTTTTGTTTACTGTTTTCCTTCAGAACAGCAAATCGGAAAAATAAACTGGGCTTCATCACAAGCTCATAATTTTGTCACTTTTTATAAAGTTTCAATGTGTTTGGATTTAAAAAGATTGTTGCACAAACTACGGCTCTGTGATCTTGGTTGGTCTGAGTCCAATGGCAAGGAAATCACTGGAGACATCCCAGTTGCAGAGAGCAATTTAAGTCTGTATGTCTTTCTGTATGTCCAGCTATGGCTATTAAAATCTTTTACTATATACATTATACCCCCTTGTTCCGATTTCACACGCTGAATATCGTCTTAATTGAAACACTTTCATCTCTATGAAACACGATGCGTTTTCGTGAACTTCTATTTCCGCTTCTTGTAAGGTTCAATTACTAAATCAGCAAAGGTATTATCTCGATTAGGAATAGCCTATACATTCTCTCTCCGTTCGGTCAGACAAAGACAGTACGATATCTCATTTTTACATTTTACCAGCATCGAGAGGTACCAGTATTGGCATATTCAAAGTTTTGATGGATAGATTCTGCTGGAACACTAACATTGTTTATACAAACACTTATATGCACGAATTATTATTATTAATTCAACATATTCAGGATTTTTTTTCAGTTTGTATTAATTGTATCATTACCAAATCATTTTTATTGTAATCCCAGCAAAACAGACTTAATTTAGCTATTACTTACTAATTATTTCACATTTACATTTAAACACTTTTATAGTTGTTTTATTTTGTTTCTTAATTTATTTGATGGTTGCGCGTCACAACAATTTTGTCTCACACAGTACCTATACTGTTCGTAGAGGTAAAGGCAGACGATACACCCGCTATACTCGCTGTCCTAAATGCTGACAAGAAGTGTCTGGAGTAGCTAGAGCTAGAGAAGAAGTTGTCTGCTGACTTGGAAAATAGGAAGGCTGACACGGGCACCCGTCTTAAGGAGGTGAGAATATTCCTACTGCTCCTGAGATTGGTAAAATGAATGATATAGGCACTTTTGGAAGCATATCAATATCTATGTGTGTAATCATATTGGCTTGGAATATGTATAGATACATCCTTGCTTACTAATAGATCTGATTGCATTGATTGACATCTCTTGTTTTCATAGAAGATAACTAAACTACTGTGACCAAGTATCATCATTAACTTGATTGGCTTTATCGCGTTTTGTTGCTTATCTGAGCTCATCAGGGAATCTCCTACCTCCCGACAGTGTGTATTTTATCTCCTGTTCAATGTGGAGTTGTCTACTCTTTAAAACTTGGGCTTGTTTCATTATGGTTAAAGATAAACTTACACTAAATTCTAGTAGTTCTTATCAGAGAATATCAGTATCTTCTATCATTTGTGATTGTTTATGATGTTTGAGGTGATCCGACTCCCAGGATATTTCAAGATTAAAATCTTCATAAATTGATCACAATTAAAACACTCAGATTGAAGCAAGTGTGATAATGGCATCTATAGTTGCTAAGAGACAGAATAGAGCCAACTTTAACACAATAGCTGATATTAATAAAGAGAAAGACGGTCAACTGAGCGACTAGTGATGTCATTTCAGCATGTATTTTTCTCCTTGACATTTTAACCACGATCTTTACTTGAGTTTAACCTTGAAACATCGTGGTAGTCAAATTTCTTCAAATGTCAAAAAAAATCGCAGTTAATAGAACAACACTGATAATTTTTGATGAAAACTAGTACCACAATTTATATGTAAAGATATATTTAAGTTTTTTTTAAATGTACAATTATATTTATATATAAAGATATATTTGTATTTAAATATTTGTTTGTATATAAATATATATAAACATATTTGTGTATAAATATATATGTATTTGTATATTTAACTTTATATTTCAAATATATAATTATATTTATAAGTATATATTTATAAATATATATGTAAATAAATGTTCTATCTTTCGGTTTTATCTCGAGTCCATTAAAAATTGAGGTTGACAAACTATTTCTCCTTGTGTGTACTATAAGGTGGTATATGATTGTGTTAAAATGTTGTGAATTAAAGTAGAGACCGCAACTACATCTGATTGTATTTGTTAGGTATCTGAGGAAATGAAAGCTATCAGAGTACATTCAGTGGAACCTAAGGCTAGACGTATCTTAGCCGGTCTCGGTTTCACCAAGGAGATGCAGGAGAGACCGACCAAACACTTCGGGAGGATGAGAGTTTTTCTTGCAAGGTCTGTTCTCTAGGACTATAGAAGTCAGAATATTGGTCTATTGTGGTGCATGCATAGGAGGGTTATCACCTCGTTATTATATCGTAAGATGACTATTTATTTGTTCTTTATACTTTTATAATTACTAATACCTTGGCAATACGGGAGGCTGTGAGAAATTGTAAGGTGTAATAACTAATTGCACAATTATTCCATAGTGTGGAAAGCAATCAATTGGCACAGGTGGAGGAGTGACAATCTATGAACTTAAAAGGTGTGAGTTCGAATCCTCTTTAAAGCGATCTTTTTTACTTGTTTTCTGCTAAGAGAATGGATATTAGGTGGAAGATTGTTAAATTAATTAAATAAATGTAGATATATATTATATGTTAATCAATTGGCAATCATTTCATTTCAATTAAAAATGCTTTTCAAATTATGCCATACAACAATAAAGCTGAAGCAGCTGATCAAAGAATAACAATCATTACAGCATTTTAGCGTAATTTCTGAACTTCTTTGATCAGTGATTGCGGAACTGCCACCATGATAAAATGCAGAACTCACTAAAGTATCCCCTCTTTGATGATGGTTTGGAAAAACACACATAATTATGTAATACACAGTCATTAAGCAACTAAGACTGATTTGTTTGTAGAAGAAAACAAAATACTTGCCATAGATTGCATCACCAACAATTGTTACATGCAAGATTCAAAATAAAACGCTTTGAAATCCGCATTAAAATGTTGTATAGAATAAAATTTACACATTTTTCAGAGCCTTGTTCCTTCAGCCGACCTTCTTGCTGCTCGATGAACCAACCAATCACCTCCATCTGAATGCTGTCATATGGCTAGACAATTACCTTCAGAATTGGAAAAAGACCTTTCTGATTGTCTCCTACGACCAGTCTTTCCTCGACAATGTCTGCACTGACATTATTCACCTTGACATGCAAAAGCTCTCTTTCTACAAGGGCAACTATGGTGAGTACCTGCATTATATTAGGAACCTAGGTTATATTTAGGTTTCTCAGGGGTAATTTTAGTTGAACAGTTGTTATGGTTGGTGGAATTTACTTAATTAATGCCGCGTGATTCGGGGAGTGCGTTTCATTGATGCCGCGTGATTGGTGTAGTTCTCTTCATCGATGTATGTGTATGGATGTATTGCGATCGCTTCACGATATATGTGGTTGTTTAGCATCATTATTAGTATATATTTGGTTGTGTAGCATTATTATTAGGATATATTTGGTTGTGTAGCATTATTATTAGGATATATGTGGTCGTTTAGCATTATTATTAGAATATATTTGGTTGTTTGGCAGTATTATTAGGATATATGCGATTGTTTAGGATTATTATTAGGATGTATGTGGTTGTTTACCATTAATATTAGGATATATGTGGTTGTTTAGCATTATTATTATTATGTATTTGGTTGTGTAACACTATTATGTGGATATATTCGGTTGTTCAGCATTATTATTAGGATATATGTGGTTGTTTAGCATCATTAGGATATATGTGGTTGTTTAGCATTATTATTAGAATATATTTGGTTGTTTAGCATTATTATTAGAGTATATTTGGTTGTTTAGCATTATTATTAGGATATATTTGGTTGTGTAGCATTATTATTAGGATATATGTGGTTGTTTAGCACTATTATTTGGATATATTCGGTTGTTCAATATTATTATTAGGATATATGTGGTTGTTTAGCATCATTAGGATATACAGTCAAACATGGATAACTCGTCCACGGATAGCTCGAAAAAATGGTTAATTCGAACATTTTTTTTGGTCCGTTCCCACGTAATGATAAATTGCTATAGATAACTCGAACTCAACACTGTTAATTCGAACTGTTTTTTTGCCCAACAGCTACCGAAACGGTTGTTTTCGCTTTAGAAAATCACTTTATTCAAAGCCATAGAGGTAAACTTCATCTTTTCGTAATTCATAAGCGTCGTTATTACCACCATCGGCAAAATATTTCTGTCAACGACTTTTCTAAAAGTTTGTTGAAATTTGATTTATACAGCGATACGATGAATAGCACTGGCTAGCTGGGTCACGCGCGCAAGAATTTTCACCACGCACATACAAAACAAAAATCGCATGTTGTTTTGTATGTGCGTGGCGAAAATCCTTGAGTGCGTGACTCGGCTAGCCCGTGATGAATAGTTTTCCGACGTTAATTCCGTGTTGAATCAACGTCGGAATGTTGAATGTTTAAAACGTCTTAAAAAATGTTGTAATTAAACGTATACGTTGTCTGAGCTACAAAAAAACTATTCATCGTTTGACCTAAACACAGAATACGTGTGTACATTCAATAAGTATCTATTAAAAAAGCGTGAGTGATATAGAATGTACCGTAAAACCTCGTAAAACTTCTAATTGAATTGCCTCGGAGTGTTGCTCTTAACGAATCCCAGGTAAAGTAAAGTAATCTGCATAAACTTCAAGAAAAAACGGCAAAATTGATCGTGGGTAAAACCCCAAAAGAAAAAAATGTCTTTTCTTTTGAGCATTTCAAAAACGATCAAGTTTTGCCAATGTCAATCTGAAAAACGTCCTGGCAATAACATCACCTCAAACAACAAACCACTCTCAAGTGATAGAAAAATCTCTATACTTTTTCATGAAAGCGTTTTAAACTTTACATTAGAAGCATTTAATTTGAAACAAGCCATTTGTGCTTTTGATTTATATTATAGTTTGTATATGTACATGTATTTACTAATAAATAAGTAAATATATGGACTTGTGACAGTGCTCTGATAACTTGAATGCTCTGATAATTCGAACACTTTTGCTCGGTCCCTTGAAGTTCGAGTTATCCATGTTTGACTGTATGTGGTTGTTCAGCATTATTATTAGGAGATATTTGGTTGTTTAGCATTCATATTACGATATATTTGGTTGTTTAGCATTCTCATTACGATATATTTGGTTGTTTAGCATTATTATTAGGATATATTTGGTTGTTTAGCATTATTATTAGGATATATTTGGTTGTTTAGCATTATCATTAGGATATATTTGGTTGTGTAGCATTATCATTAGGATACATTTGGTTGTTTAGCATTCTCATTACGATATATTTGGTTGTTTAGCATTATTATTAGGATATATTTGGTTGTTTAGCATTATTATTAGGATATATTTGGTTGTTTAGCATTATTATTAGGATATATTTGGTTGTGTAGCATTATTATTAGGATACATTTGGTTGTTTAGCATTCTCATTACGATATATTTGGTTGTTTAGCATTATTATTAGGATATATTTGGTTGTTTAGCATTATTATTAGGATATATGTGGTTGTTTAGCTTTATTATTAGGATATATTTGGTTGTTTAGCATTATTATTAGGATATATTTGGTTGTGTAGCATTATTATTAGGATACATTTGGTTGTTTAGCATTATTATTAGGATATATTTGGTTGTTTAGCATTATTATTAGGATATATTTGGTGGTTTAGCATTATTATTAGAATATATGTGGTTGTTTAGCATTATTATTAGGATATATGCGATTGTTTAGGATTATTATTAGGATGTATGTGGTTGTTTACCATTAATATTAGGATATATGTGGTTGTTTAGCATTATTATTATTATGTATTTGGTTGTGTAACACTATTATGTGGATATATTCGGTTGTTCAGCATTATTATTAGGATATATGTGGTTGTTTAGCATCATTAGGATATATGTGGTTGTTTAGCATTATTATTAGAATATATTTGGTTGTTTAGCATTATTATTAGAGTATATTTGGTTGTTTAGCATTATTATTAGGATATATTTGGTTGTGTAGCATTATTATTAGGATATATGTGGTTGTTTAGCACTATTATTTGGATATATTCGGTTGTTCAATATTATTATTAGGATATATGTGGTTGTTTAGCATCATTAGGATATACAGTCAAACATGGATAACTCGTCCACGGATAGCTCGAAAAAATGGTTAATTCGAACATTTCCTTTGGTCCGTTCCCACGTAATGATAAATTGCTATAGATAACTCGAACTCAACACTGTTAATTCGAACTGTTTTTTTGCCCAACAGCTACCGAAACGGTTGTTTTCGCTTTAGAAAATCACTTTATTCAAAGCCATAGAGGTAAACTTCATCTTTTCGTAATTCATAAGCGTCGTTATTACCACCATCGGCAAAATATTTCTGTCAACGACTTTTCTAAAAGTTTGTTGAAATTTGATTTATACAGCGATACGATGAATAGCACGGGCTAGCTGGGTCACGCGCGCAAGAATTTTCACCACGCACATACAAAACAAAAATCGCATGTTGTTTTGTATGTGCGTGGCGAAAATCCTTGAGTGCGTGACTCGGCTAGCCCGTGATGAATAGTTTTCCGACGTTAATTCCGTGTTGAATCAACGTCGGAATGTTGAATGTTTAAAACGTCTTAAAAAATGTTGTAATTAAACGTATACGTTGTCTGAGCTACAAAAAAACTATTCATCGTTTGACCTAAACACAGAATACGTGTGTACATTCAATAAGTATCTATTAAAAAAGCGTGAGTGATATAGAATGTACCGTAAAACCTCGTAAAACTTCTAATTGAATTGCCTCGGAGTGTTGCTCTTAACGAATCCCAGGTAAAGTAAAGTAATCTGCATAAACTTCAAGAAAAAACGGCAAAATTGATCGTGGGTAAAACCCCAAAAGAAAAAAATGTCTTTTCTTTTGAGCATTTCAAAAACGATCAAGTTTTGCCAATGTCAATCTGAAAAACGTCCTGGCAATAACATCACCTCAAACAACAAACCACTCTCAAGTGATAGAAAAATCTCTATACTTTTTCATGAAAGCGTTTTAAACTTTACATTAGAAGCATTTAATTTGAAACAAGCCATTTGTGCTTTTGATTTATATTATAGTTTGTATATGTACATGTATTTACTAATAAATAAGTAAATATATGGACTTGTGACAGTGCTCTGATAACTTGAATGCTCTGATAATTCGAACACTTTTGCTCGGTCCCTTGAAGTTCGAGTTATCCATGTTTGACTGTATGTGGTTGTTCAGCATTATTATTAGGAGATATTTGGTTGTTTAGCATTCATATTACGATATATTTGGTTGTTTAGCATTCTCATTACGATATATTTGGTTGTTTAGCATTATTATTAGGATATATTTGGTTGTTTAGCATTATTATTAGGATATATTTGGTTGTTTAGCATTATCATTAGGATATATTTGGTTGTGTAGCATTATCATTAGGATACATTTGGTTGTTTAGCATTCTCATTACGATATATTTGGTTGTTTAGCATTATTATTAGGATATATTTGGTTGTTTAGCATTATTATTAGGATATATTTGGTTGTTTAGCATTATTATTAGGATATATTTGGTTGTGTAGCATTATTATTAGGATACATTTGGTTGTTTAGCATTCTCATTACGATATATTTGGTTGTTTAGCATTATTATTAGGATATATTTGGTTGTTTAGCATTATTATTAGGATATATGTGGTTGTTTAGCTTTATTATTAGGATATATTTGGTTGTTTAGCATTATTATTAGGATATATTTGGTTGTGTAGCATTATTATTAGGATACATTTGGTTGTTTAGCATTATTATTAGGATATATTTGGTTGTTTAGCATTATTATTAGGATATATTTGGTGGTTTAGCATTATTATTAGAATATATGTGGTTGTTTAGCATTATTATTAGGATATATTTGGTTGTTTAGCATTATTATTAGGATATATTTGGTTGTGTAGCATTATTATTAGGATACATTTGGTTGTTTAGCATTCTTATTACGATATGTTTGGTTGTTTAGCATTCTCATTAGGATATATTTGGTTGTTTAGCATTATTATTAGGATATATTTGGTTGTTTAGCATTATTATTAGAATATATGTGGTTGTTTAGCATTATTATTAGTATATATTTGGTTGCGTAGCATTATTATTAGGATATATTTGGTTGTGTAGCATTATTATTAGGATATATGCAATGGTTTAGCATTATTATTATGATGTATTTGGTTGTTTAGCATTATTATTAGGATATATTTGGCTGTGTAGCATAATTATTTGGATATGTTTGGTTGTTTAGCTTTATTATTAGGATATATTTGGTTGTTTAGCATTAGTATTAGGATACATTTGGTTGTTTAGCATTCTCATTACGATATATTTGGTTGTTTAGCATTATTATTAGGATATATTTGGTTGTTTAGCATTATTATTAGGATATATTTGGTTGTTTAGCATTATCATTAGGATATATTTGGTTGTGTAGCATTATCATTAGGATACATTTGGTTGTTTAGCATTCTCATTACGATATATTTGGTTGTTTAGCATTATTATTAGGATATATTTGGTTGTTTAGCATTATTATTAGGATATATTTGGTTGTTTAGCATTATTATTAGGATATATTTGGTTGTGTAGCATTATTATTAGGATACATATGGTTGTTTAGCATTCTCATTACGATATATTTGGTTGTTTAGCATTATTATTAGGATATATTTGGTTGTTTAGCATTATTATTAGGATATATGTGGTTGTTTAGCATTATTATTAGGATATATTTGGTTGTTTAGCATTATTATTAGGATATATTTGGTTGTGTAGCATTATTATTAGGATACATTTGGTTGTTTAGCATTCTCATTACGATATATTTGGTTGTTTAGCATTATTATTAGGATATATTTGGTGGTTTAGCATTCTCATTACGATATATTTGGTTGTTTAGCATTATTATTAGGATATATTTGGTTGTTTAGCATTATTATTAGGATATATGTGGTTGTTTAGCTTTATTATTAGGATATATTTGGTTGTTTAGCATTATTATTAGGATATATTTGGTTGTGTAGCATTATTATTAGGATACATTTGGTTGTTTAGCATTATTATTAGGATATATTTGGTTGTTTAGCATTATTATTAGGATATATTTGGTGGTTTAGCATTATTATTAGAATATATGTGGTTGTTTAGCATTATTATTAGGATATATTTGGTTGTTTAGCATTATTATTAGGATATATTTGGTTGTGTAGCATTATTATTAGGATACATTTGGTTGTTTAGCATTCTTATTACGATATGTTTGGTTGTTTAGCATTCTCATTAGGATATATTTGGTTGTTTAGCATTATTATTAGGATATATTTGGTTGTTTAGCATTATTATTAGAATATATGTGGTTGTTTAGCATTATTATTAGTATATATTTGGTTGCGTAGCATTATTATTAGGATATATTTGGTTGTGTAGCATTATTATTAGGATATATGCAATGGTTTAGCATTATTATTATGATGTATTTGGTTGTTTAGCATTATTATTAGGATATATTTGGCTGTGTAGCATAATTATTTGGATATGTTTGGTTGTTTAGCTTTATTATTAGGATATATTTGGTTGTTTAGCATTAGTATTAGGATACATTTGGTTGTTTAGCATTCTCATTACGATATATTTGGTTGTTTAGCATTATTATTAGGATATATTTGGTTGTTTAGCATTATTATTAGGATATATTTGGTTGTTTAGCATTATCATTAGGATATATTTGGTTGTGTAGCATTATCATTAGGATACATTTGGTTGTTTAGCATTCTCATTACGATATATTTGGTTGTTTAGCATTATTATTAGGATATATTTGGTTGTTTAGCATTATTATTAGGATATATTTGGTTGTTTAGCATTATTATTAGGATATATTTGGTTGTGTAGCATTATTATTAGGATACATATGGTTGTTTAGCATTCTCATTACGATATATTTGGTTGTTTAGCATTATTATTAGGATATATTTGGTTGTTTAGCATTATTATTAGGATATATGTGGTTGTTTAGCATTATTATTAGGATATATTTGGTTGTTTAGCATTATTATTAGGATATATTTGGTTGTGTAGCATTATTATTAGGATACATTTGGTTGTTTAGCATTCTCATTACGATATATTTGGTTGTTTAGCATTATTATTAGGATATATTTGGTGGTTTAGCATTATTATTAGGATATATGTGGTTGTTTAGCATTATTATTAGGATATATTTGGTTGTTTAGCATTATTAATAGGATATATTTGGTTGTGTAGCATTATTATTAGGATACATTTGGTTGTTTAGCATTCTTATTAGGATATATTTGGTTGTTTAGCATTATTATTAGGATATATTTGGTTGTTTAACATTATTATTATTAGGATATATGTGGTTGTTTAGCATTATTATTAGAATCTATGTGGTTGTTTAGCATTACTATTAGGATATATTTGGTTGTTTAGCATTATTATTACGATATGTTTGGTTGTTTAGCATTCTTATTACGATATGTTTGGTTGTTTAGCTTTATTATTAGGATATATGTGGTTGTTTCGCTTTGTTATTAGGATATATTTGGTTGTTTAGCATTATTAATAGGATATATTTGGTTGTGTAGCATTATTATTAGGATACATTTGGTTGTTTAGCATTCTTATTAGGATATATTTGGTTGTTTAGCATTATTATTAGGATACATTTGGTTGTTTAGCATTATTATTAGTATATATTTGGTTGTTTAGCATTATTATTAGGATACATTTGGTTGTTTAGCATTATTATTAGTATATATTTGGTTGTGTAGCATTATTATTAGGATATATTTGGTTGTGTTGCATTATTATTAGGATATATGCGATGGTTTAGCATTATTAATAGGATATATTTGGTTGTGTAGCATTATTATTAGGATACATTTGGTTGTTTAGCATTCTTATTAGGATATATTTGGTTGTTTAGCATTATTATTAGGATACATTTGGTTGTTTAGCATTATTATTAGTATATATTTGGTTGTGTAGCATTATTATTAGGATATATTTGGTTGTGTTGCATTATTATTAGGATATATGCGATGGTTTAGCATTATTATTATGATGTATTTGGTTGTTTAGCATTATTATTAGGATATATTTGGCTGTGTAGCATAATTATTTGGATATGTTTGGTTGTTTAGCTTTATTATTAGGATATATTTGGTTGTTTAGCATTAGTATTAGGATACATTTGGTTGTTTAGCATTATTATTAGGATTTACGTGGTTGTTTCGCTTTATTATTAGGATTTATTTGGTTGTGTAGCATTATTATTAGGATATATTTGGTTGTGTAGCATTATTATTAGGATATATGCGATTGTTTAGCATTATTATTATGATGTATTTGGTTGTTTAGCATTATTATTAGGATATATTTGGTTGTTTAGCATTATTATTTGGATATATTTGGTTGTTTAGCATTATTATTAGGATATATGTGGTTGTTTTGCTTTGTTATTAGGATATATGTGGTTGTTTCGCTTTGTTATTAGGATATATTTGGTGGTTTAGCATTATTATTAGGATATATGTGGTTGTTTAGCATTATTATTAGGATATATTTGGTTGTTTAGCATTATTATTAGGATACATTTGGTTGTTTAGCATTCTTATTAGGATATATTTGGTTGTTTAGCATTATTATTAGGATACATTTGGTTGTTTAGCATTATTATTAGTATATATTTGGTTGTGTAGCATTATTATTAGGATATATTTGGTTGTGTTGCATTATTATTAGGATATATGCGATGGTTTAGCATTATTATTATGATGTATTTGGTTGTTTAGCATTATTATTAGGATATATTTGGCTGTGTAGCATAATTATTTGGATATGTTTGGTTGTTTAGCTTTATTATTAGGATATATTTGGTTGTTTAGCATTAGTATTAGGATACATTTGGTTGTTTAGCATTATTATTAGGATTTACGTGGTTGTTTCGCTTTATTATTAGGATTTATTTGGTTGTGTAGCATTATTATTAGGATATATTTGGTTGTGTAGCATTATTATTAGGATATATGCGATTGTTTAGCATTATTATTATGATGTATTTGGTTGTTTAGCATTATTATTAGGATATATTTGGTTGTTTAGCATTATTATTTGGATATATTTGGTTGTTTAGCATTATTATTAGGATATATGTGGTTGTTTTGCTTTGTTATTAGGATGTATTTAGTTGTTTAGCATTATTATTAGGATATATTTGGTTGTTTAGCATTGTTATTAGGATATATTTGGTTGTTTAGCATTGTTATTAGGATATATTTGGTTGTTTAGCATTAGTATTAGGATACATTTGGTTGTTTAGCATTATTATTAGGATATATTTGGTTGTTTAGCATTATTATTAGGATATATTTGGTTGTTTAACATTATTATTATTAGGATATATGTGGTTGTTTAGCATTATTATTAGAATCTATGTGGTTGTTTAGCATTACTATTAGGATATATTTGGTTGTTTAGCATTATTATTACGATATGTTTGGTTGTTTAGCATTCTTATTACGATATGTTTGGTTGTTTAGCTTTATTATTAGGATATATGTGGTTGTTTCGCTTTGTTATTAGGATGTATTTAGTTGTTTAGCATTATTATTAGGATATATTTGGTTGTTTAGCATTGTTATTAGGATATATTTGGTTGTTTAGCATTATTATTAGGATATATGTGGTTGTTTAGCGTTACTATTAGGAGATGTTTGGTTGTTTAGCATTATTATTATGATGCATTTGGTTGTTTAGCAATGTTATTAGGATATATTTGGTTGTTTAGCATTATTATTAGGATATATTTGGTTGTTTAACATTATTATTATTAGGATATATGTGGTTGTTTAGCATTATTATTAGGATGTATGTGATTGTTTAGCATTACTATTAGGATATATTTGGTTGTTTAGCATTATTATTAGGATATATTTGGTTGTTTAGCATTATTATTATTAGGATATATTTGGTTGTTTAGCATTATTATTATGATGTATTTGGTTGTTTAGCATTATTATTAGGATATATTTGGCTGTGTAGCATAATTATTTGGATATGTTTGGTTGTTTAGCTTTATTATTAGGATATATTTGGTTGTTTAGCATTAGTATTAGGATACATTTGGTTGTTTAGCATTATTATTAGGATTTACGTGGTTGTTTCGCTTTATTATTAGGATTTATTTAGTTGTTTAGCATTATTATTAGGATATATTCGGTTGCTCTGCATTATTATTAGGATATATGTGGTTGTGTAGCATTATTATTAGGATATATTTGGTTGCGTAGCATTATTATTAGGATATGTGTGGTTGTGTAGCGTCATTCAAGAAGATGTTCAAACAGAAGAGGAAGGAGCAGATAAAGGATTATGAAAAGCAGGAGAAAAGACTGAGAGAATTGAAGGCGAGTGGGAAATCTTCAAAGGATGCTTTAAGTTGTCTTTCCTCTGTTTGCCAGAGGATTTTATCTTCGTTAGGAAGAGGGTTGAAAGTGCTGCCACTGATGAAACAGATCTTAGGGAATTCGGTTCCATTCCACAGTAGACCTCTTGAGATGCTGTCTTTAGACTGTTAAATTTGCTATAACTGGAACTACTTTTATAGACTTGCTGTCACTGGCAGCGGAGTCGGGCTGCTGATCTGTCCTGGCGATTCTATAAGGCTACATTCAGGTTGCTATGTTTATCATACAGGATTGACAGTTTCAACAACTCTTTATTTTGGAATTGGGTAGCACATCCATAAATTTGGAGTTGTCCTCCAACTGCCATATTTTAATGATGTGTGACAGGCATTTTAATTACTCTATCTGTGGCTTATGCATGAATCCAAAGTTGCAGCATACACCCTACGCCTTTTTCATAAGGCATACGTTGTACTGTTGTACTTTAAAAACAATAAAATATTTTTAAGATATCATCACACATGCGCATATACAGGGACCCTAACTGGCTCGACTTTTACGTATCTTTGTGATTTTCAATCAAGGCTGAAACTTCCGGAGTGTTCTTAAAGCTGTGAGGGATACGCAAGATGTAAACACAAGATACCCAGATCAGTGTCTCTCAAACAACAGTTTGGGGTTCAATTGGTTTCACCTAAGATTGTCTCTCCAACTGAAGCCTGGTTCCCATATACGTCGCTAAGCACCGTGGACAGCACCGCAGGCTATAAGCGGTGAATTGGGAACCTACGCGCCGAGGATCGACGGTAGTTGCCGGCGGCATTGAAATAGTTTAGCGCTGTTCAAATTTCGCCAAAGGCCGCAGGCAAAACCTTCCCGAAATGCATGTACGGGTGAAGGTCACCGTTATAGAAATGGCATGGCGAGTGAACATTTTTTTGATTACACAGTTATGTTTAGCGATGCAGCTTATATGTGAACAGATGCCGTCGAGCCTAACTTTGCAAACGTTTTGTTGCGCAAGTTACCGCCGGAGTATTGCAACCGATATGCGGATATGGGAACCAGGCTTTAGGTGACAATAGAGTTTTACAAAATAACTATGCGGAAAGAATGCTTATGCGGAAAGATGCTTTCCACTGTAACAGATAAACAGAAACCACTAGCATAAAAAGAAACTGCTTACGAAACATTTTAAATACTGATTTTGTAAATTAAATCTGTTCAAACCATTTTGCTATAGTATTGTTTCAGAGGCAGCCTGATGGTTTAAAACTCCTGGCCTCCAAACACAGGTTAGGGTTCAACTCCTAAAAAGGCCACTGACAGTGACAGGAATGTCATCAAACATTAAATTACTCTCTATCATAGGCATGTCTCCAGTCATTGAGGTTCCCTTGACACTAGACTCAGACATGTACAGCCAAGATCTCAGAGACATTGTTTGTACAATAATACTTTTATAAACACTCATAGCCTCTGCTAGCAGTAGGCTAAGCAGACGTCATATCTGATCTTTGAGGGGTTGCTTTCCCAAACATGCATACTTTCTTACATGACATGAAGCAATGGAATCATTTAAACAAATACATTGTATAAAATTCAACTGATCGAGATTGTGGAAATTGTGTCATACATATAATAGAAACGTTTTTAATATGTAGTAAAAATATATACTTTTTGTTTTGTTGTTCTTCGGTATAAACTAGAATGCAGCTGTCATGATCAGTTTATCACTTTATCCTCATGGCTTTCATCTTTATGTTGCTAGTGAGATTATATTTGTCAATATTTATAAGTAGCCAACTGGAAGAAGCTTTGTCGTCTTCATCACTCAAAAGTCAATCTTAGTCGCAAATAGCTTGTGTTGAATATTAATAAAATTGGACTGAGGTTGTCATGCTTGCCTATTTCAGCCAATCACACATGCGTCAGTTTTATCACGTCAGATGACCTCAAAGATTTTAAAAGGAAGTAATTACAGGATTTAATGTTGATGGGTTCAACGGATATAGAACGAACGAACGGCTCTGTTATTGACTAGATCATGTCTTGCAATCAACCAGTAGCTCGCTGTCGATGAATTGGACAGCAGCAAGCTAAAATCGCACCCCTATAGTCTCACTTTTATTAGGGAATGTTTAAACTAACTTAACTTGCTCTTTATTGCTTTTTGTCTTTGATTTTTAATTTTCAAAAACTATTTTTTCTAGAGATTTTAAACCTTCAAAGTTAGAAATTTGAGTTTTGTTATAAGTGTTTGCTGAAATTCTCCGTCGTATGTTTGAAAGTTCGTAGAGGTTTGACTTAACTATAAAGATGGGCTTACTTGACACTTTTCAGGCTGCTATATGGTAGCTTTGATTCCTTCTGTTACAGAAGAAGGAGGAGGAGGCGGAGCCAACAGCTTAGCTCATCTGAAAAGAGCTAAAGAAAATGAAGAAACGGAAGCTATTTGAGGAGCAGTTGGATGCTCTGAAGGCTGAGGACCGGTTTACCCTCTCACAGGCCGATAAGTCGAGCAAGTCATGTAATCTCCTTGACAATGCCCTTGACATTAAGGTTAGACTCCACTGCTCCTCAGTCACATTTAACCACAGTGGTGATCGTCATTCTCGAACCTCTTATAGTAAACATGTTATTTGTTAATAATTCATAGTTTGTTAAATATTTATTTGATGAATTATGTGATTATGTGCATAAATGGAAATTTAAGGATGTTCTACTCATGAATCTTTGCTATAATAAGACCCGTGTCCGAAGGCATGGTTGGATGTTTAAAAAAATTCCATTGCACAAGATTCACATTGGGATATTCGGATTAACAGCCGAGCACGCTGCCACTCACCCCAATCAACCCCCTCTCAGCATTTAAGAATACTTGTGCACATAGTTATTACACATGAAAATCTCTCACAGCTCACGAGACCACCAGAGTTGTAGTCTCTTATTAAATATCTACTGATATTTGCCTCCTTAGCCTGGTTTTGGTGTAACTTGGCAGTATCTGTGCATTACTACCAATTCATTAAAAAATAAGTTTATATTTATCCACAAAATTGGCCAAATGTTAGCATGGTTGTTGAGCATGCATAAATATGCAGCTTTATGAGAGTAAATTAGTGGCTTTTGGGTAAGAGTAGTGTCTTGATATTTAGTTGCCAAGCCTTTATTGGTAATTACAGGAAAAGATAAAATGTGTGCCCAATAAATATATTACATTTTTTGAGAATATTCAGTGGCATACAGAGTGGCTGCAAAACTTGCTTTTCACATCTTTACTGCAGTGCAAACTGTGTGTATCCATCTGTCTAAAGCATGGCTAAGAGGTAAAGCACGGTTCCCGTGTACGCTACAAACGCCGGTGACATCACTGCCAGGCTATCAGCTGTGAAATGTGAACTTACACACTGTTCAACTTTCGCTAAGAGTCACAGGCAAAACCTTCACGAAATGCACTGCAAAGGTTAAGGTCAGCATTTTTGAAATGGTATGGCTAAGAAACATTTTTATGCAATTATTTGCGATGCATCTTTATGTGAACAGAAGCCGCTGACCCTAGCACTGCAAGTGTCTGGCTGCACGAGATTACTGCAGGGTCTCGCTCTCGATATGGGAACCAGGCCTAAGGGTAAAAAGCATCACAACTGAAATTGAACTCGAATATTTGACTGTAGGCAGGCACACTACTAATTGCACTGCTCTATCATATTGCAACAAGTTAGAATAAATGTGTGCATATTTATTACACCTGATGATCTTTCACGGCATACTCGACTGCCAGTGGAGAAGTATGTATGTTTTGAGATAATAAAGAAAGTTTTTACGATAATTGACATGAAAAATGAAAAATAAAATTAGGCAGTCCCATAGTTATGATCACCACTGTATGCCCGTCTGCAAGCCTTCTATCAAAGTATGTGCTCAGTTCGAGTTTGTAGAAAGGTGGCGACACGGCAGTAGCCAATCAGAGTTCAGTTTCGCTAATTCTTATATCACTAGTGCTTTATTAGGCAACTGTGAAACAACTACTATAAATTTATCAGCGCTCAAACCAAACAAGTTTCCTCATTTTGATTAATATAATTAGGAATAATATAATTAATTAATATAATATATATTAATATATATTAATACTATTTTGGCTAACTATTGAGTTTTATTACTTTTATAACATGAATAATTGTTCAATCTGTTCTTTCATCACAATTATACTTAAGAAAAAGCCTATCAGGATTTTCTGTGTTCTTGTTAATAGTTGACAAGTTTTTGGGATGCAGTGACAACCCTTTCAGTGAACTTTCAACTACGTTTGATGACAATGTGACGATTTTGTTGGGGATTTCAAGTGGTTGTCGATTATTGCCTGGCGACTGTGATTGACATTGGCTGTCAGGTGGTTGTCAATAGCTGGCAAGTGATAGTTGAAGGCTTTTTAGACCGTTGTTGATGTCTGCTAAATGATTCGCCAATGATGTATTGGATTGGCGATGGCTGTCAGATGTGTCAAGTGAAAGTGGTGGCTGCATGTTCCTCACATGATTCTATGACAGACAGGGAATGTTGCAGGTAGAGAACTTTTCAATAAGCGCACGTGGAAAAGACTTGTTTGTGAATACGTCTCTCACCATAGCCAACCAAAGGAGGTATGGTCTCGTTGGGCCCAATGGGCATGGGAAGACAACTCTATTCAACCACATGGCCCAGCGTAAACTGAATACTCCATCTAACATCGATATCTTGCTCGGTGAACAAGGTGAGTTTTTGTTAACTGTTTTCCTTCAGAACAGCAAATCGGAAAAATAAACTGGGCTTCATCACAAGCTCATAATTTTGTCACTTTTTATAAAGTTTCAATGTGTTTGGATTTAAAAAGATTGTTGCACAAACTACGGCTCTGTGATCTTGGTTGGTCTGAGTCCAATGGCAAGGAAATCACTGGAGACATCCCAGTTGCAGAGAGCAATTTAAGTCTGTATGTCTTTCTGTATGTCCAGCTATGGCTATTAAAATCTTTTACTATATACTTTATACCCCCTTTTTCCGATTTCACACGCTGAATATCGTCTTAATTGAAACACTTTCATCTCTATGAAACACGATGCGTTTTCGTGAACTTCTATTTCCGCTTCTTGTAAGGTTCAATTACTAAATCAGCAAATGTATTATCTCGAGTAGGAATAGCCTATACATTCTCTCTCCGTTTGGTCAGACAAAGACAGTCCGATATCTCATTTTTACATTTTACCAGCATCGAGAAGTACCAGTATTGGCATATTCAAAGTTTTGATGGATAGATTCTGCTGGAACACTAACATTGTTTATACACACACTTATATGCACGAATTATTATTATTAATTCAACATATTCAGGATTTTTTTTTCAGTTTGTATTAATTGTATCATTACCAAATCATTTTTATTGTAATCCCAGCAAAACAGACTTAATTAAGCTATTACTTACTAATTATTTCACATTTACATTTTAACACTTCTCCAGTTGTTTTATTTTGTTTCTTAATTTATTTGATGGTTGCGTGTCACAGCAATTTTGTCTCACACTGTACCTATACTGTTCATAGAGGTAAAGGCAGACGATACACCCGCTATACTCGCTGTCCTAAATGCTGACAAGAAGTGTCTGGAGTAGCTAGAGCTAGAGAAGAAGTTGTCTGCTGACTTGGAAAATAGGAAGGCTGACACGGGCACTCGTCATAAGGAGGTGAGAATATCCCTCAACTGTTCCTGAGGCTGGGAGAATGAATGATATAGGCACTTTTGGAGGCATTTTAATATCTATGTGTGAAATTATAGGCATAAAATATGTATAGCTACATCTTTGCTTACTAATAGACCTGATTGCATAGATTGATAGCTCTTGTTTTCATAGAAGGTAACTAAACTACCGTGACCAAGTATCATCGTTAACTTGATTGGCTTTATCACGTTTTGTTGCTTATCTGAGCTCATCAGGGAATCTCCTACCTCCCGACAGTGTGTATTTGATCTCCTGTTCAATGTGGAGTTGTTTACTCTTTAAAACTTGGGCTTGTTTCATTATGGTTAAAGATAAACTTACACTAAATTATAGTAGTTCTTATCAGAGAATATCAGTATCTTCTATCATTTGTGATTGTTTATGATGTTTGAGGTGATCCGACTCCCAGAATATTTCAAGATTAAAATCTTCATAAATTGATCACAATTAAAACACTCAGATTGAAGCAAGTGTGATAATGGCATCTATAGTTGCTAAGAGACAGAATAGAGCCAACTTTAACACAATAGCTGATATTAATAAAGAGAAAGACGGTCAACTGAGCGACTAGTGATGTCATTTCAGCATGTATTTTTCTCCTTGACATTTTAACCACGATCTTTACTTGAGTTTAACCTTGAAGCATTGTGGTAGTCAAATTTCTTCAAATGTCAAAAAAAATCGCAGTTAATAGAACAACACTGATAATTTTTGATGAAAACTAGTACCACAATTTATATCTATATATATATATATATGTAAAGATATATTTAAGTTTTTTTTAAATGTACAATTATATTTATATATAAAGATATATTTGTATTTAAATATTTGTTTGTATATAAATATATATAAACATATTTGTGTATAAATATATATGTATTTATATATTTAACTTTATATTTAAATATATAATTATATTTATAAGTATATATTTATAAATATATATGTAAATAAATGTTCTATCTTCCGGTTTTATCTCGAGTCCATTAAAAATTGAGGTTGACAAACTATTTCTCCTTGTGTGTACTATAAGGTGGTATATGATTGTGTTAGAATGTTGTGAATTAAAGTAGAGACCGCAACTACATCTGATTGTATTTGTTAGGTATCTGAGGAAATGAAAGCTATCAGAGTACATTCAGCGGAACCTAAGGCTAGGCGTATCTTAGCCGGTCTCGGTTTCACCAAGGAGATGCAGGAGAGACCGACCAAACACTTCGGGAGGATGAGAGTTTTTCTTGCAAGGTCTGTCCTCTAGGACTATAGAAGTCAGAATATCGGTCTATTGTGGTGCATGCATAGGAGGGTTATCACCTCGTTATTATATCGTAAGATGACTATTTATTTGTTCATTTATACTTTTATAATTACTAATACCTTGGCAATACAGGAGGCTGTGAGAAATTGAAAGGTGTAATAACTAATTGCACAATTATTCCATAGTGTGGAAAGCAATCAATTGGCACAGGTGGAGGAGTGACAATCTATGAACTTAAAAGGTGTGAGTTCGAATCCTCTTTAAAGCGATCTTTTTTACTTGTTTTCTGCTAAGAGAACGGATATCAGGTGGAAGATTGTTCAAGCAGCTGATCATACAATGACAAACATGACAGCAATTCAGCGTAGTTTCCGAACTTCTTTGATTGCTTCTTGCGGAACTGCCACCATGATAAAATGTAGAACTCACAAAGATACCCAATATTTGATGATGGTTTTGAAAAGCACACATAATTATGTAATACACAGTCATTAAGCTACTAAAACTGATTTGTTTTTATAAGAGACAATATACTTGCCATAGATTGCATCACCAACAAGTGTTACATGCAAGATTCAAAATAAAACACTTTGAAATCCGCATTAAAATGTTGTATAGAATAAAATTTACACATTTTTCAGAGCCTTGTTCCTTCAGCCGACCTTCTTGCTGCTCGATGAACCGACCAATCACCTCCATCTGAATGCTGTCATATGGCTAGACAATTACCTTCAGAATTGGAAAAAGACCTTTCTGATTGTCTCCTACGACCAGTCTTTCCTCGACAATGTCTGCACTGACATTATTCACCTTGACATTCAAAAGCTCTTTTTCTACAAGGGCAACTATGGTGAGTACGTGCATTATATTAGGAACCTAGGTTATATTTAGGTTTCTCAGGGGTAATTTTAGTTGAACAGTTGTTATGGTTGGTGGAATTTACTTAATTAATGCCGCGTGATTCGGGGAGTGCGTTTCATTGATGCCGCGTGATTGGTGTAGTTCTCTTCATCGATGTATGTGTATGGATGTATTGCGATCGCTTCACGATATATGTGGTTGTTTAGCATCATTATTAGTATATGTTTGGTCGTGTAGCATTATTATTAGGATATATTTGGTTGTGTAGCATTATTATTAGGATACATTTGGTTGTTTAGCATTCTCATTACGATATATTTGGTTGTTTAGCATTATTATTAGGATATATTTGGTTGTTTAGCATTATTATTAGGATATATTTGGTTGTTTAGCATTATTATTAGGATATATTTGGTTGTTTAGCATTATTATTAGGATATATGTGGTTGTTTAGCATTATTATTAGGATATATTTGGTTGTTTAGCATTATTATTAGGATATATTTGGTTGTGTAGCATTATTATTAGGATACATTTGGTTGTTTAGCATTCTCATTACGATATATTTGGTTGTTTAGCATTATTATTAGGATATATTTGGTTGTTTAGCATTATTATTAGGATATATGTGGTTGTTTAGCATTATTATTAGGATATATTTGGTTGTTTAGCATTATTATTAGGATATATTTGGTTGTGTAGCATTATTATTAGGATACATTTGGTTGTTTAGCATTCTTATTACGATATGTTTGGTTGTTTAGCATTATTATTAGTATATATTTGGTTGTGTAGCATTATTATTAGGATATATTTGGTTGTGTAGCATTATTATTAGGATATATGCGATTGTTTAGCATTATTATTATGATGTATTTGGTTGTTTAGCATTATTATTAGGATATATTTGGTTGTTTAGCATTATTATTTGGATATATTTGGTTGTTTAGCATTATTATTAGGATATATGTGGTTGTTTCGCTTTGTTATTAGGATGTATTTAGTTGTTTAGCATTATTATTAGGATATATTTGGTTGTTTAGCATTGTTATTAGGATATATTCGGTTGTTTAGCATTGTTATTAGGATATATTTGGTTGTTTAACATTAGTATTAGGATACATTTGGTTGTTTAGCATTATTATTAGGATGTAATGTGGTTGTTTAGCATTACTATTAGGATATATTTGGTTGTTTAGCATTACTATTACGATATGTTTGGTTGTTTAGCATTATTATTAGGATATATGTGGTTGTTCCGCTTTGTTATTAGGATGTATTTAGTTGTTTAGCATTATTATTAGGATATATTTGGTTGTTTAGCATTGTTATTAGGATATATTTGGTTGTTTAGCATTATTATTAGGATATATGTGGTTGTTTAGCATTACTATTAGGAGATGTTTGGTTGTTTAGCATTATTATTATGATGCATTTGGTTGTTTAGCATTGTTATTAGGATATATTTGGTTGTTTAGCATTATTATTTGGATATATTTGGTTGTTTAGCATTAGTATTAGGATACATTTGGTTGTTTAGCATTATTATTAGGATATATTTGGTTGTTTAGCATTATTATTAGGATATATTTGGTTGTTTAACATTATTATTATTATTAGAATATATGTGGTTGTTTAGCATTATTATTAGGATGTATGTGGTTGTTTAGCATTACTATTAGGATATATTTGGTTGTTTAGCATTATTATTAGGATGTATTTGGTTGTTTAGCATTATTATTATTAGGATATATTTGGTTGTTTAGCATTATTATTATGATGTATTTGGTTGTTTAGCATTATTATTAGGATATATTTGGCTGTGTAGCATAATTATTTGGATGTTTAGTTGTTTAGCTTTATTATTAGGATATATTTGGTTGTTTAGCATTAGTATTAGGATACATTTGGTTGTTTAGCATTATTATTAGGATTTACGTGGTTGTTTCGCTTTATTATTAGGATGTATTTAGTTGTTTAGCATTATTATTAGGATATATTCGGTTGCTCTGCATTATTATTAGGATATATGTGGTTGTGTAGCATTATTATTAGGATATATTTGGTTGCGTAGCATTATTATTAGGATATGTGTGGTTGTGAAGCGTCATTCAAGAAGATGTTCAAACAGAAGAGGAAGGAGCAGATAAAGGATTATGAAAAGCAGGAGAAAAGACTGAGAGAATTGAAGGCGAGTGGGAAATCTTCAAAGGATGCTGTAAGTTGTCTTTCCTCTGTTTGCCAGAGGATTTTATCTTCGTTAGGAAGAGGGTTGAAAGTGCTGCCACTGATGAAACAGATCTTAGGGAATTCGGTTCCATTCCACAGTAGACCTCGTGAGATGCTCTCTTTAGACTGTTAAATTTGCTATAACTGGAACTACTTTTATAGACTTGCTGTCACTGGCAGCGGAGTCGGGCTGCTGATCTGTCCTGGCGATTCTATAAGGCTACATTCAGGTTGCTATGCTTATCATACAGGATTGACAGTTTCAACTACTCTTTATTGCGGAATGGGGTAGCACATCCATAAATTTGGAGTTGTCCTCCAACTGCCATATTTTAATGATGTGCGACATGCATTTTAATTACTCTATCAGTGGCTTATGCATGAATCCAAAGTTGCAGCATACACTCTACGCCTTTTTCATAAGGCATACATTGTACTGTTGTACTTTAAAAACAATAAAATATTTTTAAGATATCATCACACATGCGCATATACAGGGACCCTAACTGGCTCGACTTTTACATATCTTTGTGATTTTCAATCAAGGCTGAAACTTCCGGAGTGTTCTTAAAGTTGTGAGGGATACGCAAGATGTAAACACAAGATACCCAGATCAGTGTCTCTCAAACAACAGTTTGGGGTTCAATTGGTTTCAATTGGTTTCACGGTAGTTGCCGGCGGCATTGAAATAGTTTAGCGCTGTTCAAATTTCGCCAAAGGCCGCAGGCAAAACCTTCCCGAAATGCATGTACGGGTGAAGGTCACCGTTATAGAAATGGCATGGCGAGTGAACATTTTTTGATTACACAGTTATGTTTAGCGATGCAGCTTATATGTGAACAGATGCCGTCGAGCCTAACTTTGCAAACGTTTTGTTGCGCAAGTTACAGCCGGAGTATTGCAACCGATATGCGGATATGGGAACCAGGCTTTAGGTGACAATAGAGTTTTACAAAATAACTAAGCTTATGTGGAAAGATGCTTTCCACTGTAACAGATAAACAGAAACACCTAGCATAAAAAGAAACTGCTTACGAAACATTTTAAATACTGATTTTGTAAATTAAATCTGTTCAAACCATTTTTGCTATAGTATTGTTTCAGAGGCAGCCTGATGGTTTAAAACTCCTGGCCTCCAAACACAGGTTAGGGTTCAACTCCTAAAAAGGCCACTGACAGTGACAGGAATGTCATCAAACATTAAATTACTCTCTACCATAGGCATGTCTCCAGTCATTGAGGTTCCCTTGACACTAGACTCAGACATGTACAGCCAAGATCTCAGAGACATTGTTTGTACAATAATACTTTTATAAACACTCATAGCCTCTGCTAGCAGTAGGCTAAGCAGACGTCATATCTGATCTTTGAGGGGTTGCTTTCCCAAACATGCATACTTTCTTACATGACATGAAGCAATGGAATCATTTAAACAAATACATTGTATAAAATTCAACTGATCGAGATCGTGGAAATTGTGTCATACATATAATAGAAACGTTTTTAATATGTATTAAAAATATACACTTTTTGTTTTGTTGTTCTTCGGTATAAACTAGAATGCAGCTGTCATGATCAGTTTATCACTTTATCCTCATGGCGTTCATCTTTATGTTGCTACTGAGATTATATTTGTCAATATTTATAAGTAGCCAACTGGGAGAAGCTTTGTCGTCTTCATCACTCAAAAGTCAATCTTAGTCGCAAATAGCTTGCGTTGAAAATTAATAAAATTGGACTGAGGTTGTCATGCTTGCCTATTTCAGCCAATCACACATGCGTCAGTTTTATCACGTCAGATGACCTCAAAGATTTTAAAAGGAAGTAATTACAGGATTTAATGTTGATGGGTTCAACGGATATAGAACGAACGAACGGCTCTGTGATTGACTAGATCATGTCTTGCAATCGACTAGTAGCTCGCTGTCGATGAATTGGACAGCAGCAAGCTAAAATGGCACCCCTATAGTCTCACTTTTATTAGGGAATGTTTAAACTAACTTAACTTGCTCTTTATTCGTTTTTGTCTTTGATTTTTAATTTTCAAAAACCATTTTTTCTAGAGATTTTAAACCTTCAAAGTTAGAAATTTGAGTTTTGTTATAAGTGTTTGCTGAAATTCTCCGTCGTATGTTTGAAAGTTCGTAGAGGTTTGACTTATCTATAAAGATGGGCTTACTTGGCACTTTTCAGGCTGCTATATGGTAGCTTTGATTCCTTCTGTTACAGAAGAAGGAGGAGGAGGCGGAGCCAACAGCTTAGCTCATCTGAAAAGAGCTAAAGAAAATGAAGAAACGGAAGCTATTTGAGGAGCAGTTGGATGCTCTGAAGGCTGAGGACTGCTTTACCCTCTCACAGGCCGATAAGTCGAGCAAGTCATGTAATCTCCTTGACAATGCCCTTGACATTAAGGTTAGACTCCATTGCTCCTCAGTCACATTTAACCACAGTGGTGATCGTCATTCTCGAACCTCTTATAGTAAACATGTTATTTGTTAATAATTCATAGTTTGTTAAATATTTATTTGATGAATTATGTGATTATGTGCATAAATGGAAATTTAAGGATGTTCTACTCATGAATCTTTGCTATAATGAGACCCGTATCCGAAGGCATGGTTAGATGTTAAAAAAATTCCATTGCACAAGATTCACATTGAGACATTCGGATTAACAGCCGAGCACGCTGCCACTCGCATCAATCAACCCCCTCTCAGCATTTAAGAATACTTGTGCACATAGTTATTACACATGACAATCTCTCACAGCTCACGAGACCACCATAGTTGTAGTCTCTTATTAAATATCAACTGATATTTGCCTCCTTAGCCTGGTTTTGGTGTAACTTGGCAGTATTTGTGCATTACTAAATTCATTAAAAAATAAGTTTATATTTATCCACAAAATTGACCAAATGTTAGCATGGTTGTTGAGCATGCATAAATACGCAGCGGTATGAAGGTAAATTGGTTGCCTCTGGGTAGGAGTAGTGTCTAAATATTTAGTTGCCAAGTCTTTATTATTAATGTGAAATGTGAACCTGCACGCTGTTCAACTTTCGCTAAGAGTCGCAGGCAAAACCTTCACGAAATGCACTGTAAAGGTTAAGGTCAGCATTTTCGAAATGGCTTGGCGAACGAACATTTTTATGCAATTATTTGTGATGCAGCTTTATGTGAGCAGAATCCGCTGAGCCTAGCACCGTGAGTGTCTCGCTGCACAAAATTACTGCCGGGGTCTCACTTTCGATATGGGAACCAGGCTTTAGGGTAAAAAGCGACACAACTGAAATTTAACTCGAATATTTGACTCTGCAGGCAGGCACACTACTAACTGCACTGCTCCATCAACTTGCAACAAGTTAGAATAATTGTGTGCATATTTATTACACCTGATGATCCTTCACGGCACACTCCACTGCCAGTGGAGTAGCATGTATGGTTCGAGATAAAAATGAAAGTTTTTACGATAATTGGTATGAAAAACGAAAAAATTGGCGGGCAAAGAAAGGTGGCGACACAGCAGTAGCCAATCAGAGTTCAGTTTTGCTAAGTCTTTTATCACTAGTGCTTTATTAGGCAACTGTGACACAATTATTATAAATTTATCAGCGCACAAACCAAACAAGTTTCTTTATATCGATTAATATAATTAATTATAATATAATTAATATATATTAATTATATTTTGGTAAACTATTGGGTTTTATTACTTTTATAACATGAATAATTGTTCACTCTGTTCTTTCAACACAATTATAATTAAGAAAAGGCAAATCAGAATTTTTTGTGTTTTGTTGAAAGTTGACAAGTTCTTGAGATGCAGTGACAACAGTGCTGCAGTGATGCAGCGAAGATGTGACGATTTTGTTGAGGATTTCAAATTGTTGTCGATTATTGCCTGGCGACAGTGATTGACATTAACTGCCAAGTGGTGGTCAATAGCTGGCGAGTGATCGTAAAAGCCTTTTAGACCGTTGTTAATGTCTGCTAAATGATTCGCCAATGATATATTGGATTGGCGATGGCTTTCAGATGTGTTAAGTGAAAGTGGTGGCTGCGTGTTCCTCATGTAATTCTATGACAAACATGTAATGTTGCAGGTAGAGAACTTTTCAATAAGATCACGTGGAAAAAACTTGTTTGTGAATGCATCTCTCACCATAGCCAACCAAAGGAGGTATGGTCTCGTTTAGCCCACTGGGCATGGGAAGACAACTCTACTCAACCACATGACCCAGCATAAACCGAATATTCCACCTAACATTGATATCTTGCTCTGTGAACAAGGTGAGATTATGTTAATTGTTTTCCTTCAGAACAGCAAATTGGAAGCAGTAAAGAATAAACTGGTCTTTATCGCAAGGTCATAATTGTGTCACTTTTTATAAAGTTTTTGTATTTGGATTTAAAAGGCAAAACTACGGCTCAAAAGGCACAAACTACGGCTCTGTGATCTTGGCTGGACATGTCTTAGTTCGGTGGCAGAGGAATTATTGGAGACATGCCCGGTTACAGAGAGCAGATTAGGGTTGGGTGTCATTCTGACACCACCCATGACCTTTCTGGGAATTGAATCATAACCTGTTGTTGTAGGTCAGGAGTTCTAGATAACTAGACCTACTAGGACAAGGCAGCTCTCTATACTGTGATGACATTCAGTCACTCACAAACTAAAAAACTAATTCACTAAAAATAAATTTAAAATTTCATGTTTCTAAAAGCTTGGGTAAGAATGCTGAATCCAGTTTTTCCTGTTTGTTTAGGAGTGTTTGCTTGTTTCATAACAGAGCAATCATATCAGGTATATTTAAGGCGGAAACATACTAGGCGATTTTATCCCGTGCATTATTAGGACCGCTGTGAGAGTGAGAGAGTCATTGTGAGAGAGCATGCCTTCCTACAGCAACAGAATCATTGGTAGTCAACTGCCACTAGTGACAGTCTTATGCAAAGGCATCTTTCTTAGTTGATGGAGCAGAGATGGAATGTTTTGAGATTTCCTTTAGTGGTTGTGGAAGAAATGATAACTTTCAGTAAGTTGGTTGTGTAACCAGAGTATAGGATTAGCATGTAACTTAGCTGCTGTCTGTAGTATATTTTGGTATGCTGCTAAACATGTTTCCTAAATCCAGTTATTTCACATTTACATTTAAACACGTTTATAGTTGTTTTATTTTGTTTCTTAATTTATTTGATGGTTGCGCATCACAACATTTTTGTTTCACACTGTACCTATTTTGTTCGTAGAGGTAAAAGCAGACGATACACCCGCTATACTCGCTGCTAGAGCTAGAGAAGAAGTTGTCTGCTGACTTTGAAAATGGGCAGGCTGATGCGGGCACCCGTCTTAAGGAGGTGAGGAGTATCCCTCAACTGTCCCTGAAATTGGTAAAATGAATGATATAGTCACTTTTGGAGGCATTCCAATATCTGTGTGTAAAATCATAGGCATAAAATATGTATAGATACATCTTTGCTTACTGATAGATCTGACTGCATAGATTGACAGCGCTAGTTTTCACAGAAGATAACTAAACTACTGTAACCATGTACCATCGTTAACTTTATTAGCTTTATGGCATTTTGCTGCTTATCTGATCTCATCTTTGAATCCTACCTCCCGACAGTGTGTATTTGATCTCCTGTTAAATGTGGAGTTGCTTGCTCTTTAAAACTTGGGCGTGTTTCATTACGGTTAAAGATAAACTTACACTAAATTCTAATAGTCCTTATCAGAGAATATCAGTATCTTCTATCATTTGTGATGGTTTATGATGTTTGAGGTGATCTGACTCAGGATATTTCAAGATTAAATTCTTCATAACCTGATCACAATTAAAACACTCAGTTTGAAGAAAGTGTGATTATGGCATCTATGGTTGCTAAAGCCTGGTTTCCATATGACAGCGCTATGATCGCGCGTGGCCCATTGATCGTGCGCAATGCATTTCTTGGGCCGCGAGGCAGTTCTAAGATCCATGCTTGCATTGGACAGGGTGGATATTTTCCTTACTTTTTTGTAGGAGAGACATATTTCTTCGGAAAAACAGACCTTCGCTGCGAAATGACGTGGTCAAATAAAAATCAGGCTTACGCTTTCGTACGGGAAACCGATTTCTTCGGAACAAAGCCCTTCGCTTGAATTGTGGGATAGGTTGACAAGGTCGAGCGGTGTATTGTGGGATACATAATCGCACGCACCCATCGCAAGGATCCATTCTGTTGGATACTTGCGATCAGCGTACGCACGTCGCGCGACCGTCGTGTGTTGACAGTTCCATATCACAACTGGCCTACGCACGACGTCGTGCGCTTTGTTGCGCGCCTTGCGCTGTCATATGGAAACCAGGTTTAAGAGACTAACAGAATAGTGCCAACTTTAACATAATAGCTGATATTAATAAAGAGAGAGGCCGGTCAGCTGAGCGAATAGTGCCGTTATTTCGGCACATATTTTTCTCCTTATCATTTTAACCATGATCAAGTTTACTTGATTTTAATCTTGAAACATTGTGGTAGTCAAATTTCTTCAAACGTCAAAAAAGTCGCAAATGATAGAACAACACTGATAATTTTTGATAAAAACTACTATAATCTATATATATATATATTTCTCAAAGTCCGTATGTCTGTTGGAAATCCGGCTATGGCTATTATTAGAACAGCTGAGCTTGACAACAATAAAGCCTCAAATTCATGGACTTTCATGGAAATTCATGGAATTCTTACTGTCATTGGAAGCCTAACCTTATTAACTAGCTTAGCGGAGTTTCCATTGGCAATATGCCAGGCTACTAGCTTGAAAGGTACAGTTGTTTGACAAAGTTTTAAAACCTTTACAGTTGTTTTTATTTCTCTCTTAATTTATTTCAACTACATGACACACTTCTCTCATGATATGTACTTTGAAAGTTATAATGGCAAATGTTGTTATATATTAAATACAAATCAATTTTCTGTCCAAAGACTTTTCTATTACACGGGCAACGCCGGGTGGCACAGCTTGTTTATATATAAATATATATATAAATATATATATTTTTAAATATATTTATATATAAAGATATATCTGTATTTAAATATTTCTTTGTATATAAATATATATTTAAACATATTTATGTATAAATTTATATGTATTTATACTTCTACACTTTAAGACTTCTACATCCGAACTGACAAGCATGTCCGTGGTGGTAGACAAGGAGAACAAGAGGGCTACTATAATAGATATAGCAGTACCCAATGACTACAATATAGCCAGCAAAGAAAAAGAAAAGGTAGAGAAATATCTCCCTCTTGGAGAAGAGATTGAAAAATGCTGGAATGTAAGAACAACTGTAATCCCAGTAGTCATCGGGGCACTGGGCGCAATAACACTGGCACATAAAATGTGGCTTGCCCAAATACCAACAACAATCAACTCAGGTGAGTTGCAGAAAAGTGCGCTATTGGGAACAGCTAAGATCTTGAGGCGAGTACTCAAACTCTCAGTTCTCTGGTAGGAGACCTGAATTAGAGCAGAATTTATCACCCATACGGGTTAACCGGGGTGAGGAAACAATTTTTTTTATATATTTATATTTAAAGATATAAATATATTTATAAGTATATATCTATAAATATATATGTAAATAAATGTTCTATCTTTCGGTTTTATCTCGAGTCCATTAAAAAAAATTGAGGTTGACAAACTATTTCTCTTTTTGTGTACTACAAGGTGGTATATGATTCTGTTAAAATGTTGTGAATTAAAGTAGAGACCACAACTACATCTGATGGCCTTTTGTTAGGTATAAGAGGAAATGAAAGCTATCGGAGTAGATTCAGCGGAACCCAAGGCCAGGCGTATCTCAGCCGGTCTCGGTTTCACCAAGGAGATGCAGGAGAGACCAACCAAACACTTCTCTGGTGGCTGGACGATGAGAGTTTCTCTTGCCAGGTCTGTCCTCTAGGACTATAGAAGTCAGAATATTGGCCTATTGTGGTGCATGCTTGGGAAGGTTATCACCTCGTTATTATATTGTAAGATGACTATTTGTTTATTTATACTTTTATAATATCTAATACCATGGCAATGTCGGGAGGATGTGAGAAATTGTAAGGTGTAATAACTAATTGCACGATTATTCCATAGTGTGGAAAGCAATCAATTGGCACAGGTGGAGGAGTGACAATCCATGAACTTATGAGCTGTGAGTTCGAATCCTCTTTAAAGCAATCTTTTTTCTAACCTCGACGTGTAGTTTTGGACAAATAGATGGACACGGCTTTTACAAATAGCTTTTTACTAGAAAAATTATTTTGCAAATGTTACATAGTCATGTTATATATAAATAGTTTTTTACTATTTATTGAAATTATGGCCAGTACAGTAATATTTATATATATGTGCTAATTTATTGGCAATCATTTCATTTCAAATAGAAATGTTTTTCAAATTGTGCTATACAACAATAATAAAAGAAAAAAAGGGCAACAGTTAGCCGCTAAAATCGAATAAATAGTTTGACAACTTGCGTTTAAAATGCCTTTTTCTGCTAAGAGAATGGATATTAGGTGGAAGATTGTTAAATCAGCTGATCGAAGAATATCAATCATTACAGCATTTTAGCGTAATTTCCGAACTTCTTTGATTGCTTCTTGCGGAACTGCCACCATGATAAAATGCAGAACTCACTAAAGTATCCCAATATTTGATGATGGTTTGGAAAAACACACATAATTATGTAATACACAGTCATTAAGCAACTAAGACTGATTTGTTTGTAGAAAAAGACAAAAATTGCCATAGATTGCATCACCAACAATTGTTACATGCAGGATTCATAATAAAATACAGTCAAACATGGATAACTCGCCCACGGATAGCTCGAACACATGGTTAACTTGAACGGTTTCTTTGGTCCGTTCCCACGTAATGATAAATTGCTATAGATAACTCGAACTCAACACTGTTAACTCGAACTGGTTTTTGCCCAACAACTACCGAAACGGTTGTTATCGCTTTAGAAAATCACTTTATTCCAAGCCATAGAGGTAAACCTCAACTTTTCGTAATTCATAAGCATCTTTATTACTACCATCGGCAAAATATTTTTGTCAACGACTTTTCTAAAGGTTTGGTGAATTTTGATTTATACCAAACATCCGCCTAGCGATCGCCCTTCGGAAGTAAGGAAAGTAGTATTCGTTAAGAGCAACACTCCGAGGCAGTTCAATTAGGAGTTTTACGAGGTTTTACGGTACATTGTATATCACTCTATTACTCACGCTTTTTGAATGGATACTTATTGAACGTACATGTATTCTGTGTTTAGGTCAAGCGATGAATAGTTTTCCGACATTAATTCCGTGTTGAATGAACGTCGGAATGTTGAATGTTTAAAAAATCTTAAAAATTGTTGTAATTAAACGTATACGTTATCTTAGCTAAAAAAACTATTCACCGTTTGACCTAAACACAGAATACGTGTGTACATTCAATAAGTATCCATTCAAAAAGTGTGAGTGATATACAATGTACCATAAAACCTCGTAAAACTTCTAATTGAACTGCCTCGGAGTGTTGCTCTTAACGAATCCCAGGTAAAGTGAGGTAATCCTTGCATAAACTTCAAAAAAAATCGGCAAAATTGATCGTGGGTAAAACGCTCAAAAGAAAAAAGATGTCTTTTCTTTTGAGCATTTCAACAACGATCAAGTTTTGCCAATGTCAATCTAAAAAACGTCCTGGCAATAACATCACCTCAAACAACAAACCAATCTCAAGTGATTGAAAAAATCTCTATACTTTTTGATAAAAACGTTTTAAACTTTACACTAGAAGCATTTAATTTGAAACAAGCCATATTGTGATTTTGATTCATATTATAGTTTGTATATGTACATGTATTTACTAATAAATAAGTAAATACATGGACTTGTGACACTGCTCTGATAACTTGAACGCTCTGATAATTCGAACGCTTTTGCTCGGTTCCGCAAAGTTCGAGTTATTCATGTTTGACTCTACTTTGAAATCTGCATCAAAATGTTGTATAGAACAAAATGTACACTTTTCTCAGAGCCTTGTTCCTTGAGCCAACCCTCTTGCTGCTCGATGAACCGACCAATCACCTCGATCTGAATGCTGTCATATGGCTAGACAATTACCTGCAGAATTGGAAAAAGATCCTCCTGATCGTTTCCCACGACCAGTCTTTCCTTGACAACGTGTGCACTGACATTATTTACCTTGACATGCAAAAGCTGTTTTTCTACAAGGGAAACTATGGTGGGTACCTGCATTATATTAGGAACTTGAGCTATATTCATGTTTCTCAGGGGTAATTTTTGTTAAACAGTTCTTATGGTTGGTAGAATTTGCTTAATTTATGCTGCGTGATTGGTGTAGTTCGCTTCATGGATGTATGTGTATGTCTGGATGTATTTGGATTGCTTCATGATATATGTGGTTGTGTAGCATTATTATTAGGATATATTTGGTTGTTTAGCATTATTATTATGATGTATTTGTTGGTTAAGCTTTATTATTAGGATATATGTGGTTGTTTAGCATTATTAGGACATGTGCGGTTGTGTAGCACTATTATTAGGATATATGTGGTTGTGTAGCATTATTATTGGGTTAAATGTGGTTGTTTAGCATTATTATTAGGATATATTTGGTTGTGTAGCACTTATTAATAGGATATATGTGGCTGTTTAACATTATTATTAGGATATATGTGGTTGTGTAGTATTATTATTAGGATATATTTGGTTGTTTAGCACTATTTTTCAGCATATATTTGTTTGTTTAGCATTATTATTAGGTTATTTTTGGTTGTTTAGCATTATTATTAGGATTAATGTGGTTTTGTAGCATTATTATTAGGATATATGTGGTTGTGTAGCATTATTATTGGGTTAAATGTGGTTGTTTAGCATTATTATTAGGATATATTTGGTTGTGTAGCACTTATTAATAGGATATATGTGGCTGTTTAACATTATTATGATATATGTGGTTGTGTAGTATTATTATTAGGATATATTTGGTTGTTTAGCACTATTTTTCAGGATATATTTGTTTGTTTAGCATTATTATTAGGTTATTTTTGGTTGTTTAGCATTATTATTAGGATTAATGTGGTTGTGTAGCATTATTATTAGGATATATATGTGGTTGTGTAGCATTATTATTAGGATACATATGTGGTTGTGTAGCACTTTTATTAGGATATATGTGGCTGTTTAACATTATTATTAGGATATATGTGGTTGTGTAGTATTATTATTGTGATATATGTGGTTGTTTAGCACTATTATTAGGATATATTTGGTTGTTTAGCATTATTATTATGCTGTACTTGTTGGTTAAGCGTTATTATTAGGATATATGTGGTTGTTTAGCATTATTATTAGGACATGTGCGGTTGTGTAGCACTAATTTTAGGATATATGTTGTTGTGTAGCATTATTATTAGGATAAATGTGGTTGTTAAGCATTATTATTAGGATATATGTGGTTGTTTAGCATTATTTTAGTGTATATTTGGTTTTTTAGCATTATTTTTAGGACATATTTCGTTGTTTAGCATCATTATTATGATATATTTGGTTGTTTAGCATTATTATTTGGATATGGGTGGTTGTTTAGCATTATTATTAGGACATATTTGGTCATTTAGCATTATTATTAGGATGTATTTGGTTGTGTAGCGTCATTCAAAAAGATGTTCAAACAGAAGCGGAAGGAACAGATAAAGGATTATGAAAAGCAGGAGAAAAGACTGAGAGAAATGAAGGCGAGTGGGAAATCTTCAAAGGATGCTGTAAGTTGTCTTTCCTCTGTTTGCCTGGGGTTTTTATCTCCGTTAGGAAGACGGTTGAAAGTACTGCCACTGATAAGATAGATCTTGGGGGATTTACGGTTCCATTCCACAGTAGACCTCATGAGATGCTATCTTTAGAGTTAAATTTTCTATAACTGGAACTACTTTACTAGACTTGCTGTCACTGGCAGCGGAGTCGGGCTGCTGATCTGTCCTGGCGATTTTATAAGGCTACATTCAAGTCGCTATGTTTATTATACAGGATTGACTGTTTCAAACATTCTTTATTGTGGAATGGGGTAGCATATCCATATACTTGGAGTTGTCCTCCACTTGCCATATATTCTTGATGTGCGAAAGGCATTTTAATTACTCTATCAATGGTTTATGCGTCAATCCAATGTTGCAGCAGACACCCTACGCCTTTGTCATAAGGCATGTGTTGACTGTTGTACTTTAAAAAACAATAAAATATTTCTAAGATGTAATATTGCATCACCACACATGCGCATGTACACGGACCCTAACTGGCTCGGCTTTTACGTATCTTTATGAACTTCAATCAAGGCTGCAACTTCCGGAGTGTTCTTAAAGTTGTGAGGGGTACGCACCTTGGGTAGAGCTACCTTGTGATGAGTGTTACAATGGACATGCAGATTAACATCAGTGCTTTGTTAAAAAAGATAAAGAATTCTACACCAGAGGGTCATAGCAGTTTCATGTCTCATTTGGCAGCAACCTTTCAAATAGGAATGCCTGAAATATGGAAAATGTTTAAAATGGAATAGCTTGCACGGTGATTTCTCTTACATCGTCCACATTTGCCGTTTCCATCTTTTGCAAGCTTTGAACATTTGATAAAAATTTGTGTGTATCAAAAATCAATTATAGCAAATAGCATGTTTCTCTGCTACAGCACTATGTCTGTTTAGTAACTGCGCAGTTAGAAATGCTATAAATAAAAACTGCTACTTTGTACTCTGTTCAATCATCAACAGAACCGGTGGTCTACAGTGGACAAGGTCTGCTGCAAACTACTTTTAAAGCACATAAATTACATAATTTTGTTATTATATATTTCAATACATCCATGTCTTGGCCTTCGAATGAGCCTGTTTTCAATACACAAAGAATAATAGAACTATGAAAAACAGGGTGTCAAAAATATGTCCTGCAAAAAAATCAGTGCTCTTAAACCCAGAGAGAGCTAATAATAAACTAGCATTTTAGATAATCAACAATGCTCGGGGATCATGCTAATGCCCGAACAATACAAACACATGTTCTGAGTTAATAGATTTTGGGTGATTGTTAGAGTTTGCTTTTTTCATCCTTTTGTTCATTTTAAACGTAGTAATTATTATCACATCGTTTTATATGATGGCATTGTTTGTTCCATACAGAAATGTAGAGGAAATCGACCCCGAGCTGCTTGTGATGCAAGAGGTTGCTGAAGAGAGACAAAGAGTAAGAAAACTTGAATAATAACTAATTAGTAATTAAATATAAATATTAAAGTTGAAATATTTATATTATATTATTAAATATTTGAATAAATTGTATGGTAAATAGAATACAGATGTATTAGACAGTGAAATTAATCACTTTGTGTATGATATATACTAGCTTATAGGCAAATCAAGTTATTTACAGTTGGCTTCTCTATTTTGAACAACCCCAGAGTACAGTGAGTCAACAACCCCAATGATTGATTTAATTCAATTGACTTCTACAGCAAAATAGAACAAAAACAGAAATGACTACCAACAACATACCTGGTTGTTGGCCACTCATAGCTGTTCACCCTCTAATCAATAAAATTACTAACCATCATTTATTGATCTTAGGTGATTGAGGAATATCAAGATGTAAGAAGATGGTGCCACTGTAGACATTGTGCCTTGATGTCTACTGGAGCCCAGAATGTATGCTGTCAAGAACATGCTGCAGGATCAGAGAAGATTTTGACTAGAGACAGGTTAGTGCCAATTCAATGGTTATCACCAGTATTGGAACATAATGGTTGCTCTTGGCTATACCCTGGCAGTACTGTGACTCTTGTATGCCGGGATTGACATGTTTTGTTGTTTTCTCATTTTAGTTGCATAACAATGAACTCTGGGGTGGACCAACTACTACAGGAGGCACCTCTAGAAATGTCTAGGAAGCAATACCTGGTATATTATGGTAAGTAGTTATCATACTTGTTGCCTCTCGTCTCCTGTGATTTGATATAATAGCAGTGATTATATAAACAGTTTATAAGCACATTTATTACTAATTATTTTTAGATGATAAATATGTTCTTACTGGTGAACCAGTGGAACAAGGAGTAAGACAGAGGTTCTTTGGCTATCAAAACCTGGTGTTCTGGCTATATCCTGGACTTCGAAGAAATGAGAAGCATCCGCTTCCAGCTTGCACGTACCACTATGTACATTTAAAATTTCCTAACACTGATAATAAATAACTTTATAGTGAATATCATGAATAGATTGATACTGTTGGGCATATACTGATTGCCCTATAAATAAATTCACCACATAGCTGTTTTTGTCTTCTAACTTTAAAAACATTAAAAAAATACAACAGGAAACTAAAACAATTCCTTTTCCGCTTAGCAGTTGTCTGGTTTGAAGCCTCCTTGTTGGTGTCAGTCTTATTCTTGGTAGTAGCCTTCTTCTTTGTTGGTGCTGGAGTTTGATCATTGAAAACAGTAACACTACTTAACAACTATGTGCTACACCCTTACCAAACCATCACATGTACAACCTGTCAAGTAGGCATCTCTTGTGGGAGTAGTTGCTTTTGTAGTAGTATTATTATCTGAAATAATCGTATCTTTTGTCAACTTCAGGTGTGGGCTGTTGTGAAAGTAGTTGCTGTTGTAGTAGTAGTATTATTATCAGAAGAATTCGTATCTCTTTCCATGTTGCTTTCTAAATATGATTAAGCTTCAATAAATGTACTGTCATTGATAAACTGTCAACCTGCGTTGGCGTGGCTCCAGGACTATACGTAATTTGCATTCTAGCGAGATCAAACAATGCTTGAAATTAATTAGCCTCAGTTGTGTCCCTCAACATCACAATAAAAATATATGGCTAGTGCATAATATCATTAAAAAAACATAATATGGTGCTTGGAATTTGAGCTATTTATTAAATAAATAATCTGTACATGGAGAGCTGATGACACTGATCCCTTTGTCATCTTCATCGGTTCTCTTGAGTTGTCCTACCTTCGCCTGCCTCTAGCGTCATTATGGTAGTTGATAAATAGTGGTAAGAGCACACAACACCGAATATGAAAATTGTGACGTAATAATTTACGACCTATTACATTGAGCCTTTCTGCAGTAAAGCTCTTGTGAAAATAGTTGCTGTTGCAGTAGTAGCCTATTATTATCTGAAGAATTTGTATCGTTTTCCATGTTGCTTTCTAAATATGATTAAGCTTCAATAAATAAACTCTCATTGATAAACTGTCAACCTGTGTTGGCGTGGCTCCAGGACTATACGTAATTTGCATTCTAGCGAGATCAAACAATGCTTGAAATTAATTAGCCTCAGTTGTGTCCCTCAACATCACAATAAAAATATATGGCTAGTGCATAATATCATTAAAAAAACATAATATGGTGCTTGGAATTTGAGCTATTTATTAAATAAATAATCTGTACATGGAGAGCTGATGACACTGATCCCTTTGTCATCTTCATCGGTTCTCTTGAGTTGTCCTACCTTCGCCTGCCTCTAGCGTCATTATGGTAGTTGATAAATAGTGGTAAGAGCACACAACACCGAATATTATTATCTGAAATTAAATTAAATTAAATATACTGTCGTTGATAAACTGTCGACCTGCAGTGGCGTGGCCCTAGGACTATATGTAATTTGCTTTCTCGCGAGATCACACAATGCTTGAAATTAATTAGCCTCAGTTGTGCCCCTCAACATCACAATAAAAATATATGGCTAGTGCATAATATCATCGAAAAAACATAGTCTGGTGCTTGGAATTTGAGTTATTTATCAAAAAAATAGTCTGTACGTGGAGAGCTAATGACACTGATTCTTTTGTCATCTTCATCGGTTCTCTGGAGTTGTCCTACCTTCGGCAGCCGTTGGTAATCAGCATTGAGAATTGAGTTTGAAGACTATCAGGCAAAACAAAATCTCAAGAACAAATAATGCTTAAGCATTTCTTATTAAATTTTTCGAGTTGTTATCTCTTTCACTTGACAAACTGAAGACACATGATGTGGTAAGTTCTCACATGTTCTCAGTAAGTTTTTAAATAACTACCGCCATGTTCCAATCTGCACTTTGTAGTAACCACACATTCTTTAGTCTAATAAAAGTAGTCTCTCACAGAGTATTTCTATCATAGCAGTTATTATAGCAGCTGAGGCTTTTGTTCATTTTGATATTGCAAATTAGCTTCCAATCAGAGATTTGTTATAACACTTGTGCTGTGCAAGTTGTTTGAAAAGATTTATCAAGTACTAAGTTATTAGTTTTACATATAAGTTTTTCATTATTAACATATTTATCTAAAGTTTCAACTTAATGAAAAGGCAATCTTTACTTTAACAAACTGCCTGAGGTTTGACTGTTTAACATTACTTCTACTTTGTGCACATATATGCAAATCAATTGAGAACTTGCCACAGAAGGCAACTCTTTTACTAATCAACTTTTACCGTCGGGTTTGTTGGTACTAGAACAGTAAGCCATCATAACAGTGTGACAAGTGGCTGTCATGTCAACTCATCAAGGCTAATTTTATTAATAACTAGTTCTGCCAATTAATTAAATTAGTGCAGGTAATAGTGTGCTGGGCAATCAAGCTGAAAGTTGCGTGTTCAAATTCTGTTAAAAGCATTTCTTTTCTATAACATTTCAGCAAGACTTCAGACATGTAGCCGCACAAACAAACCTGCCTCTTATTATAGTAAAGATTATGGAATACACATTCATGTAGATATATGCCTCTTTACCTCGAAAATAGGAGAGTCTAAGGCACTGATGATCCCACTTTTCAGGCCGGCGGCAACCTTGAATTTTAAAATTTGACAGGTAGGCCAGGTCAGCACAAGATACGATACAATTAAAAGACTGTATTTATTAACGGCTCGTATAAAACAAATAGAAAATAATATTAAATATATTCAACAATTTTGTATGAGAGCTCTTTGCACATATTTTTGATTTTGCTACATTTTGTAGGAAAATCTGGCTGTCTAGGTGCAATAGGAGGAAAAGGAGAGTCTATAGGTGTACTGGAAGATAAACTATAGAGGTATAAAGGTATGACCACATGTGCAATAGGAGGAAAAGGATAGTCTAGGTGTACTGGAAGATAAACTATAAAGGTATAAAGGTATGACCACATGTGCAAACTTTTCAATAGTTTTAATTGGAATCACGAACAGAATCTAAAGCGCAGATTTTTTGACTGAAGTTTACAGAATTGTCAAGGCTGTACACGCTGATATAAACACACCATATGCCGGTCCATTCCGAGATCTTCGACGAGACGGTTTCAATTGGCTGAACAAATTATTAGCGAGCCAACCCTGTGAATTTCTGTTCACAAATTTTGGTTTAAACGTGGTCTGTGTACAAACAACAATTGATGGTTTAACAGTTTTAATATTAAAGATGCTTAGCTTGTTTTGTTGAGAAAACATGCAAATAAACACTTTTGCCATTTCTACATTTAAATTTGATTTCTTTTCTCCGTTCGATGACTATTGACAATATTATTCTGATTACAGAGTGCAATGATATTAAAGTTTAAAATTGGACGTTTCAAAGTTTTAATTTGTGTTGAACCTTATTTTTCAATGCTAGTTAGTTTTGCAAGGGTCATGTGAGCCCCAAATCAATGAGACATGTAGGGTTGGACAAAATCCTGTAAAACTAGATCAAGCTATAAAACTTGGTAGTAGTTCAAGGATTCAACAGAATAGGTATAACCAAGACATGACTGCCACCAATAGGCTGTTTGTTTACTGTTGATTAGAAATTGACTTATTCATCAATAATTAATATTATATTGTAATTAATTGATTTATTCATCAGCTGTCACTATGATTATATAGTGTAGACAACTTCTCTAGTACTTTCTGTCTACTCATGTATATAATACTGATACTTTATTATAAAGTTAGTTATGTGTTAATTTGGACTTCATGCCCTCATTTCATCCCTCGCATACCACGAGCCATATATAATCTAGGAGCAGAGTAGCTCAATTGTGAGTTGTTATTGCTTTACTCAACTTATGCATTATGATGCATGCAAAAGAATTTTCAATATTTATATATTGCTTGTTTGCACGTTGCACTCTGTAATGTCGTTGCTTATATACATGTACTTTCATGTTTAAATTACATACTCATCAAATGGCGGAGGCGTAATAAACAAGTCGATCACTGTTGACATTGTGACAAGGAATTTCACAGACCGTGATTGGATAATTGGAACAAAACGTCATAACCTGCCAGATTGCTTAGTAATTCAAACTACTAGTAGCAAACTAATAGCATGCTCTGCATTCCTGAGCTACTAACCCCAAGTGATAAATTATAGCAGTTCTATCACCTCAAAAGATAAAATCAGTAACTGTCACACTATTACAAACTTATCTGTGTTTACATCAGTGAATTGTTCTCAGCATAGCTTCTGATTATATAATGGGGTCGGTAATGATAAAATGCTAGTCCTGCTGTCACTGCCGTGAAAAAAATATAGATCAAGCAATCTGTGCTGACCAATCACTCTCGCTGAGGTAGTGCACATTACAGATGTCATCGTGGAGGCTCGCAACACAATTGGGAAAGTTTGACAGACGCAAACTTTCCTGATAGTTTACAAAAAAGATTACACCGTAGGGGTTTTGAACTCGCAGGCTGTGGCTCATTAGATCAATGCTTTACTAGCTGCTCCTCTGATACAATATTAGGAATGTTTGACCGCAGCAATAATTGTTGATAGTGGTGAGAAAATATTACATAGTAGGGGATTCGAACTTACAACATTTTGCTCTGGAACTAACGGTCTAACACTTGCACCAAACCTTAAAAACCTGACATACAATGATGTAGAGTGAACCAGCCTTTAGCAGGATCCATACAAATTGTTTCTGATTAGCTAGTGGATAATTGAGTAGCCTATCATGTCTGCACTTGATTGAAATGAATCAATCACATGCCTGCATTGAGCCAATAGAAAACGTGTTTACAGGTGAAGTTGAGCTGAGTTTTTGAGCTGCAAGTCAAATTTCCAATATATCAGGCTAAGTGAGCATGAATATAAGCTATCAATGCCTTCTAATAATTATGTGCTAGTACTCTGGCAGTGAGATGTGTCAATAAAGCATAGATAATAACTGTTTGTTCCCTTAATCATAGATGATAGAAGGCGTTTGATTGTTGCAAATGTTAGAGCAGCAAGTTAGGTTTGCTGTGCAGAAGGTTGAGAGTTGAATGAATGAATCAATCATATTTCTGCATTGAGCCAATAGGCAACGTGTTTACAGCTTATGCGGAGCCGAGTTTCGCTTTGAGGCCTTGCATATTTTAGCCTGAGTGATTTTTAATAAGTGTTTTTAAATAGTAGTGATAGTAGCTGCAAACTTTCCCAATAGTTGTGTAAGAAAAATTTATTACATTGTGAGGGTTTTGAACTCGCACCCTTTGGCTCGGGAGACCATGCTTTAAAGGTTGACTTGCAACAAAATTCACATTACAGTTATTTGGTATCAAAAGACTCACCATGTCTTACTCTGCTGTGTTGTAAACTTGTAGGTTCAAAATATGTGAAAATGTGATTACAAGCTCTTAAAAACTACAAAACGAACAGTTAATCGCAGCCTTCATGAGAACACCGTATATTGGAATCGCTTTCCAAAACGACTCAAATGGGACGTAGTTGAAAATGATGGCTTCTGTTTAAACTTTCATGCAACCTCAGTCATCAAAATTTTTTCACAAATATACCTAACAAATTCAATAAAACCATGTATATTGCCCTTATGTGTTATTTCATCATTTTAATGTTGTCACTTTGAGCACTTATATCTCAAAACCTCCTGTAAAAATTAGTTTAATTTTTTAACGTTAGATCAGAGGAGTGCATATCAAACTCTGATAAACATGAGGAGCCTGTTGGTCACCTGTGATAGTCGGAAAATTCTGCAGAAATTGTTCGCGACGTCTGGCATGAATTATGGGTCGCATGATCAGACTCTGACTAAATAAATAAATGAATTTGTTTCTGTGAAATCTTTTAAAGTTTTATTGCTTCATTTATAATAATGATTTACTTCAATTACATTTTATTTTTGTGTATTTCAGAAACAAGCGTGATTGCGAGGCTGCTTGCTCCAACCCAGCGGACTACTATAAACTTCCACTGGTAAAAGGACATTGTTTTGATCCGCTGACTGGAAGGGGCAGCAGCAACGACAGTGGTGTTGGAGTTCATCTCCGCCAGAACTCTAACAGTTTTTGGTAAGTTCAGGTGGTCAGGAAGGAGATAAGTCAGGTTCATTTATGGAAGATGTGGAAAGAATGAGAACAGATTCTTTTAAGCGAAACTGATATTTTCTGTCTGTGCATCTACACCGACCCTGCTACTACTTGATTGTCATAAAAACTGGTTTTTCTTAAAACTTAACAGCTACAACTCCATGAGATAGATTAGGAGGCTATATGCATTGTCTACAGGTTAAAATTAACATTCACTTTATCAAGCAAAAAACTATCAACTCTTTGCGAAGACTACGCACCGTGTAGTGCAGCTTGCTACATCTTTTGTATATGGCTAAGAGTCACATGGTACGGCTTTAGTAGACTCTGTGTAAAGTGATTCAGATTAGTGAGTAGTTGGTTAATTGATTAGCATATTGTGTCTGTAATTAAACAAATGGAAACTATTATCTACATGTGTTGAGCCAATACAAAATGTGTTTACAATCCATCCTGCTTTCAGTTTCTCTTGGTAAAGACTTAATTCTTTATAACAATTTCTTCTTAACGATGCCCAGTTGTGTCAGACACATTACAGTTAGAGATGTTTCACTAATTCGATATCTATGAGCTTTTTATGTAGTATCTATGTTATCTATGGGGTTTCTATTGAACATTACTATTACTGAGATTGATTATTTGTAGCATTAAAAATAATGCCTTGAGCTATAACGATATCGATAACTCATATAATATTGTATCGGACATGCTCACGGAAACTGTGAAAAAATAGCTGAAAAAGGTTAGAACTCATTCCGCAACACATTTGTGACTAAATCGATATCAAAAAATAAATAATTAAGTTTAGTAGCGTAAGAGTTAATTACGGAATATTTACTATAATAAGTGTGGTGTATGTGTGAATTTAGGGTAGAGTTTAGTATAAAATATTGCACTGCACAGGATTCGAACCTGTGACATTCAGCTTAGTAGGCAGACACTGTATTACCTGCATCAATCAACCCTCTTTATCTGTGCTCCATCATAATACTGTATAATCTGTTACCACACTCTAGAGATTTCCAAGATATTCTGAAATATTTTATAAATCCTAATCCTAATCTAATAAATAAATTAATATTATTCAAGTATGCAGACACTGTATTATCCGCATCAATCAACCTTCCTTCTCTGTGCTCTACCGTAACACTGAATGAGCTCGTACAACACTCTATATATTCCGGAATGTTCTTGAATATCTTGGATATCCTTGAATATGAATTGCTACTAGTAAATACTAGTGGATATTCATATTATATAAAGGTGTTTCATAAGTTCATGTTATCATAGCAAGTTATCAGCTGAGACTATTCACTTTATTAAAACAAATTAGCTTCACAGGTCATTTTTAGGTTCTAAATGATGAACAAAGGCTTTAGTTTTTATTTTCTAGTAATTGTCTTCACAAGTTATATTATTCTTTTTATTGCATTCAGAGTTTTGTTATAAAAATATGTTCTAAAAATTAATTTGAAAGTTTAATGAAGTGGTAAGTTATTTGCGCTCTTTATTATTAATATATTTAATTTTTTTGAAGTTTTAATGCATTGGAAAATTACTTTCCACTTTAACAAACTGTCCACGGGTTGACTTTTTAGTATGATTTCTACAGTGTGCACATCTATGCAAATCAATTTAAAACCAGTGACAGAAGACAACTCCTTTTACTAACCAACTTTTACCATCGAACCTGTCTGTACTAGAACAGTAAACCATTTTGAAAAGTTGAAAGCATTTCTTTTCTGTAACATTTTTGCACGACTTCGGACATACAGACGCACAGACAAACCCGGCTCTTATTATAGTAAAGATTATGGAATACATATTCATGTAGATATTTTTATCAGCAGGAATGAGTGGCCTGTCTCAAAAATATGATTCTTCAGTGCAACGGTTGGTAAACTTTTTCAACCAGTGGGCCACCTTGACTTTCCAATTTTGACAGTTGGGCTGGGTCAACACAAGATATGATCATTAGATGATTTACTAAGTTATGTAACAATAATCCATCAAATGTTGCGAAGATAAAGTCAAAGATTCTTGAAGTTACCTATAAGTACATCATGGTGTTCCCAAAACACATCCCAACCAAATGAAAAATAATGAGGGTAAGAATAGCTGGAGTTGTCTCCTCGCTAATGGATGCCTATAGATTTATTTTGTGCATATCTTATAAAGCTTTTGCTCTCTGTCCTTATCTCTTTGCTGGCTGAGAACTCTCGTAGAACTTAAATTATCAACTTACTGTATTTAGACACTCAAGGAGTAACAATGAATAATATTAAATATTAGCTACATTATTTTATTAAAGTGCAGGATGTAAAGCATGACAAGCCATGTCTGATAACATTGTAAGATTTTACCCATAATATTCACCATTGATATAACCTCAGCTAGTTTCCTTTTATAATGGTTTATTCTTTATTCTAATTTACCAGCTATTCACTAATACTCACAAATTATTAACTGTAAAATTTACTAGTAGATATACATGTATTTTAGTAAATTAAAATTAAGTTTAGACCAAGAAGATTTCATCCTAACAATAATTCGCTGCCAAAAGAAGTTTTGTTTTTACCCAACCGATTATCAAAAAAAGTTAACCTTAATCTTGACTTGTCAATAAATATCGAAAAACTATTTTCGGCTAATTGAAAATGTTTAAAAAGAAGTGAAATGCAGTTTGAATTTTCTCAACTTGCAGATGATTGTATGATTGAGACTACCAATTGGAGCAGATTGAGTGTGATTGCATCTTCTGAGACAGGACAAGCTAGCGGCTGCCATATAAACATAAAAAATGAGCCATGCACATTTTAACCGCGATCAAATTTTGTCAATTTTAATCATGAAATATCCTGGCGGTCAGATCACTTAAAACATCAAAAACAATTCAAATGATAGAACAATGCTATTGCTTTTAAATGAAAACCATTAAAATTTTGTCCAAGTTCATTTCTGATTTTTAACACTAATGAAAATGTCTGTTTTCTATATCTAAAACACGAGCTGACAACTCCCGTTAAATCAAACATCGTCAGAAATTCTTTAGTGTTTTTTGTTTGTAGATCAAAGCCGCGTGTGAGGAGGCCTGCCCACCTACAGTTATTACTACAATATATGTACCTGTTGATACTTGTCAGTTGTCAGATTTTTACTATAATAGAAGTTGTCTCTGTCTGCCTGAAGCCATGCTGAAAGCATTAGTACAAATAATTTCTCACACGGCATTGGAAACCAGATATTCGGCTTCCCAACTAAGCTTGCTGTCATCTGTGTCACCTGACCCCTTAGTTGCATTTATGAATAATTGTGAGTATATGTATTACACACATAGACCTATTAACTATACTAGACTGGGCAATGCGAAGCCACGGTGTCCTAGATAAATAGCCACATTCTTCACGACGTAACGTCAACGCTTTGTTCACTCGCAGCTGGTCAGGCAAGCGAGTCATCATTGTTTACATTGAAAGAATGGCAGAGACAGCTTTTTTGCTACATGTAATTTGACATAACTACTAAAGTACACAAGATATTGGTTTAAAATTTTAGATGCAAAGCTTATACACTATGCATTTCCTGCCCTGAAAATTTGTAAACATAAAGTTGAATATTTCATATGTAAAGTGCCAGTAAAAATGTATATTGATCTATTCAAAAAGTATTGCAAAATTATCAATGTTGCCCTATGCTATGGGCTAACATGTCAAATAGCTAGGTGTACAAACTGATTTCAAATGCATACACACCGGTAAATGGCACACTGATCGCAGTCTGCCATGAACATAAATGTTGGGTCTTAGGTGTTATGCAAACAGTATCAGAAAAATCGTAGAAAACAAATTACCAATGGTGCAATTTTTTAGACATATTGTGACACATGACTAAGGACGACCAGTCGGCTGAGCTTTGATCTAAGATTACTTTTGTTAGCTGTAACCTTTGTAGCCTCATGGTAAATTCTAATTCTGACATATCTGGATGTGATAGTTTTAAATAACGCTGCGCTGTGACTTGAGCATGGAAATTCCTGATGCAAATTGCTTTGTAAAACCAATAAAAGAGTCTTTGTGACTACCAGCTTGTGTACGTCTGCAGTGATTCCTTGTAAATCGACACACTGCCGTATGATCTGTTCTGAGCCTGGACACATCTTTGTGATGACAGGATGAGGTGTAAACAGACCACCTCTATTTTTACACTGATTAGTATCGCATCATCCCTGGTGCGTAAATCTGGACAGGAGGCTATAAAGCTGGTGCAGTCATTGCAGTTGAGTTTTAAGTTCTGTACCACATAGCCTGCTAAATAAATATCATATGCTAATATTATTATAAAAAGTTATATATTATAAAAGTTATAACTATTAACTATATGTTACGTAAGTCTAGGTGTTTTTCTTCCGATGGAAAGGTGTGGAAACAGAGTTAACTGTCTTTTGCTGGAGTATTAGAACAACCAAATGCACAGCAAAAATTTTTACTCCTCTTGTCTTGCAAAGTAATCAGTAAATAATTGCATTCTTATGCAACCATCATAAAGTAAAAATCTTTTCGTTAGGTTTAGCTACACTTCTAAATATAGCACAGCCATCACCATACTCGTTTACTAGCCTATGTCCACCTGCCATGGTGATGAAAAACTTCATGAAATGGGCAACACTTCGTCTACTCCGGGGTTGACACCTCTTTGTGCGAAGCAACTTTTCAAATATTAGTGCCAGCAATGAACTCTAAGAAAAATTTTTGGAAAAAACTATTATTTGTATGCATATCTCAGAAAAGTCCGCAAGATTTCTTGCTCTTCATATCTAGGTACCTCTCACAACCACACTTGAAAACAATTGGAGTAAAATTTACCTTCGAATCATTTCCAGTGCTGGTAGTTGCTCCACTCTCAATGGTTTCCTACTTAAAACTATGGCCTGGGCTAGGCAAAGTGAACAAAGCAACAAAGTGAACATAAACCTATTTTCTGATGCTGTTTGCATGACACCTAAGACCCAACATTTATATTCATGGCAGACTGCGATCAGTGTACCATTTACCAGTGTGTATGCATTTGAAATCAGTTTGTACACTTAGTTATCTGACATGTTAGCCCATAGCATAGGGCAACATTGATAATTTTGCAATACTTTTTGAATAGATCAATATACATTTTTACTGGCACTTTACATATGAAATATTCAACTTTATGTTTACAAATTTTCAGGGCAGGAAATGCATAGTGTATAAGCTTTGCATCTAAAATTTTAAACCAATATCTTGTGTACTTTAGTAGTTATGTCAAATTACATGTAGCAAAAAAGCTGTCTCTGCCATTCTTTCAATGTAAACAATGATGACTCGCTTGCCTGACCAGCTGCGAGTGAACAAAGCGTTGACGTTACGTCGTGAAGAATGTGGCTATTTAAGTAGGACACAATGCTGAGCCGTGATGCATTGGATTGCCCAGTCTAGTATAGTTAATAGGTCTATGATTACACATGACAACCTCTCATGGTGCACGGGACTGCCGGTGTACCAGTTTGTGATCATCACTTCATGCATGTTTCTGATTTTGAAGACAACTCCCAAAATATCATACTTCATGGTAATCACCCTTCTAGTATGAACAAAAGTTGCATTTGTTTCTCGTGTTTACTTATCTCATTAATTACTGTATATTATATGTGCTGGTTTACGCATTGCTAACAGAAGATGGTCATAAGGATGTTAAATCTACTTAGAGATTTAGTAGCAGATAAAAGGTGATTCATTACGTACATATGTACTTATGTTCATGAGCTGTAAGAGATTGTCATGTGTAATAATTATGTGCACAAGTATTCTTAAATGTTGAAATGTGGTCGAGTGGTTCAGATGGTAGTAGTCTGAACCTCCAAGTTTGATTCCCAGCTGTGCAATCTTTTTTGTAATAAAGCTCTTAGCTTGGCTACAGATGGACAGACACGACTCTTACTATAGTAAACATGATAAACAGTTTCCATGTTTGCTATTATTAAACTGGAGCTCTCTTGGATATATTAAGAAGGCAGTTTAGTAGATATTTAATTCCGCCTCAGCAATTAAGTCTCCACTACGTACCAGTGATGTCATTGTACAGTTTCTTGTCACTATTGGGTAGAGAGGAATTTTACTGTTCTTTTCCTCTTGATATTGACTTCAGCTATTGCTGTGTGTAAGTTTGCAGTGTCATGCGTTTCTATTGACATATACTTGTTGTATTTGCTCATGATTTTTAGAATAAAACTTTGATTATAGCGTCAGATACATTGTTGTTTATGTCTCAAATAATTTAACCATAAATTGGGTAGAACTTGTGACATTGTTTTTCTCTAAATGCTGTGTAAACATATGAGTAGCCAATTCTGATGATTGGCTAATGAAGATATTGTATATTTATCACTTTTAAACCAGAACAACTGTTATGAATGTCATTTTGAGAGAAGTCTGGGCGCGGGTTTCTCTTCTGAGTGTTTTAACTGCGATCAAGTTTTGTCAAATTTAATTTTGAAAATTGGCACTCAGACCACCTAAAAGAACAAACAAAATCTCACAAGATAGAAGAATATCTATACTTTCTGATATAATCTACTAGAATTTGATGTGATCACATCTTTAAGGATCAGAGATTTTTGAGTTTTAGTTTGTTCTAACACCTTGAAAGCTGTATTGGCTGAGTTATCAAGAGTGCCTGACTTGTGCACAACAGGTATAGAGATTTCGGCAATTTGATATTGGAGCACCTTTGACCACCAGGAAGGTAGCAAAAAGTACCTCTGATCACACATTGCTTCGACTGTGAAAAAAGAGATCTAGCAGTTGATGATGGTAACAGGTAGTTTGGTTGGCAGTAAGGAAAGGTTAGTGTCTATAGTAGCAATAAAACATACAGACCAATATTTTGCATACAGTGCTATATTTTATGTTATCTTGTTGCAACATTTGTGGTTTCAATAGCTAAAACTATAGTTAATACTCTTTATATAGTCCTAGTTTAGCAAGCCTAAATGTGAACATACAATCACAGGCTAAATCACCAAATTATGCAGGTACGTTCCAATAGATAGCAGCCATGGTCTAAAAGGCCTGACCTTTGAACTACAGATTGTGATGTCATAAAAGGCCACTACTGGTAACACAATGGTTACCTTAACCTAAATTACTCTCTGCAACTAGGCATGTCTTCAGTATTAGAAGTTTCCTTGCCATTCGGCTCATGCATGTCCAGTCAAGTAGATTAGGTCAACGATGCTCTCAAAGGTGAACTTCCATTACATTTTACTAGATTCTATTGTAAACTTTCTGTATTTTTTCTCATTTGCGATAATTTTTTACTTTTGAAGAACCCTGACTTCAAAAATGTTTCAAAATTAATATCGAAAAATCTTGATCACGGTTAAAATAATCAGAAGAGGCATGCAAATGACATCACTAATTGCTATTGTTGAGACAGTTGATATCGGCTTTTGCATTGATGTTGCAGCGTTACCTGTTTCTATGTTGTTGATCTCTTTACTACTATAGACATTATACTGACACTTTCAAAGTATCTGAACATTTTAACTGCAAGCAAGTTTTGTCAATTTTAATATTGAAGCATCGTTGACGTCAGGTCACTTCAAACATCAAAAATAATCTCAAATGATAGGAAAATACTGATGTTTTCTGTTAAAATGTATTAAAATTTTGTGCAAGTTGATCTTTAAACTGGCAGCCATATTGGGTCTCCACCAGCATATTACTTAGAGGGTTTAAATATATGCAGAAGAGCAGCGGTGATAAGGTGTCACTTTTATAGATGCCTCAGTTGATTCCGACACTAGTCAACTTTTTACTATTACCTGTCAGTTCTGTTTTCGATGGGTCATCAACATCTTAATAACTAGAAATTCTACTGTCATACACCCCACGACCTGATAATGGAATAAGTGATAATGAAAAAAAGAAATGGCAGTGTTGGTTGTTGAACGAGTAGTTGTCAGCAGGAATTGACAGAGTATAATGTAAAAGAAAGTTGTTTGACATGACATAAAATAAATTTGAGGGAGCACGACTTCAAAAAAGTGCAAATAATAATTTCGACAAATATAGAAAAGTTAGTTAAGTTAAAAAAAATTAGGCCTAACCTACTGTAATGTATGTAATTTAACAACAATAAGGAAATATGATTATCATATACCTGAAATGCAAAATTAGAAGTAAAATGGCAAGCTACTGTGTAATATACACAGTTTGAAAGTTTGTTGTGTTGAATGTACATGTAGAATGGTTTTGATAGCGATCTTGAACAGAAAGCAAGTATGAGCGTTCGCGCGTCTGGAAGTTTTCTGCAAACTGCAGCAAAATAAAAAAATGTTCTCGTCATAAAAGGGCAACGTAGTTCGGCCCTAGCTTGTACATAAGTTGTCAAGAATTTCAGCTAAAATTATAAATAATTTAATGAAACCTTCATTGATTGGACAAAAAATATAGGCTGATAAACTGTGTACCACAATTTCATACCTGTAAATCGGTCTACGCCTCAAACGGTCTACATTTATTACAGAAACCTTCGGATAAATTTGATTACAAGTAAACAACGCCATAGACTGGTGAAATCAGCACGGTTTTCTCGTGAGATGCGCACTGCTAAATAGTTCTACTATCTGTCGCACGGCTTTATTGGCGTATCATAGGCTGGTCTTAACTTTTATTAAACCAAGCTTTTTAAGCGTTTTGTGGTGATTTTTGGCCGAATTAATCTGTGTATTTATGTATAATCCGATAAGATGGGTAAGTTTTAAGATACTGTGGACACTTTTCAAAGACTTGGTAACATATTTAACTAGGCTTATATATGTTTTGTATCGTTATTATACTTAAACGACTCTACAAAACGATGGTTAAATTTGTTGATAAGAATTCGAAACAAGGGTTCGCGACGTTGTTGAGGAATAATTTTCGTAAGTCGTGTGCACATGCGTTTATCATAAAAACTCTCAAACTTTGCTCTGCTTGTTTGGTTGTGGGAACACCACAAGCCAGGGTGAACACTGTACAACCTTATGCACTCAAGGGTTCAACTCTGAGGAATTGAGTCATAAACCTTTTTGTAGTCAATACAGGCCATAGAAAGATTGTTTGTTGGGTCAGAATTATTAGAATCAAGGGAAATATAAGTTTACTTTTTATTAGAGTTGATATAGTTCTAAATATATATTTTACTTTGAGGCATTTAAACTGAGCATTGTGAATCATTGTAGGTGTTGCAGACTTGTTATGAAATTATAATTCTTCCATAATTACTCTAAAAAATGAGTTACTATATTATTTTTATTCAGCTAACAAACCTTTTTGTAGTCAATACAGGCCATAGAAAGGTTGTGTGTTGAGTCAGAATTATTACAATCAAGAGAAATATGAGTGTACTTTTTATTAGAGCTGATGTAGTTCTAAATATATATTTTACTTTGAGGTATTTAAACTAAGCATTGTGAATCATTGTAGATGTTGCAGACTTGTTATGAAATTATAATTCTTCCATAATTACTCTAGTAAATGAGTTACTATGTTATTTTTATTCAGCTAACAACTTTATTAAGAAAGTTGCGTTTACTTGGCTATCACTAGTGTTACATGCTACAAACTGTTGAGCTTCTATGTGGTGAATTTGATGGTAGTAACGGGAAAGACTTATTTACATGATACGCAGGAGTGGTCGCACAACTCCGAACTGTTCCTCGCTGACGAGTTTATGAGTGAAGAAATTGTTGCCCAACTCAACGTTTTCTATATTAGACAGTCACGCTTTTAGCTACAGCGGGGCGCATATTTTTTTTATTGCGGTTGACACTTTTAAAATGTGTCTATGGTCAAATTTCAATGTCAAAACGTGTGGGGAATTTGTCTTTCCAATTCGGAATTAATACTTTTTGCTTCAGAGATAATGTTATTAAAACACGTGCGTTGAAAAAAGAGCTGCCTGAGATGCTGTATGGATGTTACCAATGAAGACGATGAGAGTCCAACCTCTGAAACCATCCAACCTCCCAAATATTTATGCAATAATATAAGCTTTGTGTTTACATCATAAGCAGTACTTCGTTGTTGATACAATGTTTAAAAGATAACCCCTTTAATCATAGGTTTGAATTGCTTCAAAGAATTAAATATGCGAGGTTTGAAACCATTTACATGCTACGAAGATGAGAAGTACGACAAAAATTTGTTGTGTGTAACACTAGTGATTCACAATAGGATTTATGAAGCTTTATTGATACAAAGGAGGTATAAAAAGCAATGCCACAAATGGGTCTTGCAGAACACTGAGGACATATAACTTTGGTACTTCTTTCTTTTACAGGACACAAAAGGCCTGTGAAAAAAACTGTAAGAACATATGAATGGGACATTTGATCATCCCAAAGGAGAAATTACTGACTAGCATGTGATAAAGTGTGTTTTTGCTTCAAACGGTTTGTTGTTGTTTTTTAATAATTTATTATATTCAAACATTCAATAAAAATAATTTCCTCCTATTAACTTTGTTATGATTATATATTTTTTGCTTGGTGATTCAGAGTCAAACACAGAGTGTAAAAACCATTTTTCCAAAAAAAAAATTTATCATGTATGCTTCTGTTTGTTTTGAGTGTTTTATAAGTAGATCAACGAGTTATGTGAAAAACAAGATGCCCCAACTTCTGGTTAAGGAAAACCCCAATCTCGTCCTTCATTAGTCGCTGTAAGCTTATAGTCTAATATATAATGAGAAATGTTTACACTTGCTTCTATCATTGTAAACATTTGCATTTGGCGAGTCCAACTTTTACATTTGACATAGATTTAAATACTCATTTTGCTGAACTTGGAAAAGAGTTGGTCATTTATTTGAAATGAGATGGTTGGACATTAAATGTATTATTGACGTTTTCTTAATCACTTTTCATTCATAAATTTTTCCATCAAGTCTACTTATTGATATTTTAAACATATAAATATAGTATTCAAACAAGCATACATATGGTATTTTAGATTTTAAAATGTTAAAAAACATGCATTTTGTATTTTAAAATATTTTATATTACAACTAAAAGATACAAACTATAAAATGCAGTATGTATGCTACAGAGTGAGTTGTGATGTCAAATGTCAGTTGTTGTGCTCTCAGATTTATGTAGCTTATTGCTGGAAAAGAGCAGCTAGTTATTTAATTGGTAGGCCTTAAAAACCTCTGTAGTGGCTAACTATAATCTAAAATAGGCTACAGGCTCAATTTGTGTTGCAAATTCTAAGAATGCTGAGCAAGCTGAAAATGTACTGGGGATGTGAAAAAAGAAGAGTGTTTGATTCAGACTCTGACATGATGTAGACGACCTTGCAGTGACCTTAAAATAATGTATCGCTACAAACCTGCTAAATCAAAACTAACAATAATCAAGTATTTTGTAATTTAGCAATAAATAAACTACAGTAAAATTAGGCTTTAAATAGAATCCAGAGAATGACACATGCACAGCATTGCATTATTTATAACCAGTGGTTATAGCATCAGCTTCAGATATTATGTCGATGTTATTATGACAAAATGGAAATCTTGACTCACTAAAAATGTATTAGTTCAAGTTATCCAATCCTGCAGGAAAATGGTAAAGTCGCCCATGGGTCCAAACTCGCCTCAGTTTGAACGGAAAAAATGGACCGATAACTTCCATAAAATCGTTCAGGTATTGACACCAAAACTTATGTTGGCAAATCAGCTGGTGTGGATGCAATTTTATATGCAATATTGTAATGAAAGGCTGCCAAAAAGAACAGCAAAAGGTCAGTAAGGCTCAGTAACAATTACCCTACAGGATGAATTTATTCGCGGAGTTATATTTCGCGAAAATTGTCTTTTCATGCATATTCGCGGATGAATTTATTCGCGGCTGAAAACTGCCACTCTCTAGGAAAAGTTAACTCTATTGCGGCTAGTAATAAAGTTATTCCTACGCATGCGCACCCCGCGTGTTCCGGTTTATATTTAGTTTACAACTGCGTGGCGATCGTGCTATTCTACGGTAAACAATTTTTGCTGCGTCCAGAGGTTTTCACGAGTATTCGTCGCTTTGGAGGCCTTTGATAAGCCAACAACTGGTGGTAAGTAATGAGTTTTTTTACATTTACTAAATTAGTTGAATTTTACTTTGGTTCTTCGGTAAAACGCAATACTAATTTTCTCCATCCCTACTGCTTCATTATTTGTTTTAGTGTGCGAGAGAGATTTTTCATCATACACCGAAGAACAATGATTGCAAGGGTGGTAGATGTCATTCTTAGAAGATCACCAATCATTCAGGGAGGTCTGGAAATTAAGGTAGAAGTGACCGCAGCTACTTACGAGAAGAATATATCTGTTTTTAAAAAAGGAACAAAAACGCCTTTACGAGCACAAATCTTTGGCCAACCGGCAGAACTTTGCAATAGCAAGCCACGAGGAGAGTTTTGATGATAACTTCCTTACCAGTCATGTAGTAGCGAGATAATCGCCTTCAACACCTACCCAAGACAGTGACAGAGCTGCTATTACCAAAATAAATAGTCAGAAAGCACCATTACCCGCTATTATTCACATATCAAGAGTACCAGTTTAATTTTATTGCTAGACAACCGCGATATGGACTAAACTGTTTATATTTACTCCATTCATCGTTTGTAAATTTTTATTTGTATTTGAAATATTTTATTTGTACACTCAAGGTTGTAATAAATTATAATACATCTATACATGAAATAAAATATATAATTTAATCATGTTTGTTACAGCGATATCAAGGAGTTGTTGTCGATGAAGAGGTCTAGGTTGATTGGTTGCTTCTCCGCCAATATTCCTGCCTTGATGAATATTACTACTTGTCTATAGTTTTCGTAATCGGAGTAGGTTGTTTCATTCTCAATCTGCAGTAAACACTAAAAAGAAAAAATATTAACGAGTGTTGAGGAAGTACAAAAACAATAGCTGAAGTATTTGATGCAAGCGATCAGTTTTAAACGAAAGAATTAACTAATGCAGTTGATTATAGAAAAACGTATCTGCACTGCAAATAAAATACATACCATAATGTCCGGATCAGAATCATGATCGTCCTTGACTTCGGTATTAGAGATTGATGGAGTTGGTTCTAATGTAAAAAGACTAGGAGAGCTTTTTTGCTATGCTGAAGCCATGCCGAATAACTTGTAAAAACCTTGAATAATTTTGTAAAGTTTGATGCAAAGGCAATAAAGCTCGAAGCCTGGCGATGATTTTAAAGAAGTTTTGGAACTCGGCTACGTTTAGTACTTTTGCCTCGCGGCTATTTTCGCGATGACGCCATTCTGCATATATTGTGACAACCTCGAATAATTTTGTAAATAAATGTGATGCATTGCCTAAGGTGTTAGCTCAAAGCTCAGGCAATGATTTTAAAAATGTTTTGGAAATCAATTACGTTTAGTATTTACATTAAAAACTAGGCTAGCGACTAGTTTTCAATTTGATGCAGTAGTTATTCTCTCTTGTGATTAAAAATTGAACTAATTATTCAAGGAATTTAATAATTCGCGGGATTGACTGTTCGCGAAACCGCGAATTTTTATGACCAACGAATATTTTCATCCTGTAGGGTAGTCAGCTAACTAAGTCATCACTGGCGGGTCTGTGTATAACATGGTGATCAGTAGAGGAGAAAAAGGCAGAGCCCATCACAAAGCTAAAGAATGAAAGAAGCACACACCAACCTTTGAGACCCATGTCAGATGTCAGTTCTGAAAAAAACAAAGCATATTTTGGCATGGAAACCATAAACTACCATGGCCTATGAAGACAACGCCGGCGTAAAGGAAATTTAATTACCTATTCATCTTTGAAACATCACATTGTTTACATCAGACCAACCAACTGATTTGAGGTGTGTACTGAGCAGGAAAACTACAGATCACTGTATCTCACTAAAATACTTACATCTATATATATTTCTTAGAGTATGTCGTATATCTGTTGTTCCGGCTATAGATCTTAAAATCTCGGAATAAAGAGTCCATACATAAAAAGATTCAATCTAGGACCCTGTCGTTCACTAGTCCAACCCGATGCCCATTAGGCCAGCGAGATTGAGTTGCTAGCTTGCTGATATAAGTCATTATATGACAGCAAATACCCAACAACATTGCGTACAACACGGTTTGTAGCAAAACGTTACGAAAAGCTGTTGGCTCACATTATTGTAAATAGATGCACCTCTGATGCACTGTTTGAAAACTTAACAGTTGCAATATTTTCTGATACTGATGTTAAAAGAACTACCTTGCAGAGGATTTGAACTTGCAAAGTTTGGTTTAGGAGACTGCTGCTCTAGCATCTGTGTTAGAGCATGGCAAACCTTATTTGCATGACAAACATCATACAAATAAGATTTGCATTGCTTGAGCTTAAATTTTAGCATTTGTATCTTATGATAATTTTTGTCTTTCCACTTTGGGTGAAATTTAGATTTTGCATTTTAAGCACATTACATCAGTATTTTGAACTAGCTATGTAAAGGTGGTCCTCATAAACTATAAATCAAGCATAAACAGATTGGTTAACTAAGTTTCCATGACATTTCATTTAGTCACGGATGTTCTCAAATAGCTGGCTTTTATAAGTAAACGGAGCCTCTGAAAAATAAATATTACCAATTTTTCCCTGTTTAATTTTTTTTAAGTATGACCTTCATAAAGCAGAAAGTATTACCACGACCACACGAGCAGAAGTGTGGGAGTTTTTTATGATAAATGCATGTGCACACAACTTACGAAAATTATTCATCAACAATGAGACGAACCCTTGGCTAGAAATTTCATCAACAAATTTAAGCATCGGAATGTAAAGTCGTTAAAGTATAATAACAATACAAAACACATTTAAACCTATTTAAATATGTTACCAAATCTTTGTAAACCGTCGGTATTATCTTTAAACTTACCCATCTGATCGGATTATACACAAATAGACAGATTAATTTGAACGAAAAATGCTACAAAACGCTTGAAAAGCTCGGTTTATTAAAAGTTAAGACCGAAAATTGAAACGCCAATAAAGCCGTGCGACAGAAAGTAGAACTATTTAGCAGTGCGCCTTTCACAAGAAAACCGTGCTCATTTCATCAGTCTATGGCATTTTTAATTGTAATCGAATTTATTCGAAGGTTTCTGTAATAAACGTAGACCGTTTGAGACGTAGACCGATTTACAGGTACGAAATTGTGGTACACAGTTTATCAGCCTGTGTTTTTTGTCCAATCATCAAAGGTTTCATTATTTGAAACGTTAGCCGAAATTCTTTACAACTTATGTACAAGCTAGGGCCGAACTACAACGCCCCTTCATGACGAGAACATTTTTTATTTTGCTACAGTTTTATACGCGTGAATGCAACTACTCGCTTTCTGTTAAAGATCGCTTATCAAAACCATTCTACATTCAAACGCAACCAACTATCAAACTGTGTATAGTACACAGTAGCTCGCCATTTTACTTCTAATTTTGCATTTCAGAGTTATAATAAACATATTTCGTTATTGTTGTTGAATTACATACATTACAGTAAATTAGGTCTACAGCTTTATAACACTTTTATAACAGCTTTTATTTTGCTGCAGTTTGCAGAAATCTTCGAGACGCGTGAACGCTCATAGGTTTTCTATTATTGCTGTATTACTATATTAACAATATTGGTTATTTTAATAATATCAGTGCATTTTACTTATAATATTGGCCAACATTGCATTTCTCCTATTGCAAGGGAGAGATATAAACGTGTAATATTTTCCTTTCATTGTTGTTTGTCATGACCAAACACTTTTTAAATAAGTTTTCTAAAAACATATATAAATACCACAACTTCTCGATATTGCTACCTATGACGTTTTGAAATGTAAACAAAATTGTGTATTGGTTTTCTATTATTACTATATTAATAAAATTGATTATTCTAAGAATATCAGTGCATTTTACTTCTAATATTGGCCAACATTGCATTTCTCCTATTGCAAGGGAGAGATATAAACGTGTAATATTTTCCTTTCATTGTTGTTTGTCATGACCAAACACTTTTTAAATAAGTTTTCTAAAAACATATATAAATACCACAACTTCTCGATATTGCTACCTATGACATTTTGAAATGTAAACAAAATTGTGTATTGGTTTTCTATTATTACTATATTAATAAAATTGATTATTCTAAGAATATCAGTGCATTTTACTTCTAATATTGGCCAATATTGCATTTCTCCTATTGCAGGGGGAAAATATAAACATCTTTTCCATTCGTTATTGCTGTTTGTTGTATATAATAACACCCACACCCAGTACATTACAGCTACCATTGCAGTTATCCTATTGCACTGCAGAGCCATTTGATTGCTAATATTGCATTTCTCAACCATCAGTACCCTTTATTTTTTTGCCAATATCTCTGGCCATCTCTTTGGTCGTGGGTTGTATGACAGTGGAATTTCTAGTGAGTAAAATATATACTCTAGAAATTTTTTCTAGATCTTAAACACTAACAACAAAAGAAATACAGCCATTTATATAATTTATACACTCGGTGAAATGACAGTTTTCAAGACATCATGGTCTTCCCTAAAAGAGGTAATGTGTTCAACCACAGCAAAAGGGCTGCGGTATGCTTAGTCAGCGTTTGTAAATAGCTTGCACAATGCTGATAAAAAGTCAATTGAAGTAGATTATTCTTCAACAAATTATTCCAAAATAACTTGTATAAAATGAACATATGAAAGTGAATAAATGAGATGAAATGAGGAAAGAGCAGACCAAACAGTCAAAGTGGTCGAGTATAAATACTACACTAATTTTAATATATTTTTGAAGCATTTCTAATTGCGATCATATTATTAAGATGCTCATTATATGCTACAAACTGTTTGGACAGTTTTTTTAAATAATTTGGTTCACAAGTAAGGATTATTATAATTATTACAGTTAAATATAAATTATATCGAAGCTTGAAGTAGGCCAATCTGCTGTTGATACAACAAACATATTCAAGATTGCACACAAGTCATCATTGAGGTTCAAGAAAGGCTAGGAACTAGGCATGGCAAAACGGAAACTTCTCTTCATACTATTGAAAAACGAACCTTAGTGACGAAGCGAGGCAAGACAACTACTAAACTGAGAGTTGAGTGTTCATATAAACAGGAGAAGACAACTTGTGTCAAAATTAGAGATATTTAATGCATCTTACACAAATGCTTGGAATAAATTAACAGTATTACAACCTGGAAAAATATTTTTTCGCTTGGTAAAAGAAGCCACGTGGAGAGTTCAAAACATTTATTTATTTTATGGGAGACTTGGTTCAAAGTCCTACCGCACACAAAAAACAGAACTGGTAAAATACAACTATTTTATTATTTATTTTTTGATTAAAATTCAATAGCATTTCTTTGATTGTTGTCATATAACACAAACTCAAATTAATTGCCAGCTTTCATAATATTTTGCTCTAACAAAGAATAAGATATACACAACTTTAACTCTCCTTGTGAGTTTTTTTTACATAAAAGTACCAGTTATTTTTTCTCAACAGTATCTATAAACCTAAACCTCATCTAAACCCTAGAAATAGAATTTTAGAGCATATGTTTAGTTTTACATACAGATAAAAATTAACACAGACAAACGCTATTGGTTAAAACAATTTAGGAAATTGTTTTTCTTATTTAATTCATGTTGCATTATTGTCTTTTTCTCATTAAAAAACCTAAAAAAATTATGCCTAAATATATACGATGAATATTTCACTAAGTGACATTATAACTTCACAAGCCTTTTTTCCAAATCTGCAAACAAAATCTCCACATATCTAATTTATCACTACGGCAGGTAATGAGCAAAATCGTAACAGAAGTTTTGAAATATAATTAAAAAATAATAAAACTAGAACGAAAAATTACTATTACCAACATTTTTAAGTTGCTACTAATTGTTTGGTATGCCAGCCATACTGCTAATTACCTTAAAAATTGTTAAAAAATTATACTGGAAAGAGTGGCCAGGGCCATATTCCCTAGGGTGGCTTGTTGGCTGAGCCGCCCTAACCATCTAGTGATTTTTGCTGGTTAAGTACTAAAAATTGAAGTCTAAGCTTACTCACCTGGAATTCCCCACAATTAATTTATGAGCAACTAGCGGTATATATTGTCTCTGTGGTGATCTCGCCAAATGAGTGATCTTGTGAGACTTTGTTAAGACGTGGAAACTGAACTTTATGGTAGGGGTGTTAAGAAGACCCCCACACTTGTATTTTCTTTATCATAACATAACCAAATCAAAATATCGATGAGGAGCACTAGGGGAGGCTCGTATAAATAATTTTTTAATATTTCATATATATAAAGATGTTGAAATAGATACAGAATCAGTTGTGAAAGATTTCCCCCATGGACACATTGACAGAACATGAGCTATTCCAACAAAAAAGTAATATCTCCTGTGCTGTCAATTTCCCTTGCAAAAATCTGTAGGGGCATGAGTTTTATGTAATAATTTTATTATCGTTCGTTGAATAAAGAAAAAGTTTTGCTTTCCATGAACCATAAACAATGTATTTATGTAGATTTTGATGTTTACAATGTATTGCATTTATGTATACTTTGAGAGTTGTTGATGCTTAAAATGTCCAGAGCTTCGTGGTGCCGCACCGAACCTCGTTGAGGCTAACACCGCCGCCAATTCCCCAGATGTTCATAACATAGTCGTCCAACACTTGCCGCCCCAACTTGCAACCAGGGAATACAGCCCTGAGGGTGGCAAGAATAAATTCAGGTAGGTTTTTACTAAACGGCAAGAAACGGGACTCATTTACAGGTTGATTTTCAACAAAATTCACATTACAGTCATTTGGCATCAACATAATCACCATGTCTTACTTTGCTATGTTGTAGGTGCAACATATGTGGGAGTGTCCCTACAAGGTCTTAAAAGCTCAAAAACAAACAGTTAATTGCAGCCATCGCGAAAACGCCGTATATTGGAAATCCCTTCCAAAGCAGCTCAAATGGGGCCTAGCGGAACACAATGGTTTCTGTTTACGCTTTCATGCCACCTCATTTGTCGAAATAGTTTTACAAATATACTTCACGCATTCAATAGAGCAATGTCTATTGTCCAAATGCCTCTTCTTCATCATCATTGCAATGCTGTCACTTTGAGCACAAATATATCAAAACCTACTGTAAAAGTTTATTCAACTTTTTAACCTTAGCTTGAAGGAGTGTATATCATCTTCTGGTAAACGTGAGCAGCCTGCTGGGCATATGTTATAGTAAAAAAATGGTTCGCGCTATATGGCAGAATGCAGGGGTCACATGATCAGATTACGAATAGACGATCAGATCAGGCTGAAATGAAACTGTAAACTGCATCTATATGTGATAGGGCTTTCCGGTAGAACCCGAAGTGTTTTTCATAAACTAGTGCTACAAGATGTTTTATATTGAGCCTTTTATTAGCCTAAAATTTCATGTGATAACCTCTCATGTCAAAACAACAACTACATTGTGTGATAACATCATCGAAATCAAGAGATTCCAAACTACGACATTTTTGTGATGTCTGTGATTAAATGTTCGTTTTTGAGCTTTTAAGAGCTTGTAATCACATTTTCATGTATTATGAACTTACAACACAGCAGGGTAAGACATGGTTATTCTTGTGATACCAAATAGCTGCAATGTGAATTCTGTTGAATGTTAACATTTAAGATGGCACTAACATGACAACGCTAACATGACGTGAAAATTCACGCCTCACTGATATCCTTACACTCTCCATTCAGTGAAATAATTAATGCTACCTAACGATCTTATATAATCTCCAATCTGCACACGCGATGTATGTGTGCTCGATAGAAACGGAAAGCCTATAAATGTTGTAGTTGTTTGCTCCTACCCAATAGCTATAGAACATCGGAATACGTACTGGCGCAACTATCGAAACTACTAGTAACGTATTTGTCACTCTTCCTTTCCCTTATTAAGCATTGTTGAAATAAATGGTCGCAATTTGCTAGTGCGGATTGGAATGCGCGCACAAAGGGATACGCCTACCGGTGACTTCCTCGTTCCAGTGCAGTTACGTTTTCGTTGCAATTATCTCGAGTTAAAGGTTGTATCAGTGAGTATTACATTTGATTACGTTGTTATGTCACATAAGTTAAATATAATGAGTCAATCTAGGTCGTTGCCACAATAGATCATAGTTTCTCAGCTTATCTCCTTACATCTTCACGTGATGTTGGTCTATTTTGACAGATGGCCGAAAATTTGTAGCCTAAAGTGCGTGTATCGATTTTGCTCACAGACCATGCGGATAGCATTGCCAGTTGCCAAGAATGCATTGTAATATTGAAAGAACTGAATGCTTTGTTGCAGCCTTGTTGAGATGTTAAAATAAATGCACCGCTAGCTAATTCACGTTAAGGAACAAAGCTTGGCTTTACTGACAAACCACTGACGCTGCCTAGGCGTATATTAGCGCAGTACATAAGAGAGCGTGAACAATAAATTTGGAGTTGTTCATCAACATCGTTCTAAAGACATGAGTGCAACTTTTTTTATAGAATATTCTAGATGACACAAGTTTTTTCAGAAGTTCTGTACTTTTTGAGCAAGTTGTGTCTTCATGTCATGCCATTGCATAAAACTGAGGTCAATAAATGTCAATCACTCTTTTGGTGAATCAATCACCAACATCCTAACTATAGACTGACTAGTCGAGACTGGCTCAGTTTGTACTACTAGTAGCAATCCTATTTTTACTGTGAATCTTTATGACTTTGTGCATTTTCTGAGGTTTTAATATAAATTTTTAATGTATTACAAGTAACAAACATCACAAATTTGTCTCGCATTTAGATGTTACCCAGTCTACGACATTCTTATTGGTAATTTATACATCTTTGTTTCACCTTGGGAGTTGCCTTCTATTGTCACAGATGCGAGCTTTCCTCACTAGTCTTCAAAACTGTATTTTTAATTATAAAACATCTGATTTTATTGATAAAAATGAAATGTTTTTATTGTTATTGTAAATAAAAATAATATAAAAATACTATTATTTAATCATTAGAAAACTGATATGAACTGTTTCAATTCTGGCATTTTTCATTAGAACTATTGATAGTTTTCCATCGCAATAAACAGGAGCTTTCTAATAAATTTAGACTATAGCATTGATGTGTGCCAGTTTTCTGCCTAGATACAATGCTCTCATTTGTGTGCATTGCAGTTTTATAATACAACGCTGAAGATATAATTTTAAGGAGTAGAAGTTATAAATATTTGAACTCTTAAATTATCTTGTATTCTTGGTATTTCATTGTAGCAATGGCTTCTGCATCAGAGGACATCGAATGCGAGTTTTGTGGTCTAAAAAATGATAAAATAGTTGATCCGAAGAAGTTGCCATGTGGGCACATAAACTGCATGCCATGCCTTACGTCACACTACAAAGAGAACGACATTTTCTGGTGTGGTCTGCAAAGTTGCGGGTAAGTAATATTCAACAATACTGTCATGTTAACATTAGAAATATTTAACACGTGAGAGAGTTAACACTTCAAGTAGTGATTGTTGTTGAAGTTTTGCCTCTGATCATTGTACTCTTCAGGGACATTGATTGGTAGAACAGGTTGTCTGCTACTTTGTGTGCTTTTGGTAAATTAGCATTTACTTGCTTTCAACAGGCCCAAATGACTGACAATAGAGACAAACGATATGTGTTGAAAATTGATAAAGGAAAGCTGAAGATAGCTATTATGCTCTCCGTTTATACAAATTTTTATCAAACAATTGAGAAAGGATTTATGCAAATTTGATTTGTCAAAATGAGTTTTTTCAATAATTTTTTTGGGCATACCACAATTTCCATTGTAACTTTAATCTGAAATCAATTTGCTTTTTATTTTGTTTTGCAGCAGTTTTAAATATGCCAACTTTTAGTCAATCTCAAAATTATGTACACGCAAGTTATGAGATGACTAAAATGTCTACATCTCTACAAGTCAACATGGAGCTTGAGTACCTGACATTCAGATTATCAGGCTGACACTCTAACCAACTGAGCTAATCAACTGCCTACCCAATCCTTAAATAATAGTACCAATCAAGGAATAAATATTGCTTTGTTACAGTAATAGCCAACAGATGGACGAAAGATGGTTAATAATATTATAGATAATTGAGAGTATTTCATTAGCAAATTGATCTGATTTGAAAATAAATAAGCTGCCCATTATAGTTTTATTATGATAGCATATCTATTGGAGCAAGCGCCTAATAAACTTATAGGATAACATAATATATTGCTGTGACAATATTTATAATGTTATTTTATTACACTATTTTTTGAATGTTCTGTTTATGCCATCTCTGGTTTTTAGCAAAGTGTATAAAATGTCCCCTGAAATGCTACCTGATTTTGATGATGCGCAATTCTGTGACACTTGTGTCAAGAAGGGTCAAAACAAGCGTCAAGCTGTGTCATATTGCACAGATTGCTCCAGAAAGTTTTGCATGAAGCACCTTGAGGTATGTAACATATGCACATGTAGTATATTAGGTTATTTGCCATTACTATTCGTACCTTCAGATTTCAGCTGGTCACACGAAGGTCATTTTACAGATAAACATACTTCCTGTTGTTAGCTCTGTTATTATTTAGATATAAATATAATAGTCCAGTTGTTTACTTGTACTAACCAGCTGCAATATCTCTCTCTGTAAATATTTACTCTAGCCACCAGTTCATATACAGCATTAGATTATTGGGGGGGGGTGACCTGCTATACGCTTATTATTTAGTAGGAGAAAATTTGCACATAGGCTATGCAGTTTCAACTAAGTCATATAGTTGATCACTAGAGGTTTACTACGAAAGAGCCTTTTCTATGTGGTTATTTTATAAATCAAAGTTACTCCTAATGGTTATCCTGATAGTAGAGCGGGAGATTCACTAGTTAGCGCTTGTTCTGCTATTCCATTTAAACATGATTATAATAGGCAGTTGGTATACTAGTATACCAACTGAGTAATGTGTTATATGAGTTATATGAGTAATGTTATACTAGAGATGATAACATTATGTTTGTAATTTGTGTAACTTCAGCTGCAACGCAAATTATGCACGATAGTCTTTTGTATGTTTGTGTTTTTTGTATTTATATTTTTCTGTATTTTCTTCCCATTATTCATTGATACAAAAGTGGATATTATACATGTAGCTGTCAAAGCTATGAATAGTGAATATGCTTTATTATAGTTTACAAATATGTATCTCATTGTCTTATCTGAGTCGCAACTGTTTTTTTACTTTGTCCAGAGAATCCAAAATTATCCTTAAATATCCTCAGATGTTAATTTATATTAATAAAAGCCTGTCACCAATATATTGAATATTTTTATTTGCCTGACAAATTACAATGATAGGAATTCTATGGCAACCACATATTTTTTTATTCTAGCAACTCGATTGGTTAATTGATGACCATCGCACCAGTGTCTATAGCCTGGTATCTTGTCATAACATGTTTGGCTTTATTTTAGCAACATGATGATGTACTTGGAGACCATCATACAATTCCTATGGCTCAGTATTTATCAAAGGAATGCCCCCATCTGCCAGATATCTGTACAAAGCATGAGAATCAGCCGCTAGTGGTGGGATGCAAGGTCTGCCATACCATCAGCTGTATGAAGTGTGTAGCAGATTCAACCAGATGTGATAATGGTAAGCTTATTGAGTTAACACTGTAACCCATCAGTTAACTCATCAACATAGGGGGATCTTGCTGCTGCTGTTATTAGTGAACACTAGTATTATTCTGGCGTAATCAGCACATTGACTGACAAATTTGAATTTGGAAAGAAATTTTCATTAATAACATATGGCTGAAGATATTTTGTATGTAAAAAGCAAAAAATCATTGTGTTCTACATCGTTGGGCAAAAAAGTCAAAGACCAGTGGCATCGTAACCCCAGGGTGCTCTGTAGTAGGCAAATTGGTCTGAGGCTTTACTGTAGCTGATGCTAGTGGAGAACACTATTCTATTAGCATATGTAAAGAGTGCTTCATATTTACATCTGCTGCCTTGTCATGATTGGCAGGCTGATAATCAGTTAGTGTATTTTATGAAGAAACACAAATTGCCTGAAATAAAAATAAGCTAACTTGTAACTAAACCTCGGCTGTTTTAAAATATAACTGAAATATTCCGACAAACACTTTCGTAACTAATAAAACTATTAGAAACAGTTGCTAAAATATTCAATTTATATTGCAAGTTTTTTGATGAAAATTGACTACAATGAAGGTCAAAGACAGATATCGCACACTCGCCTGACAACTTACATGTAGTAGAATTTTACTGTTACTCCTATGTTTTTTTTCAGTCTGCTCCATTTCTTCTCCTCATTTAAGAAGTTTAATGTACCCACTTTTTGCAGTTATAACACTGCCAGGAAAGCTCATTTGATTGAGGAGCTTTATTGGTCTTATAACATTTATTACATGGAAAAGTGGTTAGGTGTGTTGACCTCCCTGAACTGTTTCAAGTGTCTGGATTAGCTCAGGAAAACACCATGTTTATACATCCTTTAGCTGAACTTATTTCAACATATATAGTCAGCAGGTTCATATAAAAGTTTGTTGTAGATGATGCTATGCCAACACCTGCCTTCTGTCTAACATCATGAGGTTTGTATCATATTCATACTTTCTGTTTGATTTGTTTCTTACTAACAGCTAAGATAATATTACACAGGTGGACCACACGACTTCCAGCTGCTGGAAGATCTGGCTGCCTCCCTCCTGAGTACTATGATAACAGTAGAGAGTGCAAAGAAGGATGAGGAATATGAAAAACTCTTCAAGGAGGTATCCAAAGTTCAGTCGGACTATGATGCTGAAACAGAAAGCATGCTTCAGCTTATTCGTAAAACCAGAGAGACTCAGGTTTGTAATTATTATTCTAGTTACAAGGTTTCATGCTGGTAAAAGCAGTACCTAAAATCTATCAGTTACTCTATTAAGGTAACTTAATATGGACTCTATTGACAGAATATTTTTAGATACTCATTAATAAATATGTTAGGAAACTGCAAAAGTAGCATATATTAGGAGTAATTCATCTGGTATTCACTGAAACCAACTGGTGTTTTATGAAACCATCATTTTGAATGAGTGGTTGCAGCAAAAGCAGACATGCTGACTTTTGCGGACACCAAGGTATTGGTCGAATCTGATAATTTTTTATTATAGAGTAAACATCCCACCTTATAATGTCTCTAATTGGGATTTATGGCACAATTTTCTGTCTAATATCTTTTTATTTCAGTAAAAAGCAGCGTATACTATATTATGCACTGTTTAGCTACTGAAGGATGTTATGTTTTTGTTTTAACTTATCTCCTCTTCTTCTTCAGGTTTACCCAAGTAGTTGCTGTGATACTCAAGCAATTGTGTTAGTATGACAAGGAGGCTACAACTCCTGATTATTAGCTTTTCTATTATTTCCATTTACTATTTTCTGTTACAGCTAAATGCGGTTAAAGTCAAATATGACACACTTGAGAAACAGGTGCTAGAAAACCGCCAGAAATCACAAACTAAAATTGCTGATTTTGTCGAAGATGTGTTGCTCAAGCAGTGGAATAGCCTGAGAACCCATCAAGAGCTGCTTGAAACTGGGACCAAGAGTCATCCCCCAGTAAGTTATTAAGCAGTATTGTTATTCAGAAGTTCAGTTATGTGAATTAATTATTGTACTAGCTGTGTGTGAGTGTTTGTGAATATGTTGGTGAACATGTATGTACCAGTACTTGTGTGGTAATGTACTTGAGGTGTTTGAGGTGGTTGTATTGATATACATATATATTATTGAGCATGTGTGGATAATTGTGTTTGTATGTGTATTGACATCAGTTTCTGTACTTGTCAGTTTCATGCAGTGGATCCGTGTCTATGTGTCAGCATATCTGCTGCATACAATATTTTGATCCACTCAGTCGGAATGATCTACTTCATAAGACTCCTAGACTTATTGCTCATGACCTACTGACTTCATACTATCAGCTGTCTGCTCCTTCCATTCCTTCAATGTATCTGAGTCTATGAACTTGCTATTACTGATGTACCATACATTGTGAGCTGTCTACTAGCTCTCCTAACTTGTATGTTTCCATTGCTTAGTCTACACTCTCAGCCTTACCATCCTTACTTTACCTACCATCAGTCCAGTTCCTCAGGCACCACTTGTCAGGGTTTATATTCAGTAATGGCAGTTCTCCTATAGATACACTGATTATAAGTTTACCAATTTATACATCACATATCTCTGTCCTGCTTCTATCGATTGTATTAGGATAACTCTATGTTTAGGCAGCGATTGTGAGAGGATTCAACGAATTAACGGCCAAGCTTGACAAAATTACCCAAGAGCATTTGCCAAAGCTCAAACTCACAGACCAGCTACAGTTAAAGCAGATAGGTATGAGTAACTGAAAATAGATGTATACATGTTCTATCATCATTGAGGGGGGTCCACACTGTGCTTCATGTACTGTACAACATGTATGTTTTGCACATTTTTAGTATTTTGAATAAAATTTATGTCTTTTTTATTTCTTGTAAAGCTTGTATTTAGAATCTGAAAATTTTGGCTAGAAAAGGGAAAATTTTCTTAGCTCTTACATCAAAATACATATCAGGTTGCTACTGGCACGGAAGCCTTGATTTTGAAGCATGTGCCCTGGTGGGTTGCTGGTGTGAAATATCAAAAAGACATCCATAAGTGCATGCGATCATTAAGTCCAAATTGTATCTGTGATCTTAGAGTTAACTGCCGCCTGTCACTTTCTACTGTACTAAAATAAAAAGAGGATTACTCTATTGATGACTTATAAATGAATCTAATAAACCATTATTAACAAAGCTATTAACAATTACCAATTTTTTTTGACTAAGTATAAATATATAAAGACTATAAAACTGCAAATTTTATTGACTTTTTAATGATTTAGACTGTTCCTGAGCAGAACTGTTCGGTTCATAGCCTCAGAGTTACTGTATATGATGAGCCATCCCTTCTTTATTTCTGATGTTTCAAGTTTTTTCAGCCTTCTGTCATTTTAATTTTTTGACATATCGATAGTTGAGATATTCTTAATATAAGTAGCTGGACAAATTAATGTAGTTGTTAGAACTGCTCATTAGTTTCAGGTCTAGTGTTTAAAGCACATAAATTACATAATTTTGTGTTGTGTTCTTCAATACATTAGAGTCTTGGCTTTCGAATGAGCTATTGTTTGTCATAGTGTGACAGACATTGGTTGGTATTTATAGGATTTCCCCAGAGCTCTACCGCAGAAATGTTTACTGGCATAGGCTCGGAAATTGTGATGTCACAATTTTCATATGCGGTGTTGTGTGCTCTTACCGCCTATTCTATTGCTTACCACTTATATTTATCAACTACGATAATGATGCTAGTGTCAGGCGAAAATAGGACAAATCCAGAGAACCAATGACGATGACAGAGGAATCAGTGTCCTTAGTTCTCCATGTACAGATTATTTCTACGTATAATAAATAACTCAGATTCCAAGCATCATACTATGTTTTCCCGATGATATTATGCAGGGCTAGTCTAGCCCTCTCAATTTATTGTGATGTTGAGGGTTGCGACTGAGACTAATTAGTTTCAAGCTTTGCTCAATCTCGCGAAAGTGCGATTTGCATATGGTCCTAGGGCCTCGCAACCACAGGTCACATTTTAATTGATGTGATTTCATTACCTTTATCAACGATAGTACATTTATTGAAGCATAATTAATTAACCCAGGACACGTGTTTGTATTGGTCAGGGTTAGCACGATTCCGGGCGTTGTTGATTATTTAGAATCCTAGTTAATTATTAGCGCTCTCTGAGTTTAACAGCACTGATTGTCACAGAAAAGCGCAGCCTCAATGGCAGCGAAAGGGATCGACTACCTAAGGCTAAATAATAATTGTGACATCACATTTTGAGAACCTGAACCAAGTGTTTTCTTTTTGCAGGACATACTTTTGACACCCTGTTTTTCATAGTTATATTATTCTTTGTGTATTGAATATAGGCTCATTCGAAAGCCAAGACTCTGATGTATTGAAATATCTAATAAGAAAATTATGTAATTTATGTGCTTTAACTATTTTGGTACCACAAGCCGATGTATCGGCTTTCGCGGTAGTAGAAGTACAGACCGTGAGTCGATGAGTCGAGTTGTCAGTAGGGTTTCACTTTTCTATTCATTACGAAGCCTACAAATTAACTCGACCTATCAAGTTTTGCCTCCAACAAAGCAAACTGGTTGCCAATCACGCGTAGCCAATCAAAATGTTTTGGCTGAGCAATTCCATTTCTACTTATTTTTCAACACGGAAAAACCAGATCGCCGTCGTCATGGCAGTAAGAAATTCACCATGTTTGTTTTATTCAAAGGAAGCTTAAAGGCCGGGCCACACAGACCGTGTAATTTCAACTAATCTGGGAAATTCCATTCGTACGAAATTTCTGACCTGCCACACGGAGTTTCCCCACCACGGATTCGTACGAAACTAACTTTCAACTAGCCAATCATAACGCGGTGATAAATTGAAGCCGATTCCGTTTCAATCATTTGCTTCAGTACAAACACGTGGGTCAGATCTACGTGTTGATCTATGTGTTGATCTAAAAGATAATGATTTGTGAGTTTCTAGTCGCAATTCCTAATTCCTAAAATCGGTTGCGGAATGTACACATAAATTAATTTCGGGGCCTACAATATAACTGCGCGTTAATAAGGTCGTTTCTACGCAACTACAAAACTGCTAATGCTAGTTGCACTGAGTAGTTGTAGTAGGCTGTTGTTGTAAATGGTTTTTAGTATACTTTTGAATAGAGCTTGTACATTGATAATATTATTACGAACTATTACGTATGTACTACATTGCAAAACGGTTATTTTGTATGACTACAGCAGGTTTTGGCTTGCCCACAAAACCGTTTTACTTTTTCTTCTAATTACAATACAAATTTGAACTTGAATTTTCAGCAATTATTAGCCTAGCTACAAAACAGTTATATTTCTATTAAAAAAATACATTACGGCCATGGTACTACTGATTACATATAATCGCCAACACAGTACACAGTTTTCAAACCGAGTTAGGAACTGTTGGCTAGAAACTCGCAAATCGTTATCTTTTTTAGATCTGACCAAACATGCGCAAAAGAAAACGACCTTCAACATTCAACTAACCTTTTCGACCGACCAATCAAACAACGATTTGTAGGAATTTCTGACGTTTCGTCCAATTCTGGATTCGTTCGTCGTGCGCAACCAACGATGGATGAATTCGTCCAAATGTCAATTCGTACGAATCGTTTCGTCCAAATTTCGCCGATTTCGTGAGAATTTTGTCTCGTGTGGCCCTACCTTAAGAGATTTTGCAAGATTCACTAAATCATTTTATATTTATCTCATAGTGAATCTTGTTTTTTGAATAAAATGCATTTTAAAATAAAACAATATCTGCATTGATTCACAAGATATTGCATAAATACTAACGGTCTATCTATTTTCAGAAAATATGCTTGAATGAATTTGGTCAAAATAGTGATTTTGGCGTAGTAGTGAAAGATTTGAAATACGTTTTATATTACAAATATCTATAAGTCTCATAGCCTCGTTGTCAGTTATGCGCAGCCTCCATATTTTTTAACCTTGCGCTGTCAAACCAATGTTTACAGGATGAGTTTCCATGACTGTATATTCACATACAAATTATCGTTGTTTTTTGGAATACTAGAGCACCTTTAATCATACTAGTAGTTAATAGTCTGGTGTTTAGGTGAGAAATAGCTAGGTAAAAAGAGCCAGGTTGGCAAACCTCCAAGTAATTCATATAACAATGGTTAATATAGGATGCTGCTGATAGCAGTTGATATTAGTATTATATAACTAATTATTAGTTTATAGTTGTACAGTATGGCAGTGCTGTCACATGGGCTGACTGTTGAGTTATTTTTAATTGGATAAAATATCCTTTCCTTACTCTACTTGTCATGCAAGGAAGAGGAAAATTCATGAACATAATTTTATAATTAGATAAAGAGCAGTGTGAAGATGGTGATACAACAGGAATCCTGACTACTATGAGCTAATATCTTTCTCTCAAGTACAATATTTCTGTATATAATATTTAATAACTGTTGCTACTCACATATACACTCTATATACTACAGGTGAGAGGAGAGATATTGAATTAGAAGTTACCTCCTCTCATGATATCATCATTGAAGAACAAAAGGCTCCACCAGTTCAACTCCCCAAGTCCCTCTCCAAAGTGTCCTCCATACAACTACCAGCCTGTCCCCTCTCCATCTGCCACTATAAGGGTAATACTTATATTGGACTAGATGATAAGACAGTCAGCAGAGTAGATATTGATAACAAGATCACCAACAAGTTCATCTCTACCTCTGGTCCAGTAAATTCTGTCACTTGTTACAAGGAAAGAATTTACACCTTGTCCGGTACCCGTCCTCATACAGTTGGTGTCTACAGCATGTCAGGGGAGTTGATCACCAGCTGGAAGGGTCCTTATCATGACTACTTCTCTGAGATGGTGATAATTGAAGACAAGGTTCTTATCACAAACCCATCCAACACCAGAATCACTACCTACTCCTTAGATGGTCAAGTTCTACATCATATTCCCTGTCCTCTTCTCGCTGATAGTGGTAGTGTCAGAATGTGCGCCCCTGATAACAACTCTCTCATAATATCTTCCTACAGACATTCCAAAGTGTTTAAAATAGACCGGACCACCCAGGGAGTCCTGTGGACCCTCACTGAAGTGGAGAAGCCTCGAGGGCTGGTTAGCTATGGAGAGTACACTCTACTGACTGCATATGATGACAAGATTATCTACATCATTAATTCTACTACAGGTTAGTTATTAGTATGATGCAGGGTTGTTATAATATATACTGTTATATTATAGGAATATATTTTAATTATGTTACATATAGGCTAGTCAGATCTATGTATCATATTAGATGTTTCATGATACAATTAGCTCCTGTTAGGGGTGACATATGTAATATTCTATGATAGACTGTGATCCTATGTTTTAAATAAAAATACTTAAAAAGATGTGTTTGGCAACAAAGAGGTGAGCCATATAATATTGTAAAATATTTAATTTAATACATGATAAGCTGAGCTTACACTGAATGTACCATATATAATACCCGTTGGTAGACTGAGTTCATATTGCAGGGTGTTATTAAAACAAAGGTGTTTTGCTAATTGTTAATGGAAGACATGGACTTGCATTTTATTCTATTATAGACTGAGCTCCCAGAAGCATTTGTTATTTGGCTATGAAAAAGCTGTCCTTATACAGAATTTGCAGTATTTTAAATATGAAATGTAATCCCGCATGATAGACAGAACTCCTGCTGAAGGTAGACTGAGCTCCTATTGCTGGCTAAATAGAAAGAAATCACTTTAAAAGAATGTTTGTAAGATTTATAACAATAGAGTGATATTCTTAATAACTTTTACAAGGTATAAAAATAAAGACTAATAAATCAGTGTGTTATATTAACAACAAGAAAATGTGTATATTAGTACCTTACCAATATGTAAGATAGCAGTGATAAATATCATTATACTGTAGAAATCCTGTTTTTCCTAATCAAGTACTTCTAAGTGTACCTGTGAGTGTACTGTGTTAGATAAAGCATTACCAGCTCTTATCACACCCTCTGACCATGTAGTTCATATCTGAGTAGGTGAACTATAAGTGACCTCTGATATATATTTACTCTTGGTTTAAAGTCAAACTCTATGTCATTATCTTGTAAATTTTTGCTACTGCGGAATTGTAAGAGCAATATTACATTCCCCCTTCCCTGAACCCCCTTCCTTTAGCATTCAATGTAACAATGGCTATTATTGTGCTATGAGAGAGCTAATCATCTGCAGCTTTGAAATTTATCATGTAATTTCATGTCAAATTGTATGCTGCCTCCATGTTTCTTCTATTTTAACTGGAAGACCTGAATGACAGCAGTGTTCATGTGTAACTAATATTCATCTGTTGAAGTATGACTGTTTATTTATTATTATATATTGTAGGGAATATAGTCTCTCAGATGGCACATAATGATATAGCGGGAGATTATGTGTACTCCTTAGAAGTGTATGAATCCACACTCCTGGTTCCTAAACACAACAGCAAAAATGTCACCATCTACAAGATGACATAACTACTAACTAGAGAGAGTTGATTATAAACATGTTGATTCCTTCTATTATTACTAGTGATTATTATATTACTAGATGTTCTTGATGACTGTCTATAATCCTTACTATATGTACATATGTCTGCATGTATCTGAATATGTGTGAGTATAAAATGTGTGTTTCTACTTGTATATGACTCTCTGCATGCTGAGCAATCAGAGTACATACACCATAGTGTTGGAGTGTATAAGTATATATACATGCATGGGTGTACATATCATGGTATTTGTATCGATGTTGACAACTCCATGCATCCTTGTAGTGCCTGAATATGTATGTTTGATTTTATGTGTTGGGCTGTTTGAATGCCTGTATATTTGAGGCTGGGTTCAGGCATTTGTGGACCAGAATGTCTCATTGTTATACTTGTTTGGATATTTTACTCTGCGTTTTTTAAATTTAAAGGTTTGTAATAAATTATATTGTTTTTGTGCAGAAAATGTGAGAGTATCATAGCAGGGCAGTGGAATATGTCAATAGGTGAACGGTCAGAGAGCTCTTCAAACTTTCCTTAGATAAACATCCATAGAAATAAAATCCAAGAAACCTGGAAGCTTGCCAAACCTTCTAGAAGAAAGCTGGTAACAAGCAATTAGAAAAGTTATAAAGCATCTAATAGAAATGCCCCGCTATACTGAATGTTGTGAATGTTTGCAGGTAGATAAGAAAAACTGCAGGTTACAGAAAACAGACATAAGTGCATATGATTATTAGCGCATGTAGTATGTTATAATATAGTATTCATCATGAACAATCAGTATGAGAATAGATATACTCATTTACTGTAATCTGTTAACTGGAGATTATTATCTGTCTGTAGGAAAGGTTAAAACGACGGTTCACAGAGCTAGTCAATTATAATTTTTTCCTAAATTCCTAAATGGTAACCAAGAATGATAAAGATAACAAACTATTAATCAAGACAAAATTGTTCTTCGCAGCGAATTGAATTTTTGGAAGTTTGCCAACTCTACTAGAAGAAAGCTTGTTGATTGACACACGACTGCGAGGCGTGTAACAGAGAAGCTTGTATAGAGCTGAATTTATTATGGCATTGCCATCTGGAGGCTTGCCAAGTCTACTAAAGAAAGTCAATGTGTGGTGTAAAAATCCAGCAACGTGTGTAACAACCATATTTGTGCAGTGCTAAAATGTTATATTAATTCACATGCTTGTCTTCTTCTGATAGATATGGTAATAAAATAGCATAATCGAATAACTACTGTGTTCGCTCAACGTAGATATTGACAAAGAAAAGATAACTCCAAATTATCATCATACATTCTCATGTTAGATAGTATTAGTGGTCGATAGAGAAACCTACTTAACAAACTAGAGAACTTACCAATAGATTATAGTAGTGGCTACTAGTAACTACATTGACTAATATACAGCCAGAACAGATATTGTTAACTGGTCAGCATGTAGCCACTGTATGATTTTCATGAAGGCGCTAGCATGTTATCAGAGACCTTACACATCAACCAGCGTATCTATCCATTTATTATGGGGAGAAATGTTTTAACTAGTTAGTCGCTGGAGACAAGAGGAAAGGTGCCTTTACCTTTATTATATGTCAGCTGACAAACTTGTTTGATAGTGAAGTCTGCTAATCAGCTTGAAAAACGCAATAATTATATTTTACAGAAGGTAGAGTTTAACACACACATCTACTCCTGTTATATAACATCTTCATCACAAACTAGATTAGAACATAAGTAAGAGAATGGGTGAAACTTGGTTACTACTAGAAAGCAGTAGTGAAGAGATTATTTCCTTGTTAGTTCTTGATACCAGTACTAGAGTCAGTTTCAGAAATGCAGGAAATGGTTAATAGCAGTTGCCTCCCCAATCAGTGCTGTCAGTAAAGTGCATAACAAGGCTCATGATTATAGAGGCATTCCTACATTACATAGTAACCTAAAAACTGAGAGCTAGCAATAAGGGACGAGCTAGGGACCTTCCTTAACCAAGGGTTTGGGCATTTTGCTTTTTATATATCTCGTGTATCTACTTATGAAATGATCAAAACAAACAGAAGCATATTTGATAAATTGCTTTCTACAGTCTATGTTTGACCCTAAATTACCAAAGCAAAAAGAGTATAAAATTATACAATAATAACACAAGTTAATTTTTATCAAATGTACAAAAGTGTTAACTTGTTAAATAACAACAAGCTATTTGAAGTAGTAATTGAACACATTTGATTAAACACTAGTCAGTCATTTCCCCTTTTGGAATCAAATGTCCTATTCATCAGTTTTGACAGTTCTTTTCACATGCCTTCAGTGTCCTTTAAAAGAAAGGAGTATAAAATTAGATGTCCTCTAAGTTCTCTAAGTATGTGGGTTCAAGACCCACTCGTGGCAATAATTTTCCCCCTGTTTATTCTCCCTCTGACTAGCTAAACCACATTCTGAATGTCAAGTAACTGCAATTATCTTAATCACAATGTTGGATAAATACAAATAATATAGTAACTCATTTACTAGAGTAATTATGGAAGAATTATAATGTCATAACAACTCTGCAATACCCACAATGATTCATAATGCTTAGTTTAAATGCCTCAAAGTAAAATATATATTTAGAACGATATCAACTCTAATTAAAAGTAAACTCATACTTTCCTTTATTCTAATAATTTTGACCCAACACACAATCTTTCTATGGCTTGGATTGACTACAAAAAAAGTCTATGACTCAATTCCCTAGAGTTGGATCACTGAGTGAATAAGGCTGTAGAATTTTTTCCATGCGGTTGTAGAGTTCATAAAGATGTTATTGACCTACCGAAAACAGAATTGGCAGCTAAAGGTAAAAAGCTGACTAGTGTCAGAATCAAGTGAGGCATCTATCAAGGTGACACCTTATCACCGCTGCTCTTCTGCATATACTTAAACCCTCTAAGTAATATGCTGGTGGAGACCCAATATGGCTGCCAGTTTAAAGTTCAACTTGCACAAAATTTTAGTAGATTTTAACGGAAAACATCAGTGTTTTGTTTTGTTATTATTTTTGACACATGCGATGACCTGACTTCAACGATATTTTATAATTAAAATCTACAAAACCTGATTGCGGTTAAAATGTTCCGATCATTTGAAAGTGTCAGTATAATGTCTATAGTAGTAAAGAGATCAACAACATAGAAACATGTAGTGCCGCAACTTCAATGCAAAAGCTGGTATCAACTGTCTCAACAATAGCAATTAGTGATATCATTTAGAATGTATTTATCTTCTGATTATTTTAACTGCGATCAAGTTTGGTATATTTTAATTTTGAAACATTTTTGAAGTCAGGACGCACCAAGCGTGAAAAACAATCGCAAATAATAAAAATACAGAAGCTTTCTATTAAAACCAAGTGAAAAAATTTGTGCCAACAAGACTACCTGTTACTACCATGCATTGTTGGATCTATTTTTACACCTACAGCAATGTGTGATAAGATGTACTTCTTGCCACCTTTCTGGTGGTCTAAAGGTTCTACAACTTAAAATTAGTGACACCAAACTACAACCCGTTGTTTACAGGTCTGGTACTCTTTACCACTCAGCCAATACCACCTTTTTACCACGGAGCTAATACAGCTTTTAAAGTGTTAGAATAAACAAAAACTCAAGTCTCTGATCCTTAAAGATGTGATCACATCAAACTCTAGTAGATTATATCAGAATGTGTAGATATTCTTCCATCCTGTGAGATTGTGTTGGTTCTTTTAGGTGGTCTGAGTGCCAGGATGTTTCAAGATTAAAACTGACAAAACTTGGTAGCAGTTAAAACATTCAGACTTCCTTTAAACTGACGTACCTATCAGTGGTTTATGTTTAAAAGTGATAAATATACAACATCTTATTTATCCAATCATCAGCATTGGTTACTAACATATGTTTACACAACAGTAAGAGGAAAACAATGGCACAAATTCTACTCTTTCATAAACTCTTTATAGAGTATTTGAAACGTATAATATAGCAATGTATCTCAGGCTATATTTAAAGTTTTTTTTCAACAATCATAGGCAAATACAAAATATAATATAGATGTCAACAGAAACTTGTAACACTGCAAACATAAACACAACAACAGTTGATGCCAATACAAATAGGAAAAGAACAGTAAAAATCCTTTCAACATAGGGACAAAAAACTAGATTACAAACATCGCGTTTGGTGAGCAGTGAGGCCTTGATCACAGAGACAGATCAAGATGTGAATCTATCTGTTTCTAGCCATGCTAAGAGCACTATTACAATAATTTTACAGCCTTCAACAAGATAAGTTAGAGCATTGGTCAACCAGATGTAATGTCACAAGTTCAAACCCCTCATGAAGCAATCTTTTATCTAAACTTCTTAACCGTAGTTACATTTAAATATACAGTCCACTCTTCTATTTGCATTGCATAAACCAGCCTAAGCAATGAACAAGGAAATTAATATATACAAGACAAATGCAACTATTGTTCATACTGGAATGGTGAATAGCTATAAATCATAATTTTGTTGAGATTTGGCTATAAAATCAAAAAACGGATATGGAGGATGATCACAAACTGGTACACTGTCAGTCCCGTGTACCATGAGAGGTTGTCACATGTAATAAGTATACGCACCATTATTCCAGAATGCAATCAAGTGGTCGAGTGACACAGACGGTAGCAAGCTTAATTGGGAAGCTGAATATCTGATTTCGAATGCCGTGTCACGAACTTTTTTTGCTTCAAACAAACGAACACAACTCCTATTATAACAAGGATTGAATTGTTTACAATACTAAACAGTTCTCATTTCAATCACTTTAATCCCTAGAATATATTTTCATTCCCATCACAACCTCAGTATATCGGTATATAATACTGCATATTATTTGTCTATATTTCCCCTTGATCTCAAGTTATTCCTGCACGACCTTGCCACCAGTGGCAGCTGACAAGTAACAGCAGGTACATATGCTGTGGTAATCACTGTAGGTAGGCAGGCCTACTCACATGCGGCATTACTCTGCAAACAAAAGAAAGCTTGAAAATCTAACGGTTTGATTCAACAGAAGTTGTCAGCTCATGATATAGCTCTGAAAGACAACTCCTTTTCATCAGTGTTAAAAACGAGATAAACTCGCACAAAATGTTGGTAGATTTTAGTTGGTAAATTGTTGGGGAGTGTTTGATGCTGTCAAACTATCCTGATAGTGTGCCAGGCACCCACGAGACTATATGCAATGTGCACCACTTCAGTGATGGTGATTAGACATCACAGATTGCTGGATCTACAATTATTTGTAATATGTTGTCGGAGACCCAATATGGCTACCAGCTTAAAGTTGAACTTGTGCAAAATTTTAGTAAAGTAATCAGTAATTATTGGTATTTTTCCATGATTTACGACTGATTTTGATGTTTCATGTGATCTGACAGCCAGGATATTTTACAATTAAAAAAGACAAAACCTATTGTGGTTAAAATGTGCATGACTCATCTCTCATTGGTTATTAGCAGCTACTAGCTCGTACTACCTTGGAATTTCCAATCACACTTGATCTGCTCTGATTGGTTGTCTCAATCGTACAATTATTTGCAATTTAATAGCAATTTGTTAATTTAACAAACTCAAACTGAGTTTAACCTGTTTTCTTAAAAAAACTCAGTCAGCCGTAAAAAGTGTTTTTGTATATTTGTTGACAACCAAGATTTAGGTAAATTATTTTTGATTACCTGTTGGATTCAAGCAAAACAACCAATGTCCACAAGTTATTGTTAGAATTAAATATTCTGGGTCTATGCTATAATTTCCATTTACTAAAATATACCAACTAGTATATGCTACTGTTAATAATTAGTAAGTATTAGTGAAGAGCTGGTATATTAGAATAAAGAATAAACTATTATAAAAGGAAACTAGCTGAGGTTATCTCTATGGTGAATATTGTAGGCAAAATCTTACAGAGTTATCAGACGCTTCGTGTCGCTCTTTATTTCCTGTTGTTTAATAAAATAAGTAGCAAATATTTTATATTATTTTTTGCTATATATAATCCTTGTGTGTACATTCAGTATGTCGACAATTTCATTCATAGTTCTTTTTTGACCTGCAAAAGTCAACTTTTCAGCGTTAGTTCAATATTTTAAAGTAAAATTATTTACCAAAATCTTAAAATATAAAGTTTCTCAACAATTACTTAAGCATAAGCAATGTTTTTAACATATATTGACCTAAATTTCTCAAAGTTTCACAGTGTTCCTGATAAAAATAAAAAATGTAATAGAATGTGGAAATTAGATAACATAAAAACAATAAAAGTATTAACCATATGTTATAGCAAACAGTGCTCAGTATATCTATTGCTCACTTGAAAACCAAGCTTGTTGAAATATGTACTGGTTATAATCAGCAGACGTCACATGACCTTGGTATAACTGCTCAACGTACTGATACTTGGTGTAAATAAAGCTACTTCAAATTAATAAAATGATCACACTTACGTAAAAAATGTTTGGCAATGGTTAATGTTGAGCCTTTTTTATTATAAGTAACCTTTTGAAAAAGCATAGCCTACTGATTGGCTAGTTTTGGGTAAACAACATCAAATATTGATCATAACACCTTCTTAGAAAAATTTTTTTTATGAAAGTATCAGTCATTTTTTTTCAATTGCGATTGTTTTTTATGTTTGAGGTGACCTGACCACCAGGATATTTCTAGAGTCAAATTGAAAATATTTGATCACAGTTAAAACTGTCAGATCAGGCAAAAGTTCAATTTTGATATCTGTAGTTACAGAGATAACAGAATAGAGACTCATAACACTGAGACTTGAACTCAGCAGCAGATATCAACTGTAGCAATGATAGCAATCAGTGATGTCATTTTGTACATATTCTCCTTCTCAATCGAATAACATTATATTTACATTGTGAATTTTAATATATGTCTGATGTTTGGAAGTTTTATACATAAAACCTGTATCAACAAACTCGATACCCGAAAAACTCATTAGCCAAGAAGTACTCGTGGCTCGTGCACAGCCCTAGTACGTAGTGAAGACATGATCAGAGGCAGCATTGATTGTCTTTTGAACTGCTTTCTGAATACATTCATCAGATAGAGCTTAAATTCAAGAATAGAAAACATTGGAACTGTTTATCTTAATGCTTACTGTAATGAGAGTTGTGTCTCTCTGTAGCCAAGGTTGGAGCGTTATTATTAAAAAGATTGCTCCGGGTAGGAATTGAACCTACATATTTAGGTTTCAAGCCAACCACACTACCATCTGCAATTCACATCAATCTTTTTATATTCAAGAATAATTATGCACATGATTATTACACCTGATTATCTTTCCCGTCATGCAGGACTGCCTGCGGACTGATGTTTACAATAGCAAGAGCCATGTCAGTTTTGTGTTTGTTCGAAGCCATGGTTAAAGATTGGAAAAAGATCGCACTGTATAAGATTTGAACCCGCACCTTTCATTTTAGTGGACTAACACTACAATAACTGCTCCAATTCACTGCCTATTGGTTTACCAGAGTAATGCAAAATAATATAGTTATCGCACCTGACAATCTCTGTAGACATAACAGATTGCCAGGTACGCATAAATAGAATTTTATTAATATTAAATTGTTTACATTAATCTTCCAACATTTAATCATGGCTTTAAACAAAAAGATAAAGCCTTAGATCAATCCGCCTGCTCAGAGAAAACATAAGCTATGCACAAAACTCACTTTATACCTGGTTAATGACTATATATAGACTCAGAACCAACATATTTCAGTTCTCCTTGATAAGACAAGAGGAAGAAATCGAAGCCAGATCCACTTTTCCTAATAACCTCCCATGCATCACTAAATCTCACAGTGAGTAGATTTAACATCCTCATGACCATCTTCTGTTAGCAATGCATAAACCAGTCCAAACAGTTTACAGTAATTAACAAGACAAGTAATGTAAACGAGGGAGACAAATGCAACTATTGTTCATGCTATAAAAGTGATGTCTATAAAGCATGATTTTTGAGCATTGGCTGCAAAATCAGAAACAGATATGAAGTGATAACCACAAACTGGTACACCGACAGTCCTGTGCATGTGTAATAAGTATGTGTACAGTTATTCCAGAATACAACCAGATGTTTGAGTTTAATAGATGGTAGTAAGCATAGTTGGGAAGCTGAATACCGTACAGGATGAAAATATCCGATGGTTATAAAAATTCGCGATTTCGCGAACAGTCAACTCCGCGAATTATTAAATTCCGTGAATAATTAGTTCTATTTTTTATCACAGGGGAGAATAACTACTGCATCAAATTGAAAACTAGTCGCTAGGCTAGTTTTTAATACAACTATTAAACATAGGTGAGTTCCAAAACATTTTTAAAATCATTGCCTAGGCTTTGAGCTAACACCATTGCCAATGCATCACATTTATTTACAAAATTATTCAAGGTTGTCACAAGATAGGCAGAATGGCGTCATAGAGAAAATAGCCACTAGGCAGAAGTACTAAACGTAGCCGAGTTCCAAAACTTCTTTAAAATCCTCGCCGGGGTTCGAGTTTTATTGCCATTGCAGCAAACTTAAAAAAATTATTCAAGGTTTTTACAAGTAGTTCGGCATGGCTTCATCATCGCAAAACAGCTCTCCTAGTCTTTATACATTGAAATCAACTCCATCAATCTCGAATACCGAAGTTGAGGACGATCATGATTCTGATCTTCTAGACATTATGGTATGTATTTGATGTGCAGTGCAGATACGTTTTCCATTATTAACTGCATTAGTTAATTATTTTGTTTAAAAACTGATCGCTTTCATTAAATACTTCAGCTATTGTTTTTGTACTTCCTTGACACTTGTTAAGATATTTTTCTTTTTTGTGTTTACTGCAGATTGAGAATAAAACAACCTACTCCGATTACGAAAACTAGAGACAAGTAGTAATATTCATCAAGGCAGGAATATTGGCAGAGAAGCAACCAGTCAAACTAGACCCTTTCATTGACAACAACTCCTTGATATCGCTGCAGCAAACATGATTAAATTATGTATTTTATTTCATGTATAGATATATTATAATTTATTACAAACTTGAGTGTACAAATAAAATTTTACAAACGATGAATGGAGTAAATATAAACAGTCTAGTCTATATGGCGGTTGTCTAGAGCAATAAAATTAAACTGATACTCTTGATAAGTGAATACTAGCGTGTAATGGCGCTCTCTGACTAGTTATTTTGGTAATAGCAGCTCTACATCGCTGTCACTGTCGTGGGTAGATGTTAAAGGCGATTCTCTTGCTACTACATGGCTGGTAATAGCAATGTAATAGCTTGTGCAGTGCTAAAATGTTATATTAATTTACATGCTTGTCTTCTTCTGATAGATATGGTAATAGAATAGTATAATCGAATAACTACAGTAACTGTGTTAGCTCAACATAGATATTGTCAAAGAAAAGATAACTCCGAATTATCATCATACATTCTCATGTTAGATAGTATTAGTGGTCGACAGAGAACCCTCCTTAACAAACTAGAGAACTTACCAATAGATTATAGTAGTGACTACTAGTAACTACATTGACTAATATTCAGCCAGAACAGATATTGTTAACTGGCCAGCATGTAGCCACTGTATAATTTTCATGAAGGCTCTAGCATATTATCAAAGACCTTAAACAGCAACCAGCGTATCTATCCATTTATTATGGGAGAAATGTGTTAACTAATTAGTTGCTGGAGACAAGAGGAATGGTGCCTTTACCTTTATTATATGTCAGCTGAATATTAAAGGACGAGCTAGGGACCTTCCTTGACCAGTGCTCTCAGTAAAGTGCATAACAAGGCTCATGATTATGGAGGCATTCCTATATTACATAGTAACCTAAAAACTGAGAGCTAGCAATAAGGGACGAGCTAGGGACCTTCCTTAACCAGTGGTTTGGGCATCTTGGTTTTTATATAACTCGTGTATCTACTTATGAAATGATCAAAACAAACAGAAGCATATTTGATAAATTGGTTTCTACATTCTATGTTTTACCCTAAATTACCAAAATAAAGAAAGTATACAATTATACCTTAATAACACAAGTTAATTTTTATAAAATGTACAAAAGTTTTAATTTGTTAAATAACAACAAGCTATTTGAAGTAGTATTTGAACACATTTGATTAAACGCTAGTCAGTCATTTCTCTTTTGGGAATCAAATGTCCTATTCATCAGAATTGACAGTTCTTTTCACATGCCTTCAATGTCCTTTAAAAGAAGGGAGTATAAAAATTAGATGTCCTCTAAGTTCTCTACGTATGTGGGTTCAAGACCCACTCGTTGCACTAATTTTCCTCCTGTTTATTCTCTCAATGGCTAGCTAAACCACATTCTGAATGTCAAATAACTGCAATTATACTAATCACAATGTTAGCTAAATACAAATAATATAGTAACTCATTTACTTGAGTAATTATGGAAGAATTATAATTTCATAACAACTCTGCAATGTCTACAATAATTCACAATGCTTAGTTTAAATGCCTCAAAGTAAAATATAAATTTAGAGCTTCATCAGCTCTAATAAAAAGTAAACTCATACTTTCCTTGATTCTAATAATTTTGACACAACACACAATCTTTCTATGGCTTGTATTGACTACAGAAAAGTCTATGACTCAATTCCCCAGAGTTGGATCATTGAGTGAATAAGCCTGTAGAATTTTTACCCTGCAGTTGTAGAGTTCATAAACATGTTATTGACCCACTGAAAACAGAACTGACAGCTAAAGGTAAAAAGCTGACTAATGTCGGAATCAATTGTGGCATCTACCCTAGGACACTTATATTTCGCTAGTATTTAGTTTCGTGAGTAGCACACAGACTAAAATTTCGCTGCAACTTAATTTCGCAGCTCTGATGAGTGCGAAAATATAGTGATGTGAAAATAAATACAGTGGAACAAACAAATTAGATTCCTCAGGTCCGGTCCTCTAGTAAAAAAAGTTTTTATATTTGCGACTAGTTTGTATTTGTAACCCGCAGGTATAAATGTATGGCAGAAATCGATAATTCAACGTGATCGCTTGCTGCCATTTGTTTCTTGGACTATCAATGACGTCTCGGTCCTTTCCGTCGTGACCGATATGGTACCGATATTAGAGCTCAAGTATTTATAGCAAGCGATGGCCATGGCACGTTTTGAGTTCACAATATTTCAAATTTTAAAAAATCAAATACAGTACATGTCTCATAAAAAAGAAAATAGATAACAACCAACATCACAACCAGAACTGTATAACATGGTTGGACCTGGTGATGGTTGTTATCGTTTTTGGTTGGCAGTAAAATTCATCACTACAATAAGTATTATTTAATTGTATGACTTCACCTACCAGACTTTCATCCTCATCAGTTACAAATTCGGTGACTAAACTGATATCATCATCTTCTTCGTTTGTCTTGGCTTTTCCAAAAAAACTTGTTATCTTAATTTGCTTTGCCATGCTGCTCATTCGGTGTATTAACGAATTTACTAGAAATTTCCCAATGAGCTCAATCACACAAAATTATCTGCATTTCTAATATCACGATTTTGTTGTGGATATCAATGAACTACAGGGCCGTATTCCCTTGGACAGCTGGCCGGCTAAGACGCCCCAACTTTTTAGGAATTTCATAGTCCAACGGCTATAGAAAGGTTTTTATCGCTGTAGAATATCACTTTATTCGAAGCCATAGATACAAACATCAACTTTTAGTAGTTCTTAGGCGTCATTCTTATCTTCATCAGCGGCAAAATATTCTTGTTAACGACTTTTATAAAGGTTTGCAAAATATCAAGTTTTAGCAAACATCTGCTTGCCCATATCCTACTTAATGAACTTGAAATAAAATCGGCAAAAATGATCTTTGTTAAAACGCTTAAAAGAAAAAGATGTCTTCTTTCTGAGCTTTTTAACTGCATACAAGTTTTGCCTGTTTTAATTTTAAAATGTTTTGTCAGTCACATCAGCTAAAACAAAGCAAATCTCAAAAAATAGAAAAATGTTGATACTTGCCAATAAAATTTTTTAAAACTTCACGTGAGAGGCCCGGCTGAGGCCCTACATAAGAGAAACCTGTTGGGAGCTTACAGCACCCCCCCCCTCCTTCTCCACACCCCAGACGTTCATAACTAGTCGTCTAACATTAGCCCCCCAACTTGCAACCAGTGAATACAGGCCTGTGTAGAACATAGCTATTTAATTTCGAATTTTCGCTAGTTCGTTATGATAGTTTAGTTTCGCGCATGAATTTTTCGCGTGATGATGACTCCGCGAAAACGCGAAAGTTAGATGCCGCGAATACTTAAGTGTCCTAGGGTATCAAGGTGACACCTTATCACTGCTGCTCTTCTGCATATACTTAAACCCTCTAAGTAATATGCTGGTGGAGACCCAATATGGCTGCCAGTTTAAAGATAAACTTACACACAATTTTAGTAGATTTTAACGGAAAATATCGGTGTTTTGTTTAGTTATTATTTTTGACATTTGCGGTGACCTGGCTTCAACGATGCTTCAACGAATGTATTTATCTTCTGATTATTTTAACTGCGATCCAGTTTGGTATATTTTATTTTCGAAACATTTTCGAAGTCAGGACGCATCAAGCGTGAAAAACAATTGCAAATAATAGAAAAATACAAAAGTTTCTATTGAAATCATGTGAAATTTAATGGAAGTTCACCTTTGAGAGCATTGGTGAACAAACCTGCTTATCTGAACATGCATGAACCCAGCAGCAAGAAAACCTCCAATACATGAGACATACCAAGTTGCAGTAATTTGAGGTAAAAGTACCATTGTTGTTCTCAGCAGTGACACTTTTAGATCACTTTTTGACATCATAATCTGTTGTTTGTAGGTCAAGCGTGCCAGACCACAAGGCCACAGCTGCTATTTATTGGCCATATATCCTCAATTCGGTGATTTTTCAGTGATTTTATGGCTGTATTTGAATTTGCCAAACTACAGCAATAAAAAGTGAATCATGGTTATAGCTATTAGAAACAAAAAGTTTCCTACAAAATAAAAAATTGTGCCAACAAGACTACCTGTTACTACCATGTTTTAGTATATCTCTTTTTACAACTACAGCAATGTGTGATAGGATGTACTTCTTGCCTCCTTTCTGGTGGTCTAAAGGTTCTACAACTTAAAGTTAGTGACACCAAACTACAACTTGTTATTCACATGTCAGGCACTCTTGACCACTCAGCTAATACAGCTGTCGAGGTGTTAGAATAAACTAAAACTCAAAAATATCTGATCCTTGAAGATGTGATCACATCAAATTCTAGTAGATTATATGAGAAAGTATAGATATTCTTCCATCCTGAAAGATTTTGTTGGTTCTTTTAGGTGTTCTGAGTGCCAGGATGTTTCAAGATTAAAATTGACAAAACTTGGTAGCAGTTAAAACATTCAGACTTCCCTTAAAATGACATACCTAACAGTTGTTTAAGTTTAAAAGAGATAAATATACGTCATCTTATTTATCCAATTGTTAGCATTGGTTACTAACATATGTTTACACAACAGTAAGAGAAATACAATGGCGCAAATTCTACTCTTTCTACAAACTCTTTAGAGTATTTGAAACGTATAATATAGCAATGTATCTCAGGCTATATTTAAAGTTTTTTTCCAACAATCATAGGCAAATACAAAATAAAATATAGATGCCAACAGAAACATGTAACACTGCAAACATAAACACAACAACAGCTGATGCCGATACCGATAGGAAAAGAACAGTAAAAATCCTTTCAACATAGGGACAAAAAACTAGATTACAAACATCGCGTTTGGTGAGCAGTGAGGCCTTGATCACAGTGACAGATCAAGATGTGAGTCTATCTGTTTCTAGCCATGCTAAGAGCATTATTACAATAATTTTACAGCCTTCAACAAGATAAGTTAGAGTATTGGTCAACCAGATGCAATGTCACAAGTTCAAACCCCGCATGAATCAATCTTTTATCTAAACTTCTTAACCGTAGTTACATTTAAATATACAGTCCACTCTTCCATTCACATTGCATAAACCAGCCCAAGCAATGAACAAGGAAATTAATATATACAGGACAAATGCAACTATTGTTCATACTGGAATGGTGAATAGATATGATTCATAATTTTCTTGAGAATGGGCTATAAAATCAGAAACAGATATGAAGGGCTGATCACAAACTGGTACACTGACAGTCCCGTGTACCACGAGAGGTTGTCGACGTGCAAAAAGTATACGCACAATTATTCCAAAATACAACCAAGTGATCGAGTGACACAGATGGTAGCAAGCTTATTTGAGAAGCTGAATATCTAGTTTCGAATGCCGTGTGAAGAATCTTTTTTCTAACGTTCTTAACATAGCTTCAGACAGACAGAGACAACTCCTATTATAGTAAGGATTGAATTGTTTACATTACTCAACAGTTCTCATTTCAATCACTTTACACCCTAGAATATATTTGCATTCCTTTCACAACCTCAGTATATCGGTATATTAGTACTGCATATTATTTGTCTATATTTCCCCGTGATCTCAAGTTATTCCTGCACGACCTTGCCAGCTGGCAGCTGACAAGTATCAACTAGTACATATACTGTATTAATCACTGTAGCTAGGCAGGCCTCCTCACATGCTGCTTTACTCTACAAACACAAAAACACTTGAAAATCTATAACGAAGTTTGATTCAACAGAAGTTGTCAGCTCATGATTTAGCTCTGGAAGACAACTCCTTTTCATCAGTGTTAAAAGCTTGAGATGAACTTGCACAAAATGTTGGTAGATTTTATCAGAAAGTGTTGGGGAGTGTTTGATTCTGTCAAACTATCCTGATAGTGTGCCAGGCACCCACGAGGCCATATGGTACATATGCTATAGTAATCACTGTAGGTTGGCAGGCTTTACTCACATGCGGCTTTACTCTACAAACAAACGGACACGTGAAAACCTCTAACAAAGTTTGATTCAACAGAAGTTGTCAGCTCATGATTTAGCTCTGGAAAACAACTCCTTTATATCAGTAAAGCCACATGTGAGGTGACAGGCCTCCTCACATGCGGCTTCAGTCTACAAACACAAAAACACTTGAAAATCTAAGTTTGATCAAACAGAAGTTGTCAGCTCATGATTTAGCTCTGAAAGACAACTCCTTTTCATCAGTGTTAAAAACTTGAGATGAACTTCCACAAAATGTAGGTATATTTTATCAGAAAGTGTTGGAAGTGTTTGATGCTGTCAAACTATTAGAAATTAAACAGAAATTATCAGTATTTTCCTATCATTTGCGACTGTTTTTGATGTTTCAGGTGATCTGACTGCCAGGATTTCATAATTTAAATAAAAAAAATCTATCGTGGTTAAAATGCGCATGGCTCATCTTTCATTAGTTATTAGCAGCTGCTAGCTTGTACTGCCTCGGAAGATGCAGTCACACTTGATCTGCTCTGATTGGTTGTCTCAATCGTACAATCACTTGCAATTTAATTGCAATTTGTTAATTTAATAAACTCCAACTGAATTTTACCTGTTTTCTTTAAAAAATCTCAGTCAGCCATAAAATGTTTTTTTTATATTTATTGACCAACAGGTAAATTATTTTTGATTACTGGTTGAATTCAAGCAAAACAACCAATGTCTACAAGTTATTGTTAGGATGAAATCTACTGGGTCTATGCTATAATTTCAATTTACTAAAATATACCAACTAGTAATTGTTACTGTTAATAACTAGTGAGTATCAGTGAAGAGCTGGTAAATTAGAATAAAGAATAAACTATTATAAAAGGAAACTAGCTGAAGTTATCTCAACGGTAAATTTTGTGGGAAAAATCTTACAATGTTATCATGTTATCTTTTATAGTAAAACTATTTACCAACAACTCAAAATATAAAGTTTCTCGATAATTACCTAAGCATAAGCAATATTTTTAACATAGAAGCATTAACCAAAAGTTATAGCAAATAGGGCTCAGTATATCTATCACTCACTTAGACACCAGGCTTGTTGGAATATGTACTGGTTATAATCACCGGCCGTCACATGACCTTGGTATAACTGCTCTATGTACCGATACTTGGTGCAACTAAAGCTACTTGAAATGAATAAAATGATCACACTTACGTAAAAATGTTTGGCAATGGTTAATGTTGAGCCTTTTTATTATAAGTGGACCTTTTGAAAAAGCGCACTGATTGGCTAGTTTTGTGTAAACAACATCAAATATTGATTATGACATCTTCTTAGCAATCATAGCCTGTGTGTTTCCTGTTTAATGATAAACTTGATGAAAATCTATTTTATGAAAGTATCAGTCTTTTTTTTCAATTGCGATTGTTTTTTTATGTTTGAGATGACCTGACCACCAGGGTATTTCTAGATTCAAATTGAGAAGATTTGATACCTCTTAAAGCGCTCAGATCCGGCAAAAGTTCAATTATGATATCTGTAGTTACAGAGATAACAGAATAGAGACTCATAACACTGAGACTTGAACTCAGCAGATGTCAACTATAGCAATAATAGCAATCAATGATGTCATTTCTCACATCATTTCCTTCTGAATCGAAATAACAATAACATGAGCCAAATAAACAACAATAACAATAAACAATACAATAACAAGAGCCACGTTAGAAGTGTGAAGTTTTAAAAAAAATTATCGGAAAGTATCAACATTGTTCTATTTTTTGAGATTTGTTTTGTTTTAGGTGATGCGATTGATGAGACGTTTTTAAATTAAAATAGGCAAAACTTGACCGCAATTAAAACGCTCAGAAAAAAAGGCATCTTTTTCTTTTGAGCGTTTTAACAAAGATTAATTTTGCCGATTTTAATTTAAGCTTATACGGAGGTTTCCACACTTTCGATAGAACATGGCCAAGCGGATGTTTGGTAAAACTTAATATTTTGCAAACCTTTATAAAGTTGTTAACAAGAATATTTTGCCACAGATGATAATTTCCGGGTAGGCCTAGGAGGCCCGGCTGAGGCCCAACATAAGATAAGTCTGTTGGAGGCTTACACCACCCCCCTCAACACCTTCAGGTGTTCATAACTAGTCGCCTAACATTAACCGCTCCAACTTGCAACCAGTGAATACAGGCCTGCTGGTATCTATTCTCATTCCCTTTACAACGTACATATAAAAACAGTACATATTTTATAACATATTTTTCCAAAGGTTCTTAGCATAGCTTCAAACAGACAGAGACAACTCCTATTATGCACATTTTATAACATATTTTTTCAAAGGTTCTTAGCATGGCTTCAAACATACAGAGACAACTCCTATTATAGTAAAGACCCTATTGTTTACAATAATAAACAGGTTTCGTCTCAATCACTTTACGCACTAGAATCTATTCTCATTCCTTTCACAACATCGGTATATAAATACTACATATTTTCTGTCTATTTTTGCCATGATCTTTGGTTATCCTTGCACAGTCCTGTGTCCAGTGGTAGCTGACAAGTATCAACAGGTACATATGCTATAGTAATCACTGTATGTGGGTCGGCCTCCTCACAAGTGGCTGTACTCTATAAACAAAGAACACTTGAAAAGTTCTAACGAAGCTTGATTCAACAGAAGTTGTCAGCTCATGATTTGTTTCTAGCAAACAGAGATGTTTCCATTTGTATTAAAAATCAGAAAAAACTTGCACAACATTTTAATATAATTTATCAAAAAGTATTGATATTGTTCTATTATTTGCAATTGACTTTGATGTTTTAGGTAATCTGCCAGCTAAGATATTTCACACAATTAAAATTGAAAACGCTTCATCACAGTTAAAAACTTAAAATGTGCAGTGCTCATCTCTCATTGGTCGTATTGCAGCTGCTAGCTTGTAGGCCTAATGCCTTAAAAAATGCAACTGCACTTAATTTACTCTGGCTGGTTGCCTCAATCGCACAACCATTTGCAAATTGAACAAATTTAAACTGTGTTTTACCCACTTTCTTCAACAAGTTTTTAGCAAGTCAAAGATTTGCTCCTTGTTACTCCAAGTTACTTCTTGTGTCTAAATACAGTAGGTTGACAATTTAGTCTCTGCAAGAGCTCTCAGCCAGCAAAGAGATAAAAACAGAGAGCAAAAGCTTTAAAAGATATGCACAAAATAAATCTATAGGCTGTCCATTATCAAGGAGATAAGATCAGCTACTCACACCATCATATTTTATTGTTTAGGTAGTCTGTGTTCTGTGCACACCTTTATGTATTTACTGGTGATTTCCAGAAAGCAGTTCCCTGGCTTCATGGTCAGAAAGCCTGACTAGTGAAAAAAAACAGATGAGGGTTAAATTCCAAAAAATGTCAAAGCATCCAGCATTACTCATACTACTGTATTAGTCTAAGATTATACTTCAAGTTCCAGAGAAGGAGGAAAAAAAACTGACAGAAAACAAAAGCTTGCTGAAAAATACACATCAAACATAAGTATTTGATAATGTCATATTAATAACAGAATATATAGTAGAAATTCAATGACACACAGGTACCGTAAATCATCTATTTACATGCCATAGTGCTACACATTATAACCCTTATTTTATAGTGGCACTATTAAAGGTGATGTTCAAATGGCGCTGTATTTTTAGATCAGCTGGTCAGAATTTTGGAAAGATAAATTCTGAATGGAAAAGAAGTGAAGAGATGCTAATTAATGGACACTAATCCTCAGCATTTCTGCCAGATCGTTTTTCCCAGGATCTCTCAATAACAGATTGAGTTGAAAAACCAAACACTTTAAATAAAAATATATTAGCGGGATACAATTATTAATTATTTCAAAAGGGTCACTTTAAAAGTGTAAGAAAAGCTGTAAATGCTTTTGAGCTACAATACGGACTTTGATACGCCATAGCAATGGTTGCTATTACATAATATGAGGTTCCGCAAAAGAATTCCCATTGTTCATTAAAACGCTTCAAAGTCTTCAGGTCAGTCTTTAAACCACACTACATATGTTTCTGAAAACAATGGATCAGATTTAGTTCTTAGTTACGTTGAAATTTATTATGGTTGACCAAGATTGCGATTTTTATCATTGTAATAAATGATGTTTCCAAGTACACTGTAACTAAAACCACGAAAACAATGAAATAATTAATTATTATTCATGTCAACGAGTCAGTATTCGTTTATTAGTACCAGTTTGTGGACACTTTTCTACTGATCACCTTTTATTATGGGTTCGTAAAGATCAAAGAAGTTAAAAGTGGTGGTCGAATAAAAGTGACTTTCAGTTAAACGGTGGCACTGTTTTTTTCAACTCTTTTTCTATAGTGGCAACTATAAATGGAGGTTTTACGGTAGGTAGTAAAATGCAAGTTTTTACTGCATCAAATCAGGATTAAATTAAAAGTTTTGCAAAACATAGCAGGAAATTCCAACACAACCGAACGATAACAATAAAAGTATTATCGATACATAGGCAGGGAGCGCACTGTAGGGAGATAACTTAACAGTAATGCATGTCTGTTTACAAAACCAGTATGAGCGACAAACAGTCAATGTATTGATGAATTGATGTAAGTATCAACTGAGTAAAGATCGACACACTTTGGCTACTTTCAAATCAGTATATATATATGTATTTATATGTATATATAATATATGAATATATAAATGAGATTGTATATATATATATTATATATACAATCTCAAAATCTGACATTGGAATATCCAGTGGTAGCAATTAAATTTACCAACAGAAACACGCGGACCGCACCTCACACGAAACCACACACCACCCACAGTTCTATGCAAGAAATGTTATTATTAATTCAACATATTAGAAATTTTCATTTTGTTTTTTCAGGTCGTATTAACTGCATCATTACCAAATTATCTTTCATTGTAATCGTAGCAAAGCAGACTCAATTTAGTTTTTACTTGCTAACTATTTCACATTTCAATTTTAACTTTTTTATAGTCGATTTATTTCTTTTAATTCCTCTCATCTGCAGAAAATATTTTTTTCATAATATGAAGTTTAATAGTTGCAGTTGTTTGTCAAAGTTCAAGAACTTTTACAGTTTTTGTTTTTTCTTTTCAGTTTATTTCAACTTTATTTTCAACATAAAATACATTTCTCATGATATGTATTTTGAAATTTAGAATGGTAAATGTTGGTATATGGTAAATACAAATAAATTTTCTGCCCAAAACCTTTTTATCACCTGGGCAACGTTGGGTATTTAACTAGTTTATAAGAAAGTTGAAAGATTTAAAAACATCTATTAGAGAGTTTGCTCTGATTAGCTACGTCGTGATTGGTATGCTGTGATAGGATGGGATTGGTATGAGCCCAAAATCGATGAAACAGTTAGGGTTGGCCAATATCCTGTTTAAACGGTCTCAAACCGGATCAAATTCGAAAAGTTGGTAATATTTTCAGAATTCAACAAAATAGATATGATAAAGACATCGCTGCCACTTAAAGATTATTTGTTTTCTGTTGATAAGTAATTAATATATTCATCTGCTGTCACTACATAGTGACATATGTATAATCATATGATTATATAGTGTAGACAACTTCTCTAGTACTTACTGTCTACTCATATATATAATACTGATAATTTATGATAAAGTTAGTTATATGTTAATTTAGACTTAATCCCCTCATTTCACCCCTTGCATACCCTAAGTCACATAGCACAGCTTCAAAACTGATTCACAATATGTATATCACCCCGTATGTCGGTATTAATCACACGATCAAAAGTGATTGTCTGTCCAAACATTGTTCAAACTATCACAAACCCATCAACGTTTACATTAGCGAATAGTTCAAGGTAAAGCGTTCTCATTATACAATGTGATCACGAAAGCGATCAAATACTAGTCTTGCAGCAACTGCCGTGAAGCAAAATATACATCCAACCATCGCTACGGCCAATCACCATCATCGAATTAGTGCATATTGCATATGTTCTCGTAGGTGCATGGCCCACTATCAGGCAAGCTTGACAAGCGTTGTTTCTCAATATTGGTTTTTAAAAAAGTTGCGCTGTACAGAGTTGCAAACTCGCAACCTTTAGCTTATTTAACAATTTTTTTAACAGCTGCTTCTCTGGCGCAGAATTTTGAAAACTGGACAGCTGCGATATTTTTTGATATTGCTGTAAAAATAATTACGTTGTAGGGGTTCAAACTCACTACATTTGCCTCAAGAGTCCAAACCTGCGCCAAGAAAGTACTCTATGGCAGTTTAGAATAAGGGTATGTATAATAATTTTCTACGCCTTTTTTCTCTGCACTTCATCAGCGAATGTGACAACTATGCTACTAGTATGTAATAATAATAATCCCATGACCAAACACGAGCAAAGCGATTGTTTGGGAGAATTGTGATAAATGCATAAGTGCACACAATTCTTAAAAAATTATCCTTTATCGGTCATGACCAAAGCTTGGTACCAAAATCTCTTCAATAAATGTAACCATTGTTGTGCAAAGTCGTTTAAAGAATAGAGAAAGCATAATATTATTATGCTTTATTAGTTATCTTGAGGTGTTGACTGATGTTCTAAAAAGAATCAAGAATATTGACTCACTAGAAGCTGAGATATAGCCAGCCAAACACAGGTCTACCTAATAAAGAATCAGAGGAAAACCATTCGAAAATCCCGAAAACTGTGATGTATAAAATCGACTTAATATTCATGTGCCGGTGTTGTGCACCCTTACCGTCGTTACGTATAATGATTGTTTTGGCTACGAGGTGTGAAACGCTTCTCGCGATAGTAAAGACTAGCTCTGGTTTCTCAGAAAAATCAAGCAAACATTGTGTGGTAAAGGCATTCGCCCACAACTCCTAGCCGTGATTTTTCAAAACAGAAGAGCAGATTTTGACTATTGCGCTTCAAATTTTAACTCGATCACCACGGATATGCTCCGAAGATCCTCTGTTCAACGAACGGCGCGTGTATAGTCTATATGCGACATCCGCGATTGCAGTTCGTTTAGAATAAGAAATGAGAATATGAATTTTTGTTCATTCATCACTTTTCTATTGTGTATCTAATGCAGCATTTAGTTGATTTTCATGATTATCGTCACTATTAACAGACTGTAAGTTCACAACAGCCATAATCTTGAAAAAGAATAACTTGACCGTGCTGCTCTTGTTGTAAGACAAGAAAATGATAACTTTTGATTTGATTTTTCTATTGATCTATTATCTTATTTATGATTATTTTTTATGATTAATATAATAATCATAATGCATATTATACAAAGTAATAATTTAACTGCGTATAGAATAAATGATGTAACTAATATAATTTGTGGAAAGTGATAGCAGAATGTTGCGAAATAATAGATGCGTGTAATGATTTTATTCTAAAACTAATCTACACGTCTGAGGGACTGGTTCGGAATTCTTAGAGCAATGATTGTTAGGCCCAATTTGATTGTTCTATACTTCCAAGGATTAAACCAATTAAAACGCCGTGATTGTTATAGAAGAGCGCATTAGTTGGCTTAATTGACCAATGGCACACAAGTCGATTTCATACATCATATATTGATGATTACCAAAACACTTATGTTTTTTGGAAGACCTGTGTTTGGCTGGCTATATCTCAGCTTCTGGTTGGTCAATCTCCTTGATTCTTTTTTTAGAACATCAGTCAACACCTCAAGATAAATAATAAAGCATAAAAATATTATGCTTTCTCTATTCTTTAAGTATGATAATGATACAGAACACATATAAACCAATTTAAGTATGCTACCAAGTCTTTGAAAGGTTACCAAAATAGCTTAAATCTAACCCATTTGATCGGATTATACATAAATAGGCAGATCAATTTGGCCTAAAATCGAAATAAAAAATTACCTAGCCTTTTGTAATCAAAATTAAGACCAGCCTAAAAAACACCAACAAGGCGGTGCGACAGAGAGTAGAACTAGTAAGTCGTGTGCATGTCTTGAAGACAAGCTTGCACATTTCACCAGCCTATCGCATTGTCCAATTGCCCAAGGTTTCTGTAATTAACGTCGAAGTACTGAAAAACAATAGTTTTTTTGCCCATTCTACTGGACTCTAACATTTTGGACAGTTATAATGTATACTTTGGTATTCCAACCGATGTCCAAAACAGTGAAAACAAAGGAAATGGCGTTGATGTTTTTCTGACTATTCTTTTTTTACCGATTTATAACAATACAATATATAATTAATGTAAAAGTACTGAAAAGTATTTGTTTCTTTTTGCCGGTTCTACCAGACTCTGACATTTTGGATACTTATAATGACTTCTGTGGTATTCCAACTGATGTTCAAAGCAGTGAAAGTAAAGGAAATGACGATGATAGTTTTCTAACGATTGTTATAAAATTCTTACAATAGTTAATTGTGAGAACAATTATTCAATTTTATAAGATTCAGTTATAAGAATAATCAAGAGAATTTACAAGATTGAAGTGTATAGTGACCGATGGTGTGCAATATGTTACTGTTATTTCTTTTCTAAAATATTTGTTGATGGTACTGCGACTGTGCCTAATTTTGCGGTACCGCCAAGCCGTTTTTAATATCAGCAAAATTAAGTAATAGGCTTACATCTTCTTATAGATACACATCTAATTCTATGACACCCAGCTAAAATCCGTTTAGATTTTTAAATTCAGCATAATTTTAGATATGCATACAGAACTCTAGATAAGTATCACAACCTCTTGATATTGGTTGCAATGACCTGGTATGCTATGGTTGCTATATACAGCCCCCCCCAGATGGCAGATGGTACCGAGATTCAACTGCAGGGCTTAAGCTATATACAGTTTCAGTTGGGAACTCGGAAGAAAAGTCACCAGTTTGTCATAGCGGATATTGACAATGCTATTCTGCTTGGATTGGACTTCTTCGAGCACCATCAGTGCCTTTTAGATTTTCAAAATGCTCAGCTGAAGATCAGAAATTCAGCGGTCAGGTGCTGGGACAGCCAGGGAAACCTATTGAAAGTGAATGTTCAGGTCCGCCAGGACACAGTGTTGCCTCCCTGCACAGAGAAGTTTAGCATGGCACGGCTTAGCACTAAGTGGGTTCAAGGGACTGCTTGCATTGAATCAGCCGATAGGGTTCCAGGGGTGCTTGTTGCCACCACTGTTCAAGATCCTGATGAGCAACAAGTTCAACTGAGACTGATGAATTACACAGATCGGGAAATACGAATTCTAGCGGGGAAAATAGTGGCTATGTGTATGGCTGCTAATCTAACTAGACCGGCCCCTACGGAATCAGCTAGCTGTGGCCAGCTGCCTGAACACCTCAAGATGCTAGTAGAAGAGAGTTGTCAAGGGTTTAGCCTTGAGGAGAAGCAGAAAGTTCAGGCGCTGATAACAGAGCATCAGAGTGCGTTCAGTAGCTCCCAATATGACTTAGGCAAGACTAATGTGATTAAACATGGTATTCCGCTAGTGCAAAAAAAGGACGGTAGCTGGCGATTTTGCGTTGACTACCGTAAGCTTAATGAGGTCACACACAAGGATGCCTACCCGCTACACTGAATAGATGACACCCTTGATGCTTTGGGGGGCAGCCGTCTTTTCAGCACCCTGGACCTCACTAGCGGCTACTGGCAAGTCAAAATGGAAGATGATGCAAAGGAAAAGGCTGCCTTCGCCACACGATCAGGGTTATGGGAGTGTCAAGTCCTCCCCTTCGGTTTGACCTCAGCTCCGTCTACCTTTAAAAGGCTGATGGAAACGGTATTGAGAGGATTGCATTGGAAGACACTATTAATCTACCTTGATGACATTATTGTGTTCTCCAAGGATTTAGATAGCCATTTGGAGCGTCTAAAAGAGGTATTTGTAAGGCTACAAGAAGCTGGGCTGAAGCTAAAGCCCGCAAAGTGCAGATTGTTTGCTGATAGAGTCCACTACCTAGGGCATGTAGTAAGTGCTAGCGGGGTGGAGACTGAAAAGAGCAAGGTTACTGCTGTAAAGGAATGGCCAGTACCTCGTCACGAAAAGGACGTGAGGGCCTTTTTGGGCACTTGCGGATATTATCGGAGGTTTATCCACAATTACTCTGACATCAGCCGACCATTGAGCCAGCTCAGTTCGAAGCATGCAAGGTTTGAATGGACAGAGGAATGTAAGCTGGCGTTCCAAGAGCTTAAGGAGAGACTCACCTCTGCACCCATCCTTGCTTACCCGAACCATTCACTGCCCTTTCTCTTGGACACAGATGCCAGTGGGGTTGGCACTGGAGCAGTACTGTCGCAAATCCAGGATGGCCACAAGCGAGTCATTGCCTATTTTTCTAAAATGTATACTAAAGAGCAAAGGAACTACTGTGTCACGCGTCAGGAGCTTCTGGCCTTCATTAACGCTGTGAAACATTTTCGTCCTCTTTTGTTTGGAAGGGAATTCACCATTCGTACCGACCATGCCTCACTACCCTGGCTTCTCCGGATGCCCTATCCTGCAGGTCAGTTAGCACGGTGGCTGGATATATTGACGGAGTATAACTTCCAACTGCTGCACCGCAAAGGTTTGAAACACTGCAATGCCGATGGACTCAGCCGGCAGGTCTGCCATGGTTGCCAGCAGTGCCAAAAAATGTTCCCCGATCAGAAACCGATGATGCAACAACTACAGGTTGATAGCCAACCTTTGGATTGTTCCACAGCTGCGTGTGCTACTCAGGGGAAGATTGATGTCGTTGATATTGCTCAGGCGCAGAAGATAGATGAGCAAATCAAAGAGGTTTATCAGGCTGTGAGGGAACAGGCTACCATTTATGGTAGAGAGCTTGGTTGGCATGCACAAAAGCTGCTCAGACTTTGGGAGCATTTGAGATTGACTGAGGAGGGTGTGCTACAGGTAAATCTGCCTCAGAGGAGCTTGTGGACGTGGAGGACAGTCTGCCATATGAGCATGAGGGCTGAAGTTATACAGGCCACTCATGCAGAAGCTCATCTAGGTTTCAACAAAACAT